>NC_143584.1:81933796-82279629 GCF_048544385.1 Mastigoproctus giganteus
TAAAACAATGTTGTTGATAAGTTCTTGCGGTAACATCGTCCATTCCTCTGTCAGTGCCATCTTCAGCTGGTGAAAATTTTCTGGTGGATGTGGACGTGCCGCTAGGCGTCTCCCCAGAGCGTCCCATATGTGTTCAATGGGATTTAGATCGATGGAACGGGCAGGGCAATCCATACGAACAATGTCCTCACTTTCCAAAAGCATATCAACAGCTGCAGTGCGATGGGGTGTGGCGTTATCATGCATAAACACGAACTGGAGGACAATGGCATCTCTGAACAGACGCACATGGGGAAGGATTACCTCAGTACAGTAGAGTGTACTGAGGTAATCTCAGTACACTCCAGATATTGGAAGTACCGACTTGCCTTCCAGTATCTGGAGTTGTGTACGCCCATCCATGATACGCCTCCCCAGATGAGAACACCTCGACCCCCATATCGATCCGTTTCAGTGATGTTTGCTGGGCGATACCGTGTGCCAACCTCTCGCCAGATTACCTGACGTCCAGAATCGCTGCTGAGACTGAATCTACTCTCATCGGTAAAGAGTATCTTAAGTAAAGATTTTGTGGTTATAATCTTTAGAAATAGTGTTGGTCCTTAAGTTTTGCACACCAGTGTACATACATTTCTTCAGCCAAGCGTCAGCGCGGTAGCACAGTGGTATCTTCACCGTCCTCCCCGCACCGGATGGAAAAGGTCCTGGTTCGAATCTCGTCGATGACTCAAGGAACGTTAATGGGCATTTTTGTCTTCTGTGGTTGAGTTAGTCGGTCTCAAGCGTAGATAGCCAAGTTCTCCCTCTCCAGAAACTGGGGCTTTTTCCATCCAGTAAAACAGGCAAATCGACCTGAGAATATACATTTTAGAGACATATTACATATATGGATATATGAAAGAAATTACCGGGCTACCCTAATATAATAGTTTAGTGTTTTGGTTCGTGAGCCAAGCGTTGGAAGCCGTCTTATTTATGTAGTGTTGATTGAGGTCATTGTATTGTCTGCCATGGAGTGCCTTCTTCGCCCATCTTTCTGTGATTCTTCTGTCTGTGTGAATTTTGAAGTTGGGTGTTGTATGCCGTTTGCCCATCTTTTTTATGGCTTGGTAGATTGTTGCTGTGTTTTCCTGGAAGTAATCCCGCAATTTCTTAATCGCCGTCTTCTCTCTCTTGTTCAGTGAGGTCAGTCAATCCCCCTCCCTCCTTCTTTATGGGCTATGGTAAGTCTCTCGATGGCTGACTTCCAGTTATATTGCCGGCTTTTGGCCATCATTGTCCTTGTTGATCTCATAATCTGCTCTATCTCTGTGTAGGTAAAATCTACGATCCTGTAGTAGTACGTTAGTACAGGGGCTGTGTAAGTGTTTCTGGCTGTGACGATATTCCCACTATTTAGCTTTGTTTTTAGTAGACTTCTAAGTCTTTGATAGTATTTCGGAGTCAGGCTGGCCTTAATCTCATTGTGTTCTAACCAGTGGGCCTGCATCGTCCCGAAGTCTCTCTCTCTCTCTCTCTCTCTCTCTCTCTCTCTCTCTCTCCCTCCTTCCCCACCTTTTTTCAGCCCGTAGTTTCGTTATACTATATGTCCTTCATGTAATCCATTGGTCTTGTATTTTTCTAGGCCAAATTGCATCCTTATGTCAGTGCTGAAATCGACCGGAGTAGCTGTTGGAGTTGATTCTCAGTTGCGGCATAGAATTTGATGTCATCCATGTACTTCAAATGAAAGAACGTGTACAGGTTATTCCTTCTTTTAGGGTATATCCGTACTTGCTGTTAGTGAGCATGGTGGACAGTTGGTCGAGTGCCAGACAGAATCGTAGTGGACTCAGAGGCGGAATCTCCCTGGAAGATTCCTCTTCTGATAGGTATCGTTATTGTCGTGATGTTCTCGACTTTGAGGGTGGTCCTCTATTTTGCTATGGTTGCTTCTAGAAAGTGTGTCAGTGTCGGGTTGACTTTGTAGATCTTCAGTGTCTCTATCAGCCAGATATAGGGCACGGAGTCAAAGGTCTTGCTGTAATCGATGTAGGCCGTGTACAGGTTAGCATTAGCATTAGCATTAACATTAGTAGAGGCATATGATGCAAGAAAGCAAGCTTATGCAGCATCAGCCAAAAAAAAAAAAAAAAAAAACAACAAGCTCCCATTTCACTCCTCCGTTCGTTCCAAGTACCTGTCTAGCTCAGCCTTAAATTTATTTAGGCTATCAACTTCCACAACAAAGGATGGAAGTCTGTTCCACCAACCAACCAACCACCCGCTGGCTGGTCGGTGGAACTTCTTGTGGGCTTGCTCCATAACGGCAGCGTCAATGATCAATTAATCCTTGCATCCTTTGCTCATCTGCTTATATCCCTTTTGCTGCTCTGCCTTTATATTCTGGCTCTCCAAGTGGTCTGATAATTATGTAGCTTTTCAGAATCTTGTAAATTGTTGAGAGACAAGTGACTAGTTTGTACTTACGGGTTTGTGGTGTCTATGGCTTTAGTAATCACTCAAGGAATCACCTACCTTCAGGTAGGTATAGGTATGTTGAGGGTCTGACGGCTCCGGGGATTTCTCCCATCCCCGCGTATATTCTATGTATCGAGTGACAGTACCCTGTCTATGCCAGAGGTTTAAAAATAATGTATGGGTCATGTGGTATGTAGTTTGTTGTGCCCATTGTTCATCCGGCCTGTTGGCCGCCGGGCTCCCAGTGGGACCCGGCGTTACCATACCTAGCGACGGGGACGCCGGCCGGGTGTACCAAGAGACAAATTATACTCTGGCAGGTCCTGCCACTTACTTTCCTGGGATTTCGGTGACTAGGACCTAAAATAAAGGTTGGAGTTATCGCTGTTGATTTAAGTAAAATTGCATTTAAAAACCCTGCGTAGGGTTTTTAAGACGCTGAAAGAACTATTTCTAGAGAGCCTAAAAGGTCGGGCAAAATTTGATGTGATTTAAATTTGGACATGTGGGGCAGTCGCTGTACAAGAGAAAGTAATGGGAGGGAGGGAGGGTGTAGACGGGGGGATGAAATAGGAAGAAGAGGGGGTCGGATAGGAAGGTGGCCCCCATTTTCAGTGGGGCATGCCCATGCCCCACGACAGTGAAAATATGGGGAGGTGAGGAGAGGAGAAGAGCAAATACCCCCCCCCCCTCCCCGAAAAAGAAAAAAAAAAACCGCACAAGAAAGTGCAGTTTTGGGTCGACAGTAGGCCATCCAAATCATCCTAAAGTCTTGTCTTTCTGTGGTATGCTGAGTTTTTTTTTTTTTTTTTTTTACTTGTTTGACCTCCTGCATTCTTTCTAGTCGGGTTGCCTTTGTTATATTTCTATCATTGTTTTCCTTCTAGAAAATAGATCCTGGGCATATTGACTGAGTGCCTTGTAGTCCTCTTGAGTGTCTAACAGTCTGGGTTCTTGGTTGTCTGGGATATATTGGATTGCCGTTATTAGGCGTAGTCGTAGGTCATCATACAAATCGCACTCAAAACATTAAATGTCTCCAGGACTCCGGGTTGCCACAGGGACAGTCCGCGTTATTTATGATGCCAAGTTCGTGAAGTTTAGCTTTACCTTCAGGTAGGTGATTCCTTGAGTCAGAGACTCTGGGATTGTGTCAGGGTGCCTTATTACCTGGGTGATATAGCATGCACAAACACTGCTCCGCTATGTACCTGTGCTGTATGTGTGTGTGTACAGCTAAACTTCTTTACCAGTAGTTATGGATGTTATCTATTCCTGGGGTTTGCGAGTTTTGGGACTTCCTGATCGACTATTGCACTTCTTCCTCCCGATTCTCCCAATCTGTTATCTTTTCTACGTTTTTGGTTTTCTTTCTTTCTAGATCTATCCAGGGGATACGGTCGCGATGGCTAACTTCGCTGCTCTTCAAATGCCTTCTGGTTTGGGGGGGGGGTCCATTGATTTCCTTCTCCTCTTGTTTGATTTCCCTGTAGAAGGCTCTGGTTTTCATAAATCATCCTGTTGTCTGTTTTCCTCTGGACACTCCCCGTATCGGCAAGGTCTTTTTCTCAGTGCCAGGAATTTCTGCTTGAGGTTGTCAATGCATTCTTCGATCTTCTGATTATAGGTCTCATGATTGCTGTGATGTCTTTCTTGAGGATAGCCTTCACTTTTCTGATAAGTTTCTTAACATCTGTTGGCCTATCTTTACTCTTATCTCTTCTGTCTTCTTTTGTAGCCTCTTTTCCAGGCTGGTGGTCCCTTGTCTCTGCGTTTTGTGTTATTTTATTCTCTGGTTCCCCTTTCGTTCGCCCTGGTAGCAGCTACATCGGCACAGGAAATGGCTGCGCGGATAGTGCCTAGTGTTACTTCATCATTGGTGAGACAATCCAGTATTATTCTCTTATTGAGGTAGCCTGTGACTTGCCACAGGATTCTGTTGGGTCTCTTCTTCGGTGTGGTGTGGGTATTATTATATTATTTCTCCCTGATTGCGGTTTCCACCTCGTGACAAGTATTGCTACAAAGTAAACAGGGTGGTTGTTGTTTTGTCTCCTGTTACTGTTGTTCGAGGAACTCTCTGACTATCCTACAGGTGTTTCTGGAGTTCCTTGGACGTGTTCGCTGGGAGACCTATTGCTGCTAGGCTGTTATGTAGGGTCTTCGGCACAATACCTGTGGTTGACTCGATGATTGGGATGGTCGTTACTTCTTGCACATGTCACATCTCTTTGATCTCCTGTTTAAGTTCGTGTACTTCCTGATATTTCCCCATGAGTTTTCTGCAGCTTACCAGTGTTGGGTACCCCTAGGTTAATCAGATAGGTAGCATTTTCCATCTTGTAGACAAAGGTTATGTCCGATTTGTTGTGCGAGATTGTCTTGTCGGTTATTATGGCGCGGTCCCAGTACAGCTTGTGGGTTAGGGTCTCTAGTACTGCCTGGGGTTCATACTTGTAGTAAGGTATACTTTCTTTGATCAACTGGTCGCTACCTGATCGTGTCTACGAGTATATTCAGTCTGGGTGATCACCTTGCATCCCACGGTGATGAGTTGGATCATTTTTCAGGCCAGGTGGCACGCGACACATGTTATCGGACACTCTGGGCTCCTTGGCGTTGTATTTTCTACAGTTTCTGATGTTGATTACCTGGTCTTGGATGGCGAGCATGAATCCTTCAGTCTCAGGGAAGAGCGTCCCGCTCGTGAGCCATGCATTGGAAGCAATTTTATCTATGTGATCTTGATGGAGATCATTGTAGTGTCTACCATATGTCTTATCTGCCCATCTTTCCAGCTTCGTTTATGCCTCCTAGTTGGGAGGTACTCCTTGCTTAGGTTAAGTGGGGTATACCGCTTGTCTATCTTCCTTATGGCCTCGTGGGGTATAGCTCTGCGTTTCTGGAAGTAATCCTTCAGGTTAGCAATCGCTGTTTTCTGTTGCTCAGTTAAGTCTGTCAGGCTCCTTCCTAGTACGTTAGCACTGCCTACTATGTTAGCCCTAGGACTGCATAGGTTTTTATGGTGTAACTGTTCCCTCTATTCAGCTTTTCTTTCAGCAGGCTTCTGAGTCTCTGATTGTATTTTTTGGTCAGGCAGACCTTAATTTCCTTGTGCTGTACCTGCTGAGCCAACATCATCCCCAATTATTTGTAGGCCTCCCCCTATGTCATGGCTTCGATCTCTTTACCAGTATGTAGCTGGTTGTTTCGGTTGACTAATTTTTCCTGGTGCAATCCGTGGGTCTTGCGTTTGTCTAAACCAAATTCCATCCTAATATCATTGCGGAATTTTTTGGTGTCCGGAGGTGTTGCTGGAGTTGCTTCTCGGTTCCTGCGTAGAGCTTGATGTCGTCCATGTACATCAGGTGGATGAGGGTGTACAGGTTCTTCCTTCCTTCCTTCTTTGAGGTTATATCCATACTTGCTGCTGTTGAGCATGGTGGATAGCGGGTTAAGTGCAAGACAGATCCGCAGTGGCCTCAGGGCATCTCCCTGACAGATTTCTCTTCCAATCGGGATTGGCCTGGTTGTGATGTTCTCAACCTTAATGGTGGTACTCCATTTCTCCTAGGAAGTTTGTCACTATCAAATTGACTTTGAAGATGTTCAGCACCTCTATCAGCCAGCTATGAAGCACGTTGTCGAAGGCCTTGCGGTAATCGATGTAGGCATTTGTACAGGTTGCGTCGCTTCTTGTAGGCTTGCTCTATAACCGCGGCATCTATGGTTAATTGCTCCTTGCATCCTTTGCTGAGCCGCTTGCATTCTTTCTGCTGTTCGGTCATTACGTTCTGGCTCTCGAAATGGTCTGATTTCTTCTTGGTTATACAGCTGATCAGAATGTTATACATTGTTGGGAGGCAGGTGATTGGCCTATATTTCGCAGGGTTTCTTGTATCGTCGTCTTTGTGATTCCTTCAGTGAGAAACTTCGGGATTGTCTGTGGGTGCTGTATCATTCGGGTGAAATGCTCTGCCAGGTGCTTGTGCGTGCAAGTGAGTTTCTTGTACCAGTAGTGGTGAACGTTATCTGTTCCTGGAGTTTACCAGTTGTAAGAGTTCTTGATCGTCTGTTCTTGACCAAATCTCTCATCTCGTGTACGTCCTTGGGTTTCTTCCCTTCTAGTTCTGTCCAGGGGTCTCGGCTGTTATTCATTCCCCACACAGGGTGGGGGAAGGAATAACAGCCGAGGATTGGGGGGAAGAGCGGGCCATTTGGGTTACCTAGGGGGTTACCCAAATGGTCAGTTTCAGCATCCCACATCATGCCAACTAGGAAAAGCTACAGCATGGTGTCATCTTGGATAACCATGACGCCCCTGAGGACCTGCATAGCCATCAGTCTGTTCGGAGAAGAGGCTAAGATAGAATATGCAATTAATAATAACCTTCATTCACTTAACATTAACAAAATTTTACGTTTTATAGTTTTTCTTACACTTTCTATTTTCTTTTATATTTTAGATTAGATATCCATCAGTGCGTTTCGACAGGTGTGTCTTTTACGTAGAAAAGAAAAGATTTGACTTACTTCGTCATACCTCAACATATTACGTAGAAAAGCGTGTGCGGGGGTTGGCGAGAAAAGCAAGGAGGGGCGGATCCCCCTGGTGGTAGTAGTAGTAGTAGTAGTAGTAGTGGAATGTGATGCAAGAAAGCAAGTGTATGAGCTTATGCAGCATTAGCCAAAAAAAAAAATAAATAAATAAAATAATAATAAATAACACCATTCCCTCCAAATGCCTGTCCAGTTCCCCCTTAAATTCATTCACCCTATCAACTTCCACAACGACAGATGGAAGTTTGTTCCAGCAATTAACCACCCGCTGGCTAAAGGCGAATTTCCTCACATCTATTCTACATCTATCCTTTCTTAATTTGAATTTATGCCCCCTTAGGTTCGTAATCTGAACAAGTGGAAGGATCCCATCAGAATTCAGCGTGCTCAACCCATTCAAGGCCTTATACACCTCAATCAGATCACCGCGCAGGTGCCTAGTCTCCAGCCACTGCAATTTACAGAACTTAGCCTCTCTTGGTAAGATGATCCCTTCATTCCCCTCACCAATCGTGTTGCCCTTCTCTGTACACCCTCAAGCAAATCTACAGCCTTCCTAAAATGAGGCCTCCAGACCTGTACGCAGTACTCAAGGCGTGGCCTGACCATTGCCTTATACAGAGGGACAATCATCTCCTTTTCCCTGCTAGCAAAATTCCAATATATATCATTGACAAAACCCCATGACCTGCCCTGGCAGCCTGTCTGAATTGCTCAGAAAACTTCATATCTGCCTGCACAATTACTCTCAGGTCTTTTTCATTTTCTACCACCTTAAGTGTAGTACCACACAGTTGGTACGTTTCTCTGAGGTTACTTCTACCCATATTCAGTACTTTGCATTTGTCAAGGTTAAACTTCAGTTACCACTTCTTACCCATTTGCCCAAATTATCTAGATCCTGTTGCAGTAGCACACTGCCATTAATTAACAACCCTGCCAACTTTTTTTTGTATCATTTGCAAACTTCGACATTAAGCCTGATATACCTTCATCAATATCATTGATAAATATACAAAACAACAGTGGACCTAACACCGAACCCTGTGGGACTCCACTAATAACATTAGTCCACGAAGAGCAGCACCCATTGATTACCACCCTTTGTCTTCTCCCACTTAACCATCCTTTTATCCATTGTAGCAACTTACCCTTAATACCATTCTGCTCCAACTTGTACAGTAGTCTTCCATGCGCAACAGTGTCAAAAGCTTTCCTGAAATCCAAGTATATGATATCAAAATTATTTTTTGCATCCAGTTCCTTTGTAACCGCATCATAATATCCTATCAAATTTGTCAGACAAAACTTTTCCTTAACAAACCCATGCTGTGTTTGAATTATTGCTGCAGTCTTGTCTAGATGATCCTGCAATGCATCTTTAACCAGTGACTCCATTATTTTACCCGGAACAGAAGTTAAACAAACTGGTCTGTAATTACTCGTGTCACTCGTCGACCCCCCCCCCCCTTTGTGAATTGGGAATACATTTGCACATCTCCAGTCCGTGGGAACCTCCCCTGAGTCCAAGGATGCTCTCATAATTATAGCTAAGGGTTTGCTTAGTTGCTTTGCCGCCTCCTTTAATATAACTGGATAGATCCCATCCACCCCAGGTGCTTTTCTTATGTTTAATTTCAAGAATTTCTCCTCCACTTTGCTCTCATTTATTACAAAATCATTAAATATCCTGCTACAATTTGATAACCTTCTGCCATTTTCAAACCTTAATAATTCCTCGTGTGTGAATGTAGATGCAAAATTTTTTTTTGCTATCTGAGCAGGATCATCAACATAGATGTCGACCCATAGATGTCAATTGGACCAATCAGATTCATCCCCTTCCTTTTAGAGTTTATATAAGTAAAGAAATCGTTACTGTGTTTCTTAGCATCTTTTGCCAAGGATTTCTCGTAATCTGCCTTCGCCTGCCTAACTTCCTTTGTGACCTGATTACAGACTAGCTTATATCTGCCATAGGCTTCTGGAGTCGCTTGATAATTTATATGCATCCCATGCATTTTTCTTCTCTGTTACGAGTCTCATTAGTTCATTAGATAACCATTTAGGCCTAAACTTTGAACAATATTTCTTAATAGGTATGAAACTTTTAGTAGCATACACGTAATAATATAATAATAATAATGGTTATTATTATTACTTTGGCCTTTCAGTGTTTCTGAAAGCAGTAATATACTACCGAAATTCTAGTTTCCCAGTGGAGTTAAACATATATATTGTTTGAAATTCCTAACATTCCGACTCCGAATTTTTCTTTTCAACTTAGTTTTAACCAAACTGGACTTTGTAAACATTTCAGATCATGACAAGAATGCGATTTTTACTTTAGAATGTCGTAACAAATTCTGTGATCTGAGTTAAGTAAGAAAAGCCTTGGCGAACAGTGAAATGTCGATTTGTCACTATGTCGATTTAACTGTACTCCACGCCATCACTAAGCGAAGCCTTAGAAATTTTGTTTATCCTATCCAGCGAAAATTGAAAACTGCACACTTTTGACAGTCATTTATTACCTCTTATTTATTATCTAATTTTCCGGTCATAAATGACCGGAAAATTAGCCGATTCCTGAAAATCTTATTATCCAAGCAAACTTAGAACCGAGGAGGAAAACAAAATTGGACTAATTCTTGAGGGATAACAGTATTCAAATCTTTTGTTTTGCAACTCTTTTGCTATGTGAATGGATGCTTACGGTTTTGTAGGGTTTTTTTTTTTTTTTTTTTTTTTTTTGAAGTAAAGTGCACATTTTACTGCATTTCTGGGGATGAAGCAAAGACTGTCACACAAGTTAACATGTAGATTTCCAAGATGGCACCATTTGAGATGCTTAACCACAATGGCATAGAAGATTAGGATGCTGTTATTGTAATCGATCAAGGGGGGAGAGTGAGAGAGAGAGAGAGAGAGAGAGAGAGAGAGAGAGAGAGGTGTGCTTGCTTATCAGAAGAAAGCACGCCACCAGTGTAACCAAGGTCACTGTAAAATCGACTCAGTCAGCTGTTGCATGAATAAGTTACTTATAGAGGTTATAATACCTGTCACTCTAAGCGACAGCTTAATTGGCTGTCCCCCCCTCCTTTTTTATAGCAAAGCACGCCTGGGGAAAACCTTTTAGTCAAATAGTAATTCCTGTATTATTTTGCATTGAGATGTATTATGCACGCTTAACGTAACAGTTAGAATAAGAAGAGTGACTGCAGGTATCACTCTGTGCGCGTACAAGCATTTCAGCGACTTCAGAGTGCTGCTGTTGTTGTTGTTGTTTTGGTTTTTAGGAACATTAGCAACTAAGGCCATATTGCTCCGGGGATATGCGGTGGTCATTCCCTGACCTTTCCGTATTTGGTGGGCACGGGCTCGAACCCCGGGATAATCAAGAAGCGTGTGCTACGCACACTGCTGCTCCTGGGTACGGAGGCGCCTTTTCAGAGTGCTAAGTATATATACAGTATATATATTATAATTTTACAATAAAATATAAATATATATTTTATTGTAAAAGCCGATAAATCCAGGATTTACCAAATTAGCTTTAGTAAAAGCCTAAAATTTTGACTTTTAAGAAAACGAATTGGTAAAAGTCCGAAAAATCAAAAATTTCCACATCAATGGAGCAGCGAATGAATTTCAAGTTTTGCTTTAAACTTGGGAAATCTGAAACAGAAACGTGTTACATGATTATAGTGATGGAACCTTAAGTTTTACCAGTGTGTTTGAATGGTACAAAAGGTTGAAAGACAGACGTGAGGATGTTCTCGATGATCCAAGAAGTGGGCATCCATCAAACTCATGAAATGAGGACAGAGTTCCAAAATTTCGCGAAATTGTGGCAAAAGATCGTCGTTTTTGGGGATATGAGAATGTTCTTGGTGACAGTTATGTGAGACCAAGGCGTGACATCCAAGTTGGCATATAAAACAGCCCTTGAGATTGTAAATGGCTGCGTAGTGATCCTGTTTAACCATCTCAGCATCCAGTACTTTAAACCCAGGAAAGCCTTGATGGTAGCATCTGGGGCAGAAGACCAAATCTGAGATGCGTAGAGAGGGATGGGATGACGAATCTTAAAATATATTATTTAACAAGGTCAGGATTCCTGATACCTACCAGTTCCTGTCTGGAGGTCTATAGCGCTGCGTAAGTTTTCTTCTTTGCATGTCTGAAATGGGATGTGAAGTTTAGGTTTTCGTCCCATTTCAGACCGAGATCAATATGTGTCTTTACTTTTTTGATCACGGTGCCATTCACGCGTATTGATATGTGGTTCTTTATTACCTTGTTGATGAAAACCATTTGTGCTTTCTTGTGTTCATTTATGTGTTCGATGGGATTTAGATCGGTGGAACGGACAGGCCAGTCCATAAGAACAATGTCCTCACTTTCTAAAAGCATATCAACAGCTTCAGTGCGATGGGGTGTGGCGTTATTATTTATAAATACGAACTCAGGGCTAATGACACCTTGGAACAGACGCACATGGGGAAGGATTACCTCAGTACAGTAGCGTGCACCGGTTACAGTACCGCCTTCCGGTATCTGGAGTTGTCAATCCATGATAACGCCCCTCCCCAGACGAGAACACCTCGAACACCATGTCGATCCCTTTCAGTGATGTTTGCGGAGTGATACCGTGTGCCAACCTCTCGCCAGATTAGCTGACGTCCAGAAGCGCTGCTGAGACTGAATCTACTCTCATCAGCAAAGAGTTTTTTTGTGTGTTGTTTGGTTTTTAGGAGCATTAGCAACTAAGGCCATATTGCTCTCGGGATATGCGGTGGTCACTCCCTGACCTTTCCGCATCCTCCGTATTTGGTGGTCATGGGCTCGAACCCCGGTCTAATCAAGAAGCGTGTGCTACGCACTGCTGCTCTTGCCCACCTGGCTACGGAGGCGCCTCAGTAAAGAGTACTTTAAGTAAAGATTTTGTGATTGTAACCTTTAGAAATAATGTTGGTCCTTAAATTTTGCACACCAGTGTATTTATTTATTTATTTATTTATTTTTAACATATGATATACACAAAAGGCATTCGCCCAGTTAAAGTGTATAACAGAGCAAAGGTTATTATTATTATTATTATTATTATTATTATTATTATTATTATTATTATTATCTGTTTATTTCCATAAGGAAACCACCCCGGGACGGCAAAGTGCCAGGAGGGTGCTAAGTACATATCAGGGTACGAGATACTACGTGCAGTGGGTTACATATACTGAACACGTAGTCTTGTCCCGAAATACATTTTATAGACATTTTATGTTTAATATATACAGTATTTACACATTAATGATTCTGTACATTATACAATTCATATATTTACAATTCACTAATAATTCTATCTATAACTTACATATTAACAACTGTTACAGAAGGTATATTTTTACAGTCAACAAATTATTATTGTTCTTAACGCAGAAAGTTTCACCTTTATTCACAATTCTTTGGTACTTTGCACAAAACATACAAAACATAAAAATAAATGGTAGACTAATATACTTTGTACAATGAAAGTTAATTCAAACGGGAAAAGTCCAATTCACAAAAATAAAAAAGATATTCATGACGTCAAGTCCAGCGCTATGTAAACTCGCAGAAAGCAGTTTGCTGCAAGACACATCATCACACACACACGAATTAATAAGGACATCTTTAGCCCAGAACTCATCCGTCAATCGGTCAACTTACTCCAAATAGTTCTGTGAAATTGTTTCTTGTTCACAGCCATATCCAAGTCAAACTTGTTCATGAGTGCCAATGTTCTTTTGAAGAAGGAGTTCCTGGATATCTCTAATCTAGAATTACCGATGTGGAATGTAGTCTTCTGTCTAGTAGCCACCACTGGAGCGTGAAGGTCAATATGGCAAAGAAGATCTGGCAGGTAGGTTGAACCAGCGAAGATGTGGTACAACAATTTGAGATCAAGAGCAGTTCGTCGAGTTTCCAAGTTTTGAAGATTGAATAGGAAGAGAGATTCCGGTAGAAGATTCTGTGGTAAAACATGGGGTTACGTCTGGAAAGATAGGGGATAAATTTCATCTAGAGCGATTCTATTTGCTGTATCAAGTATGAATAGTGTGGGTTCCATATAGGAGAAGCAAACTCCACTATAGGGAGTATAGTTGTCTTAAATAGGAGCACAGAGAACTGAGGATCTTGAAATCTGTACGTCTGCCGTTTAATGAAGCCAATTTGTTTTTTCGCTTGGTTTAATATATTCCTAACATGTTTATCAAACCCACATGTAGCGGTAAAAGTAACTCCCAGATCTTTAACTTCGTCAACTCTGGAAATCGGCATCTCCTTGATGTAATATTCATTAACGTCTTAGTTTTCCTCGTAGCTGCAAAGGAAATAGAGCTGCATTTCTTAGTGTTAACCTCCAAACCATTCAAAGCAACCCAATCAGCAAAAGAGTTGAGAGCAGCCTGAAGGTTGACAGCATCATCTTGACTGCTGATACGTGAATATAGTTTCACATCATCGGCAAACATTAGTATGAGGATAACAAAGTATATACGGTCACCAGGTGGAAGCGTGATGCTGTCCAGAGATTCTCAGAATAGGTAACAGCCTTCTCTACCAGAGAAGCTTTGCCTATTCGAGGAGTGGTGTGAATTGAAGGAGTTACTGTCGGTTTCATTCTTCTACACCGTTTCGTTTCTTCTCCACTCTTACTGTTTACTTTCCCACTACTTTTTGCTTTTCGAAGTCTAATAGGGATAAGTGGATATTAGAGTAATTATCCCAAACATACAATAAGTCCTGAAACGGTGCCGTCGTTACCGCGAATAGGTAACAACAGTCTTTCCTAATTGGGAAGCGTTGCCTATTCGAGAGATTTATGAGTGGTTAGTTAGTTAGTTCAGTGAGTGTGAGAAGTAACTGTCCCTTTCCTCTTTCGACGCATTTCTTCTTCCTCTCCTGCTATCGCTTTCCTACACTTTTTTTTGCTTCCCTACGTCTAATAGGGATAGTATGAGGATAATAGAGTATCTAATCCCATACCATTTTTAAAACGGTGCCGTCTGGATGGTGGTATCCACCCAGACGGCATGTATGTAGTGCAATACCATCTATGTAGATACCAGACGGTATCTATGTAGTGCAATACCATGGCAACTCATTGTGAAGGCATCACAATATGAGATACACTGAGTGATCACTGAATTATGACCACCCCTATGAAAACTGAATGCGACCCGTTGACTACGTGAAGTACGAGAGTGTGCAGTTAGTCGACCTACGTAACATAGATAATTCCGCGCATGATTGGTAAAAGGAAGGATTTGTCGGACTTTGATAAAGGACAGATTGTGGGAGCTCGACGAACTGGTGTCTTGATTTCCCAAACGGCTGAACTAGTGGGGTGTTCGAGAGCCGTCGTAGTTAAAGTGTATCAGGTCTGGCGTCAAAACGGTCAAACAACGACCCGACGGCAAAACTGCAAAGGTCAGCTAAAGGTTGATGTTAGAGGTGAGCGCCAGGTCCGACGACTCGTACAGGCGAACAGGCGCAGCACTATTTGAAGAGTTGACTACCCAATACAACGTGGGCCAACCCGGAACAATATCTGACATGACCATGCATCGCACGCTCGCACGTATAGGCTATACCAGCAGACAACCCTACGGCATCCTCTCCTAACCAAGGTACATCGGCGTAAAAGACTCGCCTGGTGCAAAGAGCATGCAAGTTGGACGTTAGAAGACTGGAAGATGTGCTGGTCGGATGAGTTACGTTATTTACTCCACTGTGGATGGTTGCGTACGGACTTGGCGTCAACAACATGAGGCTCTTCATCCATCATGCATGGTATCAAAAGTGCAGGCCGGTGGAGGCGGCTGTATGGTGTGAGGCATGTTTCACTGGCAGGAACTTTAACCCCCGGTGCATGTGGGACAACGTATCAGTGGTCTCCGCTATCGTCAACTGCTTGGTGACTTTGTACCCCCCCCCCCCCGCTATGTTACAATATTTCCCGAATGGCGATGGTGTCTTCCAAGATGACAATGCGCCGAGCCATCGGGCACTTGTTGAGCAGGAATGGTTTGAGGAACACAGCTCTGACTTCCAACATATCGATTGGCCTCCGGACTCCACCGATATCAATCCCATAGAGCACTTGTGTAACACTATGAACAGGCATGTCAGGCGTCTGGATACACGAATTACCTCCATACGTGCATTGCTGACCGCATTACACGCAGATTGGTTGGCCATACCTCCTGAACACTTCGGACATCTTGTTGAATGAATGCCACGTCGGATAGCTGCTGTACTGAGGGCACAAGGAGGATCTACGAAGTATTAGGTAGGTGGTCATAATTCAGTGATCACTCAGTATATACTTAAAGGGTGCCATTTTGTAACTTGTACGTGTTATTTGTTACTTGCATTACTATGTATCCATGTTATCTTTCGACTATTATGAAATCGGGAAGGAAATAAGTATATTACAAAATCGTCGGCTGCAAAAACGTCTGAAGTAATAGGTTTATAGCCTATAGGTTTATTTTTATTAAATCACAGAATATGGGAAATACTTGTTTCATTTAAAATTTTATTTAAAAACCAGGAGGAAATAAGTATTAAAAACCGTTGAGTGAATATTCTGAGGTATGTTCAGTGATGTGAAAACAGTTGCTTTTATGTATTAAGTTAATTAATTAGTAATTAATTGGAAAAAAAAAAAAAAAAAGCCATATTCCCCAGAACAAATTTATCCACCCATGTGTTTATTTCCATAAATTGCACATGTTCTATGGTCGTTCTGACTGTTTTGCTGAACGAAGGGCCCCAGTTTTCGGGAGTAAAACCTTGTTAACCCTTGCTTGAGACTAACTAACTCAGCAGACAAGGCGCCTCCGTAGCCAGGTGTGAAGGAGCAGCAGTGCATAGCACACGCTTCTTGATTAGACCGGGGTTTGAGCCCGTCACCACCAAATACGGAGGACGCGGATAGGTCAGGGAATGACCACCGCATATTCCCGGAGCAATATGGCCTTAGTTGCTAATGCTCCAAATAACAAACAGCAAACAAACTCAGCAGCCACAGGGGAAAAAAAAAAGCCCGTAATAGTTTATAGCATCATTGACGGGATTCTATTTATGTGGAGGACAGTGATCATAGCCACTGTGCTATCAGTGAGATGTAATTAATTGGTAACATGATAATTAATTATTTAATTTTGACTTCTATTAATTATAGAAAAAGAAAAAAAAATCAATTAATTTAAGAAATAAATTCGAATGCGTCTGAAGTGAAACACACGGCATATATTACTGAACTTTATATAAATGTAAAATGAAGTTTGCTGTGTGTTTTTTAATTTATTTTATTGGCATATTTGTTGCCTTTCCGCTAACTTCTTAAAAATCCTTTAAAATGGATGGCGAGATTCTTGTTTAGCCCCTACTGCACAAAAGAAACATTCCTCTGTCGGACAAAGATGCTTAGCTTTCGTTCCAAATCCATTGAGATTCAAGGTGGAACGCTGCGGGTTATTCTCCTGTCGCCTTATACCTTTCATTTCTATAATAATACCAGCAAAAGCAAAAGCCTTTATGTCATTACTACTACCATTAATGAAATCCCCCCTCTCTCTCTCTCTCTCTCTCTCTCTCTCTCTCTCACACACACACACACACACACACACACACACACACACACACACACACACACACACACACACACACACACACACACACACACACACACACAACCTTCTCGAGAACAATGATACCGAGCATTAACTGGGGACTCGGAATTATATTCAACCTGAAATTAATATTTAATGTTGATGTAGAGAACCCCTTGAAGTGCTTCAGTACTCGACGTTGGAACTCACAACACCACTCCTGTACATTAAATCGGCTTATGACGGAATACACCTCTCAGCTCTTTTTACCATTCTGAAACACTACTTCGGCCTGGCAGATACCTTACTTCAAATTTTGAAGTAAATTTTACTTCCTAGACACCTGTCTGTGACCCATAACGACTTCCAGGTAACTATTGATATCTCAAGAGGCATCCCGCAAAGAAGCGTGCTGTCAGCTACCCTGTTTGCAGCAGTTTTGGAGCCTTTCCTAGCCCAGAATCTTAACTTTGTCTCTTACGCCGACGATCTGAAGTTCTACGTGAGCTCAGATCATATCATCAGATTCATGATATCAACCAAGCTTCTAGGCAGATACTGAGCTTGGAAAATTATCTTGCCACAATTGGGCTACATCCGAGCCCTTCCAAATCAGTGCAACTGCCGATAACCAAGAAGAGAGTCAAAAATGATATCCAAATCTTTGTTAGTGGGGAGCCGGTGCAAAAAGTGACCTCCCATACTCGTTAACTTGGTGGACCCCGGAGCTGCAAAGAATGAGAAGACAAGTACAGGATAAAAGAAAGCAGTATCAAAAGGCACGAAGAACATGGCTCCAGGCGGAAGTCGCGGAACTGAGACAACAATATAGACAGATCCGAAACTTTTATACAGAAACTATTAAGAAAACATCCTGGGAATAACTTGTCCGAGTAACGGGATATACTAAACCCTGGGGAGTGGTGTATAAAATCACCACAAACAAACTCCCCAGAAGCGAAGTGATGACCACAACAAAGACAGCGCAAGGAACACTCACTGCAACATGGCAGGACTCAATAAAGAACATAGTCAGCAATCTAATCCAAGACCCACTAGGCATACTAACAGAGGACCAGAAAGCCATCTGCCAAGCAAACGAAGAATATGAGACACAACAACTAGAGCCCCCTTTCACAGCCAACGAACTACAAGGAGCGGTATCACAAACCAGGAACAAAAAGTGCCCTGGCCCCGATCTCATCGAGCCGGAAATGATCAAGAAAGCAGCGGAGGTTATGCTAGACCTCCTGCTCCGACTGTGCAACACTTGTATCAAAGAGGGCAAATTCCCCACCAGCTGGAGAACGGCCAATCTAAAACTGATCCTCAAAAATCGAAACAAGCACCAGGAAAATCCCAGTTCATATAGACCCATAGACTTATTGTCGACACTCAGCAAGCTTTACGAAAGATTATTACATAAAAGGATCCACAACCACTATAATGAGGCAAACCTGAATTCGCCCAAGCAATAGACTTCAACTCGGGATCTTCAACCATAGATGCCATCCAAGGCCTAATCACCAAAGCGATGTAGTGTACCAAGAAATATTTCCTGGTCATAGCCGTCGACTTT
The DNA here is from genome assembly GCF_048544385.1 of Mastigoproctus giganteus. NCBI lineage: Eukaryota > Metazoa > Arthropoda > Arachnida > Uropygi > Thelyphonidae > Mastigoproctus > Mastigoproctus giganteus. Next base: position 81,952,061 of record NC_143584.1, read on the forward strand.
GCCGGGGCGTTCGACACCCTCTGGTGGCCGAGCGTCCTTTGCAGGCTTAGGGCAACGAGAACACCAAGCAATTTGTAGAGGAGCATCAAAACTTATCTCTCGGACAGAAACGTCCAAGTAATAATGCCCTACAAGAAGATGACCTGGCCGGTCCGCAGGGGCTGCCCTCAGGGATCTGTCCTGGGGCCGCTCCTGTGGAACATAGTGTTTGACGAGTTCCTCACCATGGACCTGGGGGAGGTGGAGGCCTGACGGTCGTGGCGGATTCCAGACAGAACCTTGAAACCTTGTAGGAATGGGCAAAACTACACACCTTAACAATCTCGCCAACAAAGATGGACTCAGCACTACTGAGAGGGAGGTTAAACCTTAGAAGACCACCACAAATCAAGCTGGCAGGACAAACAATCAAACTGTCAAAGCAAATTAAATATCTGGGACTGATCATCGATCAGAACTTATCATTTAAACCACACCTAATCTATCTAAAAGAGAAACTGCGGAAATACACAGCGCTCGTTGCCAGAGTTACACGCAGGGACTTGGGGGCTAAACAGGAGAACCCTGTCCCTGTATTATAAAGCCATCTTCATCCCGATAATAACATATGAATCTCCCATATGGTACAAGAAAGCAGGAACAGCAGTGAATAAAAGGATACTGGACACGATCCAACGCAAACTATTATTAACAATAACAAGATCACGTAACACGGTTAGTACGAGTGTCCTACAGGTCCTTGCGGGGACCCTACCCTTGGATTTAGAGGTAACCCGCTGCAGACTTATGTATCTACTAGCCAAAGGAACCCAAACCACCCACAACGGTCTTACCATTGATATCACCGATAACAGGAAAAGCAAGAAACAAAAAATAGTGGACCACCTCGTACAAATTTGGCAGAGAAGATGGACAGACGTGGAAAAAGGAGCGATAACAAAAAAAATTATTCCCCAAGTAACCAAGCTGTATCCCAAGACTCCCGCATGGGTGTACCCAGGCCTAAACACTACTTTTCTACTCACCGGCCACAGTTCTTTCAAGGCCAAATTCGAAATGCCTTGGGCATAATCGAAGAGTCACACTGCCCCTGCGGCGAACTAGAAACATGGCATCACGTTATCCATCAGTGTGAAATATACGAAGACATCAAATGTCAAATGATCATGAGAATTATATACATCTCTAACACCCAGGAACACCATCTCCTGGATACACCAGAAGAATTTGCGGCTTTTAGTCACTTTGCCCAAGACGTTTTCTCCAGAAGAAAACTACAAATAGCCATCCAACAAGGTCAACAGGAGTAATGAAACCAAATATGGACACCAAGGAATACGAGAAACTAAGGACGGGGATATCAACCAATAATTGATGACCATTGGAATATGCCACCCAAAGTTGAGAACGGAACGTCACCCGTTTAAGATAACAGAACTCATCTGATAGGAAAGTAATAAAAAAAAAAGCTATCACACAATCAAACAAGGATGCTGAACCAAAGAAAGAGGAACACAAGGATGGGGCTTGCCCCATGAGTGACAATGAAGAGAAACAGACGTGAGACAAAGGCCATATTGGAGACCTGAAGAGGGCACTTTAGCCCCCCTTCACCTATAATTCCTAACTCCCTGGGAGGAGGGGACGGCCACACGATCCCCCCTTCTTGCCATCCCCTGTTTCCTCTCTAGTGCGGCATGGACATGCCCCACTGAAATTGGGCCGCCTTCTCTATTGGCTCCATACTTCAGCCTTTCCCCCAGTCTTCTGCCTCCCCCTCTATCTTCACGCTAGCAAAAGTCCCACACATCAAAACTGCCATACGCCCAGCATTCGGCCTAAAAAATTAAAGCGATAATACCCCCACGTCAATGCAACAATAAAAATCGCTTTATTTTATTTTCTTGATGACCATTGGAATATGCCACCCAAAGTTTTTTTTTTTGTCCTAGCCGCCGAAATCTCAGGAAACTAAGCGGCAGAACCTGCCAGAGTAAGCTAAGTCTACTGAGTTCCTGGCCGGCCTCCACGGGATGTAAGTGGGGCAACGTTGGATCCCAACAGGGGTCCAGCGGCTAAATGGCCAGAAGAACAGCGGTACACGACATTACACGATCCAAGATCCATACACTTTTAAATCTCTGGCATTTACAGTGTACTGTAATACACCACAACGTAAACTACGCGGAGATGGGGGAAACCCCTGGTGCCGCTTGACCCTAAAACCACTTACACTTACTCATTAACTCTGTGATTGACTGAACCCTGAATCTGCAAAAGGGCCACACAGACCTGAACCATGCAGCTTCGCTGCCATCAAGCCTCGTTGGGATCAGAATCGAGCACCTGACTCGGTTCCTTTCCAACCCTACCACGGTGGAGAGGAGACACCTTTTCTCCCCGCCGAACCGCCCCCTTCCTCTCTGGTGAGGCATGGGCATGCCTCACTGACCAACTGGGGACACCTCATCTATCGTTCCCATACTTCTATCTTTACCCCCTCAGTCTTCTGTCTCCACTCTCACTCTATCTATACAACGCAAACGCCCCACGCACTAAACTTAACAACACTCAAAATAATCTTCGCCCAGTCTCGGCCTGTCAATCTACGTAATATCAAACCCCCCAGCGGTGTGTACGGGCATACAACGTATGTTTTATGCCCGTACACACCGCTGGGGGGTTTATTATGAATGTTTTTTTTTTAGGTCCTAGCCGCCGAAATCTCAGGAAACTAAGCGGCAGGACCTGCCAGAGTAACTAAGTCTACTGGGTTCCTTGTCTGCCTCCACTGGGCGAAGGTTGGGCAACATTTGGCTCCAGAAGGGTCCAGCGGCTATATGACCAGATGAACAATGGTACATGACATTACACATGTACAATACCCACACACTGGCGTTCCCAGCAAATTGGTACACCCACAATGAAAGCAATGCGGAGATTGGGGAAACCCCTGGTGCTGCATGACATCAGTATACTTTACCTTACACCTTACTCGTTAATTTAACCTGGATCTGACCACTGGCTTAAACTGGAGCCATTATCTGAACTTGACCACTCACACGGATGGGAGAACATGTTCCAGGAATGGTATCGGAAGACCCGACAAAGACATTGTGCAGCTTGCTGCCGAAACGTCATTTGGCGATCTGAACCGGGTACCCTCACCCGGTTCACTTTCCATCCCTTCCCTTGGCAGGGGGGGATGGTTACTCTGTACCCTTCCCCCTGCTACCCCCTATCTTCGCCTAGTGAGGCATGGCCCTGTCCCACCGACTTTTGGGGTTATCTCCACTATCGACCCCATATTTCTGTCTCTCACCCCTCAGTCTTCAGTCTCCCTTCCCTCTCTAGCTATCTCAGGACTAGCGTTTGATCCTTGGTAAAACTACACAAGCCCCAAACTCAAAAAATTCTTAACTCTTCCCTGCATAACTTATATCTCTTTCGGCCTGACCCAATTTCTAGCGTTTCTCCCCCCGCACCTTTTGTTTAGGCCTAGCCACAATACTGGTGTACCTGGTCTGCCTCCACGAGGTATATAGTGTGGGCAACGGTGGGTTCCATTAGGGAACCAACGGCTAAAAGACCAGATGAAGAACGGTACAAAACATTACACACCACAATATCCATACACTTTTAAACCTCTAGCCTCTACAGTGTTCTGTATCACACCCGAATGTATACTACACGGAGATGGGGAGAACCCCTGGTGCCGTTAGACCCTAAATACACTATATACTGACTGACCTTGGCCCACCTGGGATGTTAGGCTCACTTTTCAGCCTCACTTTCTCAGGATGAGGCAGTAGACGTACTCAGCTCTTTGGGCAGTGCGTCAGGAGCTCTTTGGTGTGCATCAGCCAGCACTACTTGTTTGGCACATCCTGTGGTGTATTACGCCGATCCCTCTCTATGCATCAGAAATTTGGTCATCTGCCCCTGCCTCATACCTTTACAAGTATCTCAGTTTAGAGTACTGGTTGCTTAGATGGATGAACAGGGTAGTAGGCCACCCCCTAACTAACTCCAGATCGATCCTACAGGCAAATCTGGGCACCTCCCTGGAAACATATCATCATGACAAAAAAATGTCTTCACGCTTGCACGGCTTCTAACGGGGCGAATTGGTGCTCCGTTGTTAACCACTTACATTAATCTCGGGCCAGAGGGGAGCACCCCCGACTCCTGTCTCCCTCTGCGTCTTGCGCTGTCAAGTATTGATTCCCTGTGGAACATGTTTCCAGCCAATTGTCTTCGGATCTTCAATAAATTTAGGATCCACCCTGATAGGTTTTGTGAAGACAAGCTCTACAGGAAGGAAATCTTCAAGAACTGCTACCAGATAATGAATCTACGATACTCACCTGTTCCTGGACATGACAGACTTTTTTTTTTTTTTTTTAACTTGCCTATTTGTATTTGACAAAGACTTTGTTTTGTCTTCATGCAATTGTATATTTTGTATATTTAATCCTGTAAATGTCTCGGGTCGAGCACCCATGTACTCTTGTTTGTTGTACATGTGTTCCTCGCGCCTTAGCCTGGAAATATTCACACCATTCTGGTGTGAATATTCTGGCACAGCTGTCCCTGGGTGACCCAAGGTTTCTTGGGAAATAAACTGATTTTAATAATAATAATAATAATAATAATAATGCGTATTCAAAACCCGAAGATAACATACAAATGCATTAAATTTTTCATGTACCCAGCAGTTTTGTATTTTTCTGAATTATCTGTTGCCCCAACGTTGCAAAAGCTAATTTGAGCTTGAGAATTCTGGCTGCTGAATTAAGCAACTCACAAACATCGATTCCCTCAGCAACTGCGAACTAATGCTATAGCTGATAAAAGGGTGACCACCACAATAATTTTTTTGCACCCTTCTAGCTTGCATGCTGTTCAAGGGTGATGGTAGAAAAGCTATAAACTGAATAAATAATAATAATAATAATATTAAGATGTTCTCAGGTCAAATACCTCCCCTAATATCTTGGACGTATGCAAATGGCATACTCCATTGCCTGCTCTCTAGACAGAACCGAAACTTCAACTCATCAAGAATTATTCCAGGCTCCCGGATCAGTTCCTTCCTGGACAGATGCTCCCAGTAATCCTACTACTGCAGAAAATGCGAATTGACTGGAACAAATTTGCTGCAAGTCCAGGATATCGCCACTCACTTCTCGACTGGGCCCCCCTCCCCTCTTCCTCTCCTTCTTCATGGCTAACCTTACGTGTTTCACTTCGGATGATAATTGTGCATTTCCGGAACACGGACGGCAGCCAGTATATCTCTGCATCAGCCACCTCAGCCATTTACTGCTTCTCATAGGCTGGAGATATAGGGACCTCAAGTTTCTTTGTGGTTTCCTCCCTATATACCCACACCGTTCAATCGCTGCTGAAAAGTATAAATCCGGAGTCATGTAGTTGTCAGTGAAATTTAATTTCTAGTGCTGTGACTTGAAAAAACTCCTTGATTTTTCCGAAAATTTCTTTGTTTTCTTCCTGTTGTTCAAAAAATTGTTTTTCTGCAGTTTACAGTTCCCTAATTTCCAGCTTTCAGAGGTCAAAATGTGGCAGTTATGAAATTATCAATAATGAATAGTTGATAGGATCGATCTTCTGCTGTGCCGACCTAAAGATTTTATTTTCTATAATAATCCTTATTACTGAATAACTGCTTGTTCAGGCGAGTAGTTGCTTTGAAGTTTTAAGATCAAAAACACTTAGAAAGTAACTGATAAGTTCCATTTGATAAATTGCTATTTCATTGCATGCTAAAATGGAATAAGAATAAAAATAATTTTGCCAAACAGCCGCGTGCAGTTTAGCGAAATTATTTATCGCGACTATGTGAATAGTAACATAATGAACCGCAGCGCGTAATTTGTAATAATCCGCTGCGCGGAATCACGCAGCGGATTCTTCGGTTCTGTGTTGTCAGTGACCAACTTTATAGTGGGTACTATTAAGGACTTAATATTTTATCTTATATCTCACAGCCACGATACAGTCCCAATAAGGGTTAAAGGGGCTGTTGTCCTCCCCTCGTGATCAAAATATATAATAATGATGATTAAAGCTTAATGATTCTTTAGAGCACTAGTTTCGACAATCCCCTTTAATTTTAGCCCTGGGCTTTAGAAAATCTTGGAGGTTCCCTGCTTACAGCATCGCTAAAGACATCATCGACTGAGCTACAGACCTACTTTCCGTGATCTAGGTTCTCGAATCTGCTGTTTGGTCAAAAATTGAATGTTTTCCATCCCCGGAGGGTATTTCTTTGCTGAAATTTTCTGTCAAATAAAATGAATTCTTTGCCGGGCGTTGTTTTCAGAATGCTATTAGACTCTCGCGCCTTCTCATCAGCTCACTTTTACAGCCAGTTTCAGCGGCAATTTTATTGCAGCCCATTTCCTTGCTTCATACAAATGCTTAACAGATTTCGTTCATTTTAAGTGTTTTTTGCATCGCTCTGAGACGTAACGAGCTATTTCCAAACCTACTAAACCCAGTTCACCCTTCTTATTCTTCCCGATCTTTATTTTATTAGAGAATAAAGAAGAATGTAGATGTGTCCTTTTAAGGTCTTTCATCAAGATAATCCCACTTTATAAGTCAGGCAACGATTTCGATATAGCAGTCGAAGAAGAAAAATCGTTTTATGTGGTGTTGCCTTTGAACTTGCTTTCAGAAGCTTCTTTCCCTAGAGTAGATTTAATAATAGCACGATGATCTTATAACACTGAATGCCAATTTCTGTATATACAGGATATTCCGCGAAACGATAGCCAAACTTCAGGAGGTTGTTAATTATGTGATATGAGTAAAAAATGTTATATCAACGTGTGTCCTATTCGCATGCATTAAAAAAACTAAGAGCATTTAAAGTTGCGGACATGGCTGTTTCTGAAAAGGTTAATGAAAAGTAAATCTTTTGGAAATTTACCAACTGAGGAGAGAAACATATATATTGTTTATTTTCTATTTATTTTTATACAGTTGTTTATTTATTACTTTTTATTTTTCCTATTTATTTTATTTAGTTAATTACTTTACTGTATTTGTTTTATTTATTTTGTATTCTTTTAGTCACTGCTGCAAAAGCTAGTGGCTTCCTTGTCTGTCTGGCTGATACTAATAATAAATCACGGAATTCACAAGAATTGCAGATTGTTTAAAGTTTACAAAAGGTCATAAGAGTAAATGGCAGTAATTTTTAGATACATGCCATCATCATTTTAGATACATTTTAGATGCATAACTTGAGGCTCTCACAGACATTCTCTCAGTTATGACAAGCTATGCTTGCTACTTGGGAATCTAAAACGCTGATGGAACTGATATTCAGGTGATATTGGGTCAAGTGGTTCAAATTTCGACGAAGTCCAGTCGTTCTACGACAAACAAATCCTATGCGTGGTGGGACTGTTACGATGGTGGGACTGTTACTAACAGTTTGCTGGACGAAAAACCATGCTACTCTCGCCACCGTCGCGTGAGACCGACTAACTCTGCTACGTTGCAAAAAAGGCCCATAAAATTCTTCGTGTAGTGGGACTGTTAGTAACAGTTGACGATGGCGAGAGTAGCATGGTTTTTCGTCCATCAAACAGAAAATCGGCCACCGAACACACGCAATTTACAGACATAATATACACTGCACAATATGGCCTAAGTTTGTGATGCGCCTACAACCCTACAACAACAGGTATTTCATGGCTTGCATACAGTAGTATGCAAGCCATGAAATACCTGTTGTTGCATACGGTAGTATGCAAGCCATGAAATACCGCACCTAGTACACTGGAGGTGACCATCCAGGTATGACCCAACGTAAGCAGGGATCGAGGTGTGACATCCGCATTACACATAGGAATGTCGCTTCTCTGTGTTACCGGGCAATACTAGGTGGCAGTAGCCGAGTGGTCATTAGCGGGAGTGCAGTAGCACACGCTCTTTGAGTAGACTGGGGTTCAAGCCCCTGACTGCTGAATACGGTCGATCTGCCAACCCGCACCGGACCAGCGTGGCAGATTATGGTCCATTTCCCTCAGCATGAATTGTTGATGAGGCTTCCATCCTGCAGTGGGTTGATAATGGCTGCACTAGTTGGCAGATTACTAGTTGCCAACTAGTGCAGCCTAGTTGGCAACTAGTAAAAAAAAAACTAGTTTTTTTTTACTAGTTGGCAGATTACTGTCATCAACCGATCCAATAATACGCGTTGTTTTTGGAGACATGAAGTAGGGAAATCCATGTTTAGGCTCCAGAGAAAAACTCCTGCAACCTTTGTACCATTGTTTGCCACTACTAATACTAATATAAGAACGTTGCATATCGCAGTTGGCTTTTATTAATTAATATAGATTAATTATGTTTGTCATTATGCAGATATGATTGTGAGGCCTTTTGAGGTAATGATGGACATTGATGGCTAGATCCAATCTTCCTTACATTTCGAGGGTGCAGCTCTAAAACGGTGTCGGTAACTCTCTACTCAGCTTCCAGATCAACTAGTGTATAATCTCGCTGCCTCTACTCAGCAAGTGACTGGAAGGAGACTAGGTACGCAGATTACGCAGTTTCCTTGTGCATGCTGTGGGCACTGTCGAGGCTTCGTTATGTCAAGGAGCTGGGTATATTCTTGCCGTGTGTATGCCACTTCCCAAAATTTCAGAGACTTATCTACGAAAAGACCTAAACCTCCTAAACACTTCCTCGTTCGTTTCAAAAATATACATGATCTCAGTTCCAAACTTAGTGATGTTCATTTCCACTTACAGCCTGCCAGTCCTCACTTTTCTGACAGAATCCCAATTGTTGGTTGATTCAACCACTGCACATCTCAGTTATCCTAATTATTCGCTGTGCGATTCCATTCGCAACAAAGGTGGTACTTGTGAATGTGTTCATTCTGATATTCTCTGACGGAGACAGTAATTTGGAATCTCCTCTTTTTCGATCTTCTCTGGCTTAAAAGGTGTCTACCCCATTCTGTGGCGCCTCCGTGGGCAGGAGCAACAGCGCGTAGCACACCCTTCTTGATTAGACGGGGGTTCGAGCCCGTGACCACCAAATACGGAGGATGCGGAAAGGTCAGGGAATGACCACCTCATCTCCCCGGAGCAATATGGCCTTAGTTGCTAATGCTCCTAAAAACCAAATAACAAAAACCCCATTCTGTCAAATTATGTCAATGTTTGCTCAGATCGTATCAGTGAAATTATTCTTGTAGAGATGAAATCCTGGATTCACACTCCGCCTTAAAATTCGTCTTTTATCCATACCTTGGTTTTCCAATAAATATGCTAATGCTCTTCAAAATGGACACTGTGCTTCGTGGACAAATGTTATTAGTGGATTTCCCCAAGGTTTGGCTCTTGGCTCATTGTTGTTTTCCATATTTATTAATAAAATTGATGAAGGTATATCAGGCTTAATGTTCAAATTTACAGTTAATACAAATGTTTGTAGGGTCGTTAATGAAAGTAATGACGGTATGCTACTGCAACAGGACCCAGAAAAATTAGACAGATGGGCTGAGAAATGGCAATTGAAGTTGAACATTGACAAATGCAAGGTACTGTTTATGGGTCGCAGTAACTCCAGAGTAACGTATCAGCTGTATAGTACTACAGGGTTGTGGAAAAAGGAAAATACCTGGGGCGGGGGGGGTATAATTTTGCAGTCAGATATGAAGTTCTCTGAGAAATATAGAAAGACTGCCAGGACGTCCATTGGCGTTTTGTCAATGATATACAGGAATTTTGCTAGCAGAGAGAGGCGATTATTTCATTGTATAAGGCAACGGTCAGGCCACATCTTGAATACTGCTCAGAGGTTACACTTTTAAATCTCTGGCCTTTACAGTGAACCGTATCACACTACAATGTAAACTACGCGGAGATGGGGGGGAACCCTTGGTGCCGTTTGACCCTAAACACACTTTACTCTTTACTGCACACAGGTCTGGAGGCCTCATTTTAAGAAGGACGTGGATATACTGGAACGGGCGCAGAGAAGGGTATAAGGTATAAGGTATGTTCGTGTCGGACGGCACCTGGGATTTCTCCCATCTCCGCGTGTGTTTCGCTGTATCGAGGACAGTACACTGTCAAGCCAGAGACTTGAAAGTGTGTGGGCCGTGTCTGTGCAGTGTGATATGTTGTGCCCATTTTTTATCCGGCTTATTGGCCGCCAGGCCCCTAGTAGTGCCCAACGTTGCCCATACCCTGCCACGTGGAGGCTAGCCGGGTGTATCCAGTATCACAACAAATTGCTCTGGCAGGTCCTGCCACCTAGTTTCCTGGGATTTCAGTGGCTAGGACCTATTAAAAAAAAAAAAAAAAAAATTGCGTTTGACATTAATGCTTAATGGGATTGCTGTTGGGAAATCACTGGTTGGGGTTGAACGCTAAAGAGATGTGTTAAAGGCCAAATAGGTCGGGCAAAATTTTGATGTTATTAAATTTAGACATGTGAAGCTATACGCTAGCTAATAGTGTTAGTTGTCTTAGAGATTTACACAATACCGGTAGAATTTAAACGTTGATTAGAATTTGGCGGCATTGTTAAGGGTGTACTTCGGTTGATTTAGTTAGAGAGGGAGGGAGACTGAAGACTGGGGGGAAAACAGATAGAAGAATAGGGACGATAGAGTAGGCATCCCCAAAGAGGTCAGTGGAGGCGAGCCCCACCAGGCGAAGTATGGGGGGTAGGCAGGGAGGAGAGGAGACAGAGATCCGTCTCCTCCCTCCCCTGCCTGGGGATGGGGTTTTAAAGGGAACCAGGTTAGAGTACCCAGTTCAGATCACCAATGGCGTGTTGGCAGCAAAGCCGCAGAATGTCTTCGTCGGTGTCATGTCCAAGGAGTGTCGAATCCGGATTATCTGCCCATCCCGCTCCGGGGGTGGGATATGTTATCTGGCAGTGGGGAACCCACCAGGCAAGGGGATGGGAGAGACACACATTTACTTCATTCATAATCTGCATTCTCACTCTACTTGCATTCTTTTTTTTTTTTTTTTATTTATTTATTATTATTTTTTTTTAAATTTTATTTATTTATTTATTATTATTTTTTTAAAATTTTATTTATTTATTTATTATTATTTTTAAATACTTTTTTCTTATTCTATAATTTTTTTTCAAGTTTATATATATATATATATATATATATATATATATATATATTTTTTTTTTTTTTTCACTCATTCATCTTTTTCTCACACACCAGGAGGGGATGCAATGATGTGTAGTGTAAATTTAAATGCTAATTAAAACTAAGGTTAGTGTGTACTTAACTGTAGCATTTATGGTTTGTGTTCTTTTTCTCATATGCTTACACTTTTATTCATTCTTATAGCTCTCATCTCATTTATTCGACTCTTACTTTCTGCACTGCACTCTCTGGGCACCTCAACTTGCTGTTATTCTTCAGTTGTGGTGCAGGCCTAGCCACAAGTTTTTTTTTTTTTTTTTTTGTAGGCCAGGGGAGAATGCAGTGATAGTGTTTATGTGGTTAGTAAATGTTTGTTAGTACAGTATATATAAAGTGATGTAAGTTATCTTTAACTTTGTATTCTTTCGGCCAGTTACATTTGCTCTTCCACTCATTCCCATTCACTCTCTCTTTCCCTCATGCTAGGTCACTCTTTCTTTCACCAAAACTGCCATTTATTCCCTTTTACCATAATTCCTAGTTCACTCAGTTCCCAGCCTATTCATTGTCTTTCATTCTCATTCATTCATACTACATTGCATCCCTTTGCTACTAGCCTACTGATATTTTTCAGCTAATCTGCTCCCTGTACATCGCAGAGAAGGGCAACGAGATTGGTGAAGGGAACAAAAGAGTGGCCTTATCAAGAAAGGCTTCATTCTACAAATTGTAGCGTCTGGAGACTAGATACTCGCAAGGTGATCTGATCGAGGTGTTTAAAGCTTTCGATGGATTGAGCAAGGTTAGTGCTGATTCAATGGGATTCTTGTTTTTTCTGAGACTATGCACATGAGGGAGCATAAATTAAAATTGAGGAAGTATGGTTTGCAAGAGAGATGATCGGAAGTTTGCTCTTAAACAGCGGGTGATTGATTGTTGGAATAAACTTCCATCTGTTTGTTGTGTAAGTGGATAGCTTAAATAAATTCAGGGGAGAACTAGACTAGACAAACTGGCAGGCTTTCCAGGTGATCGCCTTCCTGGTGACAAAGAGGCCAAAAACAACTGAACAACACACACTGCAGAAACATAACATTACGCGCATTTCTGGCCGTTTTATAGAGTTTCTGTATCATCACAAAGTACCTGGACGGCGTTGAACTAAGTTTCCAGAACCGCTGTACATAAGATACGATTGCATTCATGTCTACAAACTGTTGCAGGAAATGGATAAGTGAAATGTGATTTTTTTTTTTTTTTTTTTGCCTGATGCTTGCTTTCTTGTATCATTGTTTGCCACTACTAATACTAATATAAGAATGTTGCATATCGCAGTTGTCTTTTATTAATTAATATAGATTAATTATTTATTAATCTACATTAATAAAATTAATGTAGATTAATAAATATAGTAAATATTGTATATGTAAAAATATCTATTTTTACATATCCAATATTTAATAGAAAATTTTAATAGATATAGATATATAATTATAAATATAGTAAAAAGTAGTATATATTAATAATAAATACTATATTAATCAGTCCAGTACTCGTTATATGCACACGTTTTGTAATTTTCCGAACTAAGGATAAATCAGGTTTTCGTATTTAAAAACCACAGGTGATCCAGAAAAAAAAAGGGGGGGGGGATGCGACGGCTTCAGAATTCCTTTTTAAAATCATCTTTTCCCATTTTAACCTCAAAACAATCAACTCTTTAAAAGTTTGAAAATTATATATATATATATACATATATTAAAAAAAAAAAAAAAAAAAAAGACGACAAAGTTTTGTTTTTCTGCGATGTAAAAACGCTTAAAAATGTGTGGTTGCTTATTTTCATATAAATTGGTTGCAGTTCCAGAAAACGGCGAAGAAAGTTTTTCGTTTCCAGAGCAGAAAGATTCTCGGCAAACTTAAGCAGTCGTTAGCCGAGTTTCTTAAGAGTACAGAAGAGAAACTCAAGCGTAAATAATACTGTGGGCACTTGGAGAGGGTTAAGAGATTTACGAATGCAATGTTGAAGCGAAAAGTTTCGTGGAATATATCCTACTGTGATTGATTTCTGTTTGCTGTTGCAGGCTTCGCCTTCAATAAATAAGTAAATAAATAAATGTACACTGAATGATCAATGAATTATGACCTAATACCGTGTTGGGCCACCGTTCGCACGGATAGCAGCCGCTTTTCAGCTAGGCGTTGACTCTCTAAATGCCTGAAGATGTCCGTAGGGGATCTGCAGCTGTGCTGCTTGTAAGGTTTTCGACAGTGTCGGAATAGATGACTGTTGCATGTCCATACGCCTCACTTCCCTTTCTAAAAAAAATACCACAGGTGTTCAATTGGATTGAGATCAGGCGAATTTGGAGGCCAATCAGGATGGGTGATATCTTCACCGATGACACGGCACATTATTGTCTAGGAAGATCCCGTTTCTCTCTGGAAAAAAAATGCTACATGGCAGGGTGCACATGGTCTCCTAATCATCACTTTTGAAAATCCGTGTTGTCTTTACTATGTCCCATAGCAGCTACTCTATGAATTTTATGTGCACTACCAGATGCAAATTTAATTACCACTGCTGTAGCGTATGAAGCTGTTCAGCTGTTTATACTGCGAGCTATGTAGCTCAGTCCATTACGGATGGGGCGGTTATAATTTAGTGATAACTGTGTGTGTGTGTGTGTGTGTGTGTGTGTGTAAAAGAAATATTGGTTGTAATGGTTATAACTATTCAGTATATCAACGAATTAAGAGCATATAATAAATGACAACATTCGCGTGTGTAGAACTGAAAACGAACGCAGAACAGCAGGCTAGGATAGCTGGATATTTAAATGATTATATTTCCCTGGATATGGTAATAGCGGCTTTGCTAACAAATGTGTGTTAGTTGTCAAGCGGAACAAGTAACATTAGTATCTTAAGTTTAATGACATAATTATGTCGGTTTATTATTTAATTATACCAATAAGAAAAATGCCGCTCTGATTGAGCAATAACTTTTCAAAAATAAGGTTTGCCTACCTCGGGAAATCCGTCTCCTAATAAGTTTCGATTTTTGGGATATTATGTCAAAAAATTTATAAAAAGTCCTAACCACACACCCCTGCCAAAAAAAAAAAAGTTTTAAAGTAAGTTCTTGTTATTATAGCTGAATAGTCTAGTAATAGTTCATTAGTAGACGCGTTTTAGTTGATTGTGGTCCAAAATACCATTAATCGTCTTCCAACACCCAGTAGCGGAGAGTTTTAATCGCTTATAGAATTGCTCTAGATTGTAGTGGAGAGAAATTCCATAGGCAGTTGAAGGTCATTCGTTAGATACACTTTTCTCTCTCTCTCTGTCCCTTTACCCATTTGATCGTGGTACTGACTGCTTATGTAGTAGAGCATTTCTTAGAGCAACAGTGTTTTAATTACAAGGGGTGGAATTATAGCGTCAATGCTTCCGGGAATAGTTGGTGAATGAGCTTGACTCGCTTGTATAAATTCTCTATGCTATAGTAGTAAACTCCTGTAATCTATGTGGTTATGCCAGTGTACAAAAAGATCATAATACCGTACACTCTCTTTGATAAACTGATATTTCATGGCTAGCATCTGATGTATTAATATACAAAGGGTACTAGGAAAGTTTTGCAATATGACGCAACAATGAATCACAGGAAGCTGCTTGTTGCTGCATGTTGAGACATGTTCATACGTGCATAGTAGCCGCCGCGCCAAGTCGATGGGCTCAGTTATTCATTAGTAGTGAGAGAGTAAAGTGCTTGCGATGGCATCGTGGTCACGAAATGAGATAAGGACAGTTTTGCGGTATAATTTCGTGCGTGGTTTAACCATAGACCAGGCTTAGAAGAAATGACTCTTGCACTAGATGATGATTGTCCACATCGTACAACGATATTCAGGTGGTATAGAGAATTCCAAAGGGGAAATTTCACCCTGGAGGATTCTGAGAGGCCGGGAAGACCACGAACGTCAGTTACGGAGGAAAACGTTACTGCTGTGAGGAAAATGCTTGACGAAAACAGGTGAGTGACCTACCAACAGATAGAGGATACTTTGGGCCTAAATGCACCAGCAATTCGTTCGATTCTGCAAGATCATTTGCACGTGAAGAAACTTTGTTCTCTCTGGGTGCCGCATCAACTGAGTGAAGAGCAGATGACACGACGTGTGACTTGGTGCCGGGAGATGTTAAAAAAGTTTGATAAGGGACAATCTCGGTATGTGAACAACATCGTGACAGGTGACGAGACTTGGCTGTACTATTACGATCTGCCGACCAAGGCTCAAAACAAAGTTTGGGTCTTTGATGATGATGACACACCCGTAATTGTCAGAAAATCCCGATCTGTAAAGAAGAAAATGATAGCTGTATTTTTCAAATCGAGTGGAATTGTGGAACGTGTCGTTTTGGACACGCAGAAGACAGTCACAGCTAAGTGGTATACTGAACAATGCCTGCCTAAAGTCATTGGATCTATGAAGAACCTGCGGCCAAAGTCAAGAATGGACACCTGGTACCTCCATCACGATAATGCTCCAGCTCACTGCGCCAAAGCCTGCACCGAATATTTGACCACGACAGGACTGAAACTTCTCGAGCACCCTCCCTACAGTCCAGACCTTGCTCCCTGCGACTTTGCACTGTTCCGGCATGTGAAAATGAAGCTAAAAGGGAGGCAGTTTTCCAGTGATGAGGACCTTCTACGGGCTTGGGACAACGAGTGTGCTTTACTCCCTAGTGAAACTTGGCAGAACTGGTTTAAAGATTGGTTTCGGAGGATGGAGAGGTGTATTGAATGTAGAGGAAATTACTTTGAAAAAATTAAATAAACAAAGCTGTATTGCAAAACTTTCCTAGTACCCTTTGTATAATAATAATAATAATGATATTATTAATATTATTAATATTAATTATTATTTATTAATTCTCCCCATAAAGGAGAAATAATAACATAATAATAAGATAGAAACATGGGCAAAGAAGACACTCCATGGCAAACACTTCACTGACCTACTGTATATCAAGACTACATAGATAAAATGGCATGACTCACGAGCGAGGAAGCTCTTCCCCGACACTGAAGGATTAATGCTCATCTTACAAGGTAATCAACACCAGGAACTATAAAAAATACATCGCTAAGGAATCCGGAGGGACAGATGAGACAGGTTGACGATGCCACCTTGCCCCAACAAGAATCCAGTACATAACTGTAGGATGCAGGGTGATCACGCAGTCGGAGTACACGCATAGACACGACCAGGTCGTCAGGTACATCAGAAGCTAGCGCAAAATACCAGTTGATCAAATAAAGGGTACCATATTACAAGTATAAACCGCAGGCTGTATTAGTGATACAAGCCCACAAGCTGTAACGGTACCACGCCATTATAACGAACAAGACAATCCCGCACAACAGACCCGACATTACACCCGTTGACAAGAAAGAAATGGCTACCTGTCTGATCGACATTGCGGTGCCCAATCCAGCAGCCCCAAGAAAAACTGCGAGGAAAAGATTAGGAAGTACACAGACCTCAGACAGGAAGTCAAAGAAATATGGCATATGGATGTGGAGATGTGTGTGTGTGTGTGTGTGTGTGTGGACATTTGTTTTTGTAAAGGACGGCTCCTAGAACATCAGTTGCACTTCGCCTCCATATCTGTGAAGAACAGTACCACTGTAAGAGGGCCAGATATGTGAGTAGGTTTATGTGTATTGCTTGTGTGTTCTGTTATGTTCTGGCCGCTTGGCTACCCAAAAGCATCAGTCACCTGGAGAGATGATTCTGGGTACTCGTCTACACTACGGGAAGGCTTCTCATCTGGTTTAAAAAGTGTCCATCAGATTCGTTATTCGTGGGTGAGTCGATAGATACCATTTTTATGGCGAACTTCTTCAGAAGCGTTGCGGAATTATGAACATATTTAGATTTTTGCTTTGTCCTCCTAACTATAATGGCCTGTTCATAATGGCCACGCGGTATAGGTCCTGCCGCTGATTTTAGTTTTTTCTTGTTGTTGTTGTTGTTTGGTTTTTAAGGAGCATTAGCAACTAAGGCCATATTGCTCCGGGTCATGCGGTGGTCATTCCCTGACCTTTCCGCATCCTCCGCATTTGGTGGTGACGGGCTCGAACCCCGGTTTAATCAAGAAGCGTGTGCTACGCACTGCTGCTCCTTCCCACCTGGCTACGGAGACGCCGTTTTTTCTCTTGTTCAGTGAATTAAATGTTATATAATAATAATAATAAGATTCTTTATTAACACAAATTAACATATTGAAGAGAACAGTATCAAAATGTGCATTTCATGTTGCTGGCTGGTAAAATTTTGAATTAGCGAAATCGTCAGAC
The DNA here is from genome assembly GCF_048544385.1 of Mastigoproctus giganteus. NCBI lineage: Eukaryota > Metazoa > Arthropoda > Arachnida > Uropygi > Thelyphonidae > Mastigoproctus > Mastigoproctus giganteus. The sequence continues at coordinate 81,969,607 of NC_143584.1, forward strand.
TAATATAATCCTTTAAAAATAAATACGCTACTGATCGGGTGGTCTGATCTCGAGAATTGCTTCTTCCCTGATCTAGGGAACAAAGGCTTTTGCACCCTCCCCCAAAACGATAGGTAACGTGACCTCCAAGGCTACAACCATTACTAGGAATATTGACAGTACAATATTCTTTGAGTATAGTAATTGGTTTATATGCAAATGTATTTTTCCATGACAGAAATATTCAACATTAATTGGTAGAATTCGTTGTTGGATAATTGATTGAATTACCATGACGTAGTAGTAGTAATACTAGTAGTAGTAGTGGCATATGATGCAAGAAAGCAAGTGTATGAGCTTATGCAGTATCAACCAAAAAAAAAATCACACCATTCCCTACAAATGCCTGTCCAGTTCCTCCTTAAATTTATTCAACCTATCAACTTCCACAACGACAGATGGAAGTTTGTTCCAGCAATTAACCACCCGCTGGCTAAAGGCAAATTTCCGCACATCTATTCTACATCTGTCCTTTCTTAATTTGAATTTATGCCCCCTTAATCACCTCCTTCTCCCTGCTAGCAAAATTCCTATATATCATTGACAAAACCCCATGACCTGCCCTGGCAGCCTGTCTGCATTGCTCAGAAAACTTCATATCTGACTGCACAATTACCTCCAGGTGTTTTTCATTCTCCACCTCCTTGAGTGTAGTACCACACAGTTGGTACGTTTCTCTTGGGTTTCTGCTACCCATATATACAGTACTTGGTATTTGTCAATGTTAAACTTCAGTTGCCACTTGTCAGCCCATCTGCCTAACTTTTCTAGATCCTGTTGCATTAGCATACTGTCTTTACTGTAATTAACAACCCTGCCATCCTTTGTGTCATCTGCAAACTTGTTCATTAAGCCTGATATACCTTCATCGATATCATTAATAAATACACAAAACACCAATGGGCCCAGCACCGAACCCTGGGGGACTCCACTAATAACATTAGTCCACGTAGAGCAGTATCCATTTATTACCACTCTATGCCGTTTCCCACTCAACCATCCCTTTATCCATTGTAGCAACTTACCCTTAATGCCATACCTCTCCAAGATGTACAGCAGTCTTCCATGTGCAATAGTATCAAAAGCTTCCCTGAAATCCAAGTATATGATATCAAAATTATTTTTGGCATTCAGTTCCTTTGTGACCACATCATAGTATCCAATCAAATTGGTCAGACAAGACCTCCCTTTAACAAACTCATGCTGTGTCTTAACTGCAATGCAGTCTTGTCTAGATGATCCTGCAATGCTTCTTTAACCAGTGATTCCATTATTTTCCCAGGAACACAAGTTAAACTAACTTGTATTTAACTTGTGAAATGAAAGAAACCTAATGATAACATGAAACATTTTGAAATGAAAGAAACCTAATGATAACATGAAACTTTTCTTGACAAGCATCAAGTATGAGCAATTTTTCTTGGCATAACTGTGGTTACCTTAAGGTGAATGTTTTTTTACTGGGTCTATAATTTGGCTATACCAAATATTGCTGCTTTATTTGTGAATGAGACAGGCGCCTCCGTAGCCAGGTGGGCAGGAGCAGTAGTGCATAGCACGCGCTTCTTAATTAGACCGGGGTTCGAGTCCGTACCCACCAAATACCGAGGATGCGGTAGGTCAGGGAATGATCACCGCATATTCCCAGCCCGTATAAAGGGTGAGGGTTGGCGTCTGGAAGGGCATCCGGCCGTAAAAAGTGCGTGCCAAAACAATAAAAAAAAAAAAAAAAAAAAACGCTGACCCCATATAATAATGGGAAAAGGCGAGGACAAAAAAAAAAAAAAAAAAATGTGAATGAGACAGTAGAGATAAGAAAAACGATTATGTTAAGAAAATATGTCCCCTAAGAAAAGATCTGATTCCAAGAAAGAAAAAATGTTGGAAGCAAATTATTAGTTTCTCCTGATAAGTGTTATTACCACCATTGCACATTAAACTTGGGTTTAATGAAAAATTTTTCAAAGCAATGGATCGAAATGGAACAGGTTTTCTTTACCTCAAAGAGAAATTTACTGCAGTCATTGTGCACAAAATCATATTTTTATCATTACAAATGAGAACATTTTGAAGAATAGTTAAATGAAGTTGAACGAACTGTATAGAACTCACTTAAAATAGTTGTAGAAATTTTTTTGTGGAATTTCAATGCTGAAAATGATCAAGAAATAGTTAGAGCTTCTCAAGGCTATGTAATATGAAGTGTCCCCAAAAATCTATTTCTTGGAATCACATTTGGACTTTCTTTAGGAGCATTTCCATCAAATTATTTGCACAATGGAGCAGAGGCACCAGGGCAAGTGGAACGCAAGCATGCTGGCCTGATTGCTGGTGGACGCTGAGGAGGGATATAACAGGCAAAATACAACTGGAAATCATCAGGAGCTATATTCTAGTTCAATTACAGATAAATAGTTCACTTAAAAAAAAACTGAAATCACATTAAAATTGTGGGTGATAGACAAAAACTCATTTAATATTTGAAATAAGCACAAAAAAATATTTCAGATTCACTTAGGTTGATTTAAAAATTTTCTTTTGATTAATAATGTTATTTTTCATATAGTAAAGACGACAACACGAAAATCAATATTCTCTCAAGATGGAAGACTTTGTGGGAAGCAACATACGTAATTTAAAATTTCGCGCGCTGTGAAGAGCGCTAAATACGAAATATTTTAAAAATTTTGAAAATGGAAGTGAATAATAGTATCTGATATATATAAATATTTAATTGTTTAAAAGTAATTGTACATAATAAACATAAATATTGCGTATGCGCACATTTAAAATTTCCAGAGCTTAACGGTCTTTTAAACTGGGAAAGTCGAATAGTCTCATAGCTTCATCTTTGTATATCGGTAAACACTATTTTTTGAAAATACTGTTTTTTATTAAATTTCTTCGAATTAATATATATATATTTTTAAATCAAAGGTGTATAAAAACTGCATTTTTTAAATATTTAATTTTATATTAAAAATAAAAAGTTATATAAAGTAAGAATTGCAATACATTAAGAAAGGATTAAAATGCATTAAGGGCTTATGCCTCAGGCTGCAAGAGAATTAGATTACGTACAAGTTAGTACAATTTAGTTGTGTACTAATATAATTCATTTGCACTAACTTGTACATAATTAAGAAAGGATAAAATTTTGTTACTGTCAAAGAAGAATTGAGGGAAAAAAACCACCATAATAATAAATAAAAAATCGAAAAGAGAGTTAGTTTGTTGTCGGATTATCCCCCACTGTGTTTGGCTTATATAGTTGGTGGTGCTAAATGATGGATCTAGCGAGGTCGTGGTGCTACCACCAGCAGCACCACCACTACCCCCGGGCTAAATCATCATTTTTAGCAGGCCGGGCTGTGAATTCCATTCCTAAGTCGTATTACGTTGTCTGGGTGCAGTCCTAAGTGTATTAGAGTGCTGCCCTCTGTGCCGTATTCCTCGAGAACTGGAATAGTTACTGACGTAATCCAGTATTTAATGCGCGAATGCAGTAGCACACGAGTTGATCGTTGCTCAAACTCACGTGATCACTAAATACAGTTAATGATCGTTTTGTCGAAATTGTGAATTCCTCTCACCTCTGGTCGTTCGTGAGTGTAAACATAAAATAATTTGGAAAACTGTCGTAAGTGCTGTGAAGACGGCTGCACTATTTATAAATTAATACGCTGATTTATATTCAGGATTGTTCGACGAATTGGCATCCTCACCACCATTGATAAAGGACTTTAAGAGGCGGAGCTGTTATTTCTGTTCAAAATAGTATTCGATAAATGCTGTCTGCGATGGGAAAGAGATTAATTTTCTACTACATAAGGAGAAGAGTAAGTGCAAAGCACTTGTGCAATAAGCAAAAAAGTACAGTACAGTTACTGTGCAGTCTTAGCCGAATTTATTGTTTTCAGATAGTTAACTTACAGCCATGTGTTGGACTCAGAGATTTCTGCAGGCACCAAGTGAAAAGAGGCCGATTTCAAGTTTTAGTGATGCCGTTTATAAATCGTCACTAGTAATCTCGTGAGACTATAAAAGTGTGATGGAGCAACGTGGATGCTCAACAGGGCACGACCTCAGGCAGACAGACAGTCTGTCGCCCGTCATGGACATATGACCTGTCACGAGGTTGCGATAGTTCTTTTAACAAGCTTCATTCCATTGCTTACGTATTGGGCGGAGAGCGAGGGGGGGAAAAAAAGCACAATTGCACGTAACTGAAGGATATCTGTGGAGCATGAAGTGGATTACGCGTGGAGCACAATTGGATAGTCGACAACTCCTCATAATTTGCGTATTTATTTAGCGAGTTTCGTTCACTTATTTTGGCCGCCGTGCTGTTCCTCACCTTCGTAAACCTGGGAGATCTGCATCTTCACGTAATTTGTGAATCGATGAAATAATAGTCAGACAGCTGCCACATATGTGAATGAAATCCCAAGCCTGCAAAATATGGAATACCGGAGGGGTGGGTGGGTGAGTTGTACTAGTAGGTTTTGCCTGCGGCTGCCATTTCCCCCCCCCCTTTTTTGTAGTTGCAAAAGTCTAGTCTCCCCTTCTTTTCATTAGAAGGAAGGAGAAACTAAAGCATCCATGGCAAACCAATGGCACGTGTAGGAAAATATAACTCGGCTCGCGGCTACTCATAAATAGCATACTATATAAAAAAGTATTCTTTTCTTTTGGAGGGAAGGAGAGACCGACTATATTTTTTATTTACTGCGCGCTTGTTGTAGTAGGGTTTTAAGCAGCATCAGCGACTAAGGCCATATATATTGTTCGGAGTATATTGTCTGTAAAATGCGTGTCCTGAGGTCGAGTTTCTGTGTTGCTGGACGACAAACCTAACTTTCTGGGGGAGGGGGAACCATGCTACCCTCGTCTGAGACCGACCAACTTAGCCACGTTGTTAAAAAGCCCTATAAAAATTCTCTCCCGTCATCAACGGGACTCGAACTCGGGTCTTTTCCACTCGGTGCAGAAGGACGGGGATCCTACCAACTGTGCTACACCCGAGGCGAACTTGTAGAAGTAATCGTCTAGCAAGTGTATATAGCCCTGCATTTGTGTGAATGGTAACCTATTCAATACTCTGCGCATGTAGCACAGTGGTATCTTCCCCGTCCTCCCCACACTGGGTGGAAAAGGCCAGAGTTCGAATCCCGTAGATGACGCGAGGAACTTTAATGGGCTTTTTTCACACCGTGGATGAGTTAGTCGGTCTCAGGCGTAGATAGCAAAGTTTTACCCTCAGAAACTGTGGTTTTTCGTCCAGAAAAACAGACAAATCGACCATAGAACACACGCAATTAACAGACATAAGACACACAGCACGGCATATGAATGAAGTTAAATATTCGGGTGGTCTAATATAATAGTTTTTTTTTTGTTGTTTTTTTTTTTTTTTTTTTTTTTTAAACCAATCCAATAACTTTAACGGGTTTGCTACTTGAATATCTATTGCAGTTTTTTTTTTTTTTTTTTTTTTTTTTAACCAATCCAATAGCTTTAACGGGTTTTGGTTGATGTGAAGGACTTGATTGGGACCTATGGCTTGGGACTGGAATTCTCCAACTGCAGCGAGCCCAGTAGTCGAGTTCAGAGATGATCCCGATCATCATCTTGGCAGCAAATACTTGCCTTCTCTCGTATGGGGCGCCTCCTTAGCCAGGTGGGAAACAGCAGCAGTGCGTAGCACACGCGTCTTGATTAGACCGGGATTCGAGCCCGTGACCACCAAATACGGAGGATGCGGAAAGGTCAGGGAATGACCATCGCATATCCCCAGAGCAATATGGCCTTAGTTGCTAATGCTCCTAAAAACCAAACAACAACAACTCTCGTGTGTGATGGCTATTAATCGTTTGTTGCCATCTTTGTGGGCCTTTACACAGTGAAAGCTGAAATTTTCTAATTGTCTCCTTCAACAGCCAGAATTTGCTCGCGAAATTCTTTAGAGAAAGATGGCAGACGAAATCCAGACTTCAGCGCCATAAAGAATGTTGGGGTAGATACAGATCTTAATGTATATCGGCACTGGAAAGTTTGGCGTGTGAAAGTTGCTACTTGAATATCTATTGCAGAATTTAATTTGCAGATGATCTGTGCGGAAGAAAGGAGTTTTTGTTATAATAGGGTTTTAGGAGCATCAGCGACTAAGGCTATATTGTTCCATGTATATTAGCTGTAAATTGCGTGTGTTCTGTAGTCGATTTTCTATTTGCTGGACGAACAATCCGAGTTTCCGGGACTCGAACTTGGGTCTTTTCCACCCAGTGTGGAGAGGACGGCGACTCTACCAACTGTGCTACCCACAAGGGCGGAAGAAAGGAGACTTTCTTATTAAAAACAAGAAAGTTACTCAAATCGGTGTGTTGTTGGACAGCAGGGATTGAGGATCCTCCCAACATAGTTTTGCCGATGATACAAAATCGAATTACAAAAATGTAGTTGCCCTAGTGTAGCTCCAGTTTTCATCTCGATCAGTGATGGTACTGTTTTCAGCTTCGTCTAAATGAGCCACAGTATGTCGTCACTACTGAGGTAATATTTGCATGGTAGGCTTGTCAACACGTGAACGAATATGGCATTAAAAATGCAGCCTGGGGGTGTATAACTTTGATTTCAGTCGTTTTCAAAGGACTTAAAAGGATATTGGTGCTGGGACGACGTTTGTGGTGAGTGATCTTGACTAAATGGCATAGTGAAACTACTGAAGCTGTTTTAACATTATTTTTATGGCTCAATATGTTTTAACTGCTTATAAAATCCGTATATGGAAATTTCCATGTACTGATTTTATCGCATATATGCGTACTACTTCCTTTGCGACTGGCAGGTACAGACGTTCCCAGAGGTGTTTAGAAATGTCGATACCAGCAGTTTACCTAATGATATAAACCTGCTAGTGTTTCTTCCTTATTCAGTTGTTTTCTGGTGCAGTTGTGCTGACTAGTATCTCTTTCGAACGTGATTTTCAACATATCTTGAATAAGAGTTTGTGCCTGATGCAGTTAGTGTGTTTTACAGTTATTCAAAAATAAGGAGTTATTTCATAATACAGTACTAAGCATCAGGATCCTGTGACAAACTGAGTGAGCACTTAATATTAACGGGTCTGCGACTTGATGTCGACAGCTGTCGTAACCCTTGAAAGGTTTGAAAAGGCAATTACCAGGAATAGATGAAAGTTAAATAGGAACTCCCACGTGGTATTTGATAGGACTCAATTGTTCTAGAAGTGATTACGCAATGATTCAAGATCTTGATTGGTTTTTAATGTCTACCGACAGAGTAGAAGAGGCAGGCCATTCAGAGCGAAACGCTTACAGAATCATTCAGTTAAACGAATTATAAAGGGTTTCATTGTGGTACAGTAGTATTTTTTATTTTTATTTTTTTGCATTAGAGACCAAGAATTAATTTGATTCTAACGATTTCAGTTAAATCCTGGAGATTGAGTGAAAAGCAGCATTTGAAGTAAACAGCAGAGGAATTGAAGTTTTCTGACGGTCGGTTTGTGACAAGGCGCATATACAGTATATCGATAAGATGTCATTTGAATCCCATTGTTAAAGAATAATGTCACTAAATCATGCCTCTCTCTCTCTCTCTCTCTCTCTCTCTGGGTGATTCTGTGGAAATTTGACGTATACGGTACTTGCTCCAGATACGCCTTTCATAATAGCATGCGTTTTGTATCTATTCTGTCTCAACAAATATGCTGTCATCGCGTATTTTACAAAGGCTTTCGTTCCAGTTAAGATGTGATTGTGATTTATGCATCAAAAAGAAAAATTTTAAAATGCATCATTATTTTAATTCAGAAGTAGTCTGATATCGTCTAATTTTTTATTAGACTTTTTAATACATCTCAGTTGGATTTGGTTCAAAACAAAGATATATATATAAGTGTAAAGTGTGTTCGTGTCTGACGGCACCAGTGCTTTCCCTCATCTTCGCGTTGCTTTCATTGTGGGTGTTACAGTTCACTGAAAAAGCCACAGATTTAAAATTGTATGGATTTTGTAAGTGTAGTGTTATATATCGTTGTTCTTCTGGTCATTTAGCCGCTAGATCCCTGCTGGGGCCCAACGTTGCCCACACTTGGCCTCGTGGAGGCAGACCAGGTACCCAGTTGCTCTATATTTTACTCTGGCAAACCCTGCCACCTAGCTTCCTGAGATTTCAGTGGCAGGACCGTAAAAAAAATCGTAGGAGTAGACACTAGGTTTTGTAAGACTTAAAAGTTTGCGTACGTAGTTTAATTCAGACATTATTAGAGTTTTAGTGTGGGACGTGCGCTGGCGTATAATTAGACCGGGGGGTGGGGGGTGAAAGGCAGAAGTATGGAGACGATAGAGAAGGCGTCCCCAGATTGTCATTCATTCATTCATTTATTAACCAATAGTTGAACGCAACGTTCTCCAAAATCACAGAACCGACACAAGGAATCGGGTCCAACAAGAAACTCCATGAAGACATTCCAGTCACCAGGTTTGCCTCTCAAAGAAAGGCTCTCAGAACAGTTCTTCTTGCAAAAACAGCAGCTGAAAACTCCTAAAATGAATTGAAACAGTCACGATTTGCAATAAGTAAATGTACTGTATCAAACGATAAGCCAGGAATATGTGCTAACAAAGTCTGCCTTTGGTCTTCACACTCCCCCACATAAAAAAATTAGATACATCCAAGTCTCCCTGTTCATCACATGTACAGAAAAGATCTGTCTCCAATCCTCTCATATAATTTGGCCCTAAGTGAGCCATGTCCTGTTAACATAAAAGAAGTATACATAGAAGGCGCAGACCAAGATGCCACGGTTTTTGACAATGCATAGTTCACATGGGGAATATATTTCCTTGTCACAGCTTTAACTTCACCACTTTCACATCTGGTCTGCCATAAATTCATTAATTTATTCCATGTTTGTTGTTTTTCTTCTTTAATATTATTCTCCAAATCGATTGTGATATCCAAAAACGTTAACACATACCCTTTTTCAATTTGTACAAAAAACCATTAGCTGATCAAATTATCCTCACTTACACCCACTAATTATTATATTAAACAGATATATACAATACTTTTTTTTTAAATATGCTCAGAGTCTCTGAATTACTGAGAACCAAGAAAATAATATATAACATACATCTTTACAATAACAATTGCCAAAATCAATGCAACATTAATTAACATAAATCAACACAACAGCAATCCATACAATAACAATTAACTTAAATCTTCTGTTTACACTTAAACCTTTTGTCTTTTGGTCATTTGTGAAGTCAATTCCCAGAAGAAGCTGAAGTTCTTAGCTGAGTCTTCAATATGAAAACTGATCTTGAGAAGGTTTGCAGAGCAGTAAAGTTATTATGGTCTTCAACTAAGATATTTACATTGTTCTCCAATAAGTTTGGAACCGCAGACATTAAATCCGTTCTAAGGCCACGCTCAAATAACTTAGCCCGTGAGGGACCCATGCCCTGTTAGCAGATAAGAAATTGTCATAGAAGGTCTAAACCACGAAATAACTCCAGGGGTTGTTGAGAATTCCACTTGCGCAATATACTTTCTTGTTACAAGCCCAAATTCGCTCTCATCCCATCTTTTTTGCCAGACAACAGTAAATTCCTTCCAAAGCCTTTTCTTCTCCCTTTTAAAGTCGCAGGTTGGGTCAGTCATAATTCCAAGCATTGTCTTAGACTGTCCTTTTTTTAGGTAGTAAATCAAACCCCGAAAAGCAATATATAAATCTACAGGAATTGTACCACCAAGTATTTGGAGTGCGTTGTTTGAAACTGTCCTTGGAATATTATTAATCGTCAAAAGAACTGATCTTTGTGTGGAAATAAGTTTCTGTTTCACTTTTACCTTTGATACTTTTTGGTACCAAACACTTGCTGCGTATGATATAATAGGAAAAAATATGGTTTTATAGTAAAGGTTCTTTTTGATAACCCCCACTCTTTCCTTGAGACTCTGATAACTGAGGCTGTGAAAAAACGGATTTTGTCCCTGAGTTTTGATACGAGGCATAAAACTGAGTTTATCATCTAAGGTGATTCCCAAATACTTAGTTTGGGATACATATAGTATTTGGGTATTATTTAGTCGGATTCTGGGCGGTCTGTTGTGCTAAAATGGTTCTTAAAAAGTCATAAAACTGGTTTTACTGGGGGATATTTTCAGTTTGTTGACTGTAACCCATGACATCAATACATCCAAGATAGGCTGTATTTTCTCTTCATTTATTCTCCTTGTGTTTCCATCAGCAACGATCACCGAGTCATCCGCATAGGCTATCTTACTGATACCATTGTGTTCCCGCGTTAACCATTGATCCAGCACAGCGTTCCAAAGGAGAGGTCCCAACACTAATCCTTGGGGGCATCCTCTTGAAATCTGAGCCTAGTACGTAAGATCTTTTGCCACCGCCTTAGTATATCTGTCGCTGAAGTACGATCGCATAACACTGTAGATATACGCATCATACTCTATGGATCTCAAGCTCCTGAGGGCACTTTCCCACCATAAAGTGTCAAACGCGCCCTGAAAGTCCACAAACACAGTGAGTACTTATTTAAAGTGAGTTGGACACATAGTTGGTCAGAAGAAATATAGCGTTTTCAGTCGACCGTCCTTTCTTGAAGCCGTATTGTGCTTCTGAACATAACTGATGATCTTCTAGCATTTTTTGGATTCTTGGGGCTAAAATTCGCTCAAACAATTTCCCCAGGTTTGCTAGAAGCGAAATAGGTCTGTAGGCCCGGGATCTGATATTAATTTCTCAGGCTTGTGCAGTATCTTTAGTAGAGCTATTTTCCATTGATGAGGAAATATTCCTTCTAGTAAACACTTATTCACCAAATTTAAAAGAATGTGTGGAAAAAATTCAAAAAATTTATCCATGACTGTGTTCTTAATCAGGTCAATACCGGGGCATTTCTTACCATTGAGCTTTGCCACGGCAGAGTCCAAATCCAGGAGTGAAAAGGGTTCACTGTTTGTTGGTCCTTCATACTTTTCATTATCATGACGTAGCATTATATTTGTTAAGGTAATTATCATGACTTATCATTAACATTTGTTAAGTTAAGGTGAATCTAGATCCAATATATCTTTGGGGAATAGGTTGTTAATTATGGAATCCACCGTAGACATCCAGTCTTGAGTCTCTTGACCATCTACTTTAACTGTGTTATAAACATCTCCGCAAGCCATTTTATTCCTTGATATCCGGTAAAGAAAGCCCCACGGTTCTTTATTTCCTATATCCGTTACAAAATTTTTCCAACAACTTTCTTTTGAGTTGGAAATTGTCTTTGGATACTCGTCAGTGAGGCAGGCCCATGCCTCACCAGGCGAAGAACGGGGAGGGGAAAGAAAGGACCACACAACGGAGTGCGGTCCGGAAAGCCAATTTGGCTATACAGCAACGCTGCTTCTCTCTCTCTTTTGCCGTTATGTTCTTCCTATCCGATTCGGGTCAGAATTTGGGACTCACTCATGAAACCTTGTTCCCATCCGGTGTGGTCAGGGCAGTATAGGCTTTGGTTGCACTTGAGGTGCGGTCACATCCATTTTCCATTTGTAGGTGGAGTGAACTTCATCTTTGTGGATGTATTGTGGTAGGTGAGGCCTGGGAGGTTGTGACAATCGGGCACCAGCATGTCCTCATGCTGGTGCCCGGTTGTCACTGGAGAGTGGGTGGAGGTCAGAGCTCTGATATAGTTCACTGAAAGACAAAGTTTAGTGAGGGTTAGTCTTGCAGTCGCTCGTGGAAACTGTCCTTTAAGTTCAGTGGTGTATTGTCAACGAGGTGGGTGCACTTTAATCCTTGGGTTTGTAGTTCTGCTTTGTGGTTCCCTGCGTCATCAGGTAGCAGCTTCTGTCAGTTCCATGGTTCTGTCTCCTTTACTTGACTGTGTCCATCTGTGTGCTGGTAGCGCGTTCCGCGTGTTGTTTTACGCGGCCGCTCGCTGTCTTCTTCTTGCAAATTGTTTTTGTGCATATTTTTTGTGCATAGTACGTTGGCATTCGAGGTGAGCGGACGCGCTTAGACAGGGCTCCTCAGTTAAGTGGTTTACTTTTGGATAGTGCTTTTAAATATTTCATTTATTTAGATATTGTTGGATTATTTTGTTATAGGTTTTCCTGTAACTGTTTGATTTTAATAATATTATAGATATAATTTTTTAAAGTTACTTTCATTGATATTTATTTAATTTTATAATGGTAGTTACGAGATCTGCCTTAAACACGTCACAGGGTATCGTGACTCACACGGAAAGAGCAGATAGCGATTTATGGGTGAGTAATGATTTAATCCGTTGTGGAACCTGTGGAATGTTTTCCAAGGTCGACCTGGTGACTAATCCTACCTCACCTGGGGATGCTTTTCTTTGTGATCGATGTATGGAGTGCACCGATCTTAAATTACAATTTGGTGCACTGATGGAACAATTTGAGTCCCTGAAAAAACGAGTGCTTGCCCTCGAAAGTAATGCATCTGGGAGCTCGTCAGGGACTCAAAACTCCAGCAATCTACCAAGTGATGCACACCCGATTCGAGCCTCAAAACAGAAAAACCAAGTGCAAACTACTCTGGTTAAAAAAGGATATTGTTTTATTAGGAGACTCCATTGTCAGGGAAACGGGGAATATTTTTTGTAATAAGGATAGGTGGAGCAGAACCAGGGTATGTCTGCCGGGAGCAACTATTGATGATGTCACCAACAGAGTGTCAGATTTTAAAGGGGGTAAAGAAAATATTATTATTCATGTGGGGACAAATGGTATTAAACGTACACGATCTGACGATTTGTTGGAAAAATACAGGACCATGCTGAGGAAATGTCGCGAGCTAGGCCATAATGTCTATGTGTCTCCAATTCTGCCCAGACACGATAGGAGGGATTATATGTTAAGAGCCTTGTGGATTAACTCAAGACTTGAAGGGAATCTGCAAGGCTTTAGGGGGTAAATTTCTATCAGCATGGCCCACACTTGTAGGTAGAAGGAATTTGTTTTGTAGAGACGGGATACACTTAAACAAAGGTGGTGCAAAAGTTTTTGCCAGTATTATTGAGGATACCTTAAAGGTTCAGGGAAACTGCTAGTTAGGGGGGGGGGGGGGTTGTGGGTAATACTGACACGCGTTTATCTGATAATATTGGTCAATGTAACTCTTGCACATACCTTAAGAGTTCTTATCTGTTACCCCAACTGGACGTATTATCTAGATGTTCTGGGGGCAAAGACGTTTCACGTGAGCGGGTAGCTAATATGAAGGAAGAGAGCCTAAAAAACTTCAAGAGTTGTGTTAGGGTTGTTAAATATACAAGAACAGTAAATCTTAATTGTTTATACAGTAGCGTTAGAAGTGTCGTCAATAAAATGAGCGAATTCGAACTGCTGGTTAAAACAAGTAACGCGGACATATAGGGCTTACAGAGACGTGGTGCCACCCGGAAATTAGGGATGATGAGTTTCAGTACGGCTTGTATAATGTATTTAGGAAGGATAGGTTAGATAGAAGGGGTGGTGGGGTAATGCTTCTTATCAGGAGCAGCCTGAGTGCGACGATAGCTTTCCCGGATTCAGATATTTCACATGCTAGTATAGAGTCTGTATGGTGTGAGATAGTTAGAAACAAAGGTATAATGCGAGTAGGAGTAATCTACAGACCAGGTGATTGTGAAGATTATGACAAAAGCCTCTACATGCAAATGGAGTGGGCAAGTAAGCGTCATTGCCTTATTATGGGTGATTTCAATTTGCCTCTAATTGATTGGAGTAAATGGGAAGGAAACTCGACATGGAGAACAAAATTTTTAAATCAACTAGATGACTTATTTGTATCAACATGTCAGGGAAAGTACTAGAGAAAAGAATCTCCTAGACCTCATCATCACACATGAATCAGATGACACAACAGGGCTGACAGTAGAGGAACCAGTAGCAGGAAGTGATCACGGAGTTCTACGGTGGATGATGACGAGAGAGGTAGCAGAAGTAAAAGGCAAAGGAATGGGTTTTAATTTCAGAAAAGGAAATTACGATGCCTTAAGGTACTACATGGCCTCTATTAACTGGGTAGAGAATGAATACAATTGAACTGTGGTACGCTTTTAAAACATTAATCACAGATTCCTTGAATGCGTATATACCATTAAAAAATACTCCACGAGAAGGGTTCCAAGTTGAATGAATAGTGAAGTTGCCGCATTACTTGAGCAGAAAAAGGTGGCATGGAAAGGTTACAGAACAATAAAAAGTACTGAAGCCTATAACAGCTACAAGGTGATGTGTAATAGAGCCACAGAAAAGGTTCGACAGGCAAAGGCAGTTTATGAGAAATCACTAGCAAACAGAGCAAAGGGGGGGGGGGGGGGGGATAAAGAATTCTTCACATATATAAATGCCAAGAAGAGCAGGACAAACCAGATCGGACCTTTTATGTAAGGGAAAGGAGATAGTATTAAATACACCAGCTGCCGTTGCAGATGAACTCAACAGTTATTTTGCATCGATATTTACAAATGAAAAGCCTTTTGTGGCAATGGGAAATTATGGGAAATTAATAAAAAATATGTAATTAATGATATTGAAATTTCGCAAGATTATTTAATGAAAAAACTTTCGAGCCTACAGACCAGTAAGGCTCCTGGAGTGATGGAATATACACTATAATCTTAAGAGAGGCGGCAAGCGAGTGCATTGAATCATTGAGGCTAATTATGCGAGCATCACTAGACTCTGGGGAGATTCCCTTGGATTGGAAAAGTGCAAATGTATCTCCCATACATAAGGGTGGCTCTAAAAGTGAAGTTGGAAATTATCGACCTGTCAGTCTGACTTCAGTAGTAGGGAAAATCATGGAGGCAGTGATCAAGGGTGGAATTCAGGATCATTTGGATAGAATTGAAATTCTCAAGGATACTCAGCATGGTTTTGTAAAGGGAAAATCATGTTTAACAAATCTGGTTCGCTATTTCGAAAGGGTCACTCACGAGCTGAATTTAGGGAATAATTTCG
Organism: Mastigoproctus giganteus; assembly: GCF_048544385.1. Lineage (NCBI taxonomy): Eukaryota > Metazoa > Arthropoda > Arachnida > Uropygi > Thelyphonidae > Mastigoproctus > Mastigoproctus giganteus. The sequence goes on from NC_143584.1 coordinate 81,984,694, forward strand.
ACATTGTTTATAAGATTTTGACTCAGTCCCACATGAGCGGTTGCTTTACAAGCTGGAACAGGTTGGAATCACTGGGAAAATCCTTAGATGGATAGAAGAATGGCTTCAGGGCAGGAGGCAGAGGGTTGTGATAAATGGCAGAGGGTTGTGATAAAAGAAGTGGGGTTCCCTAAGGATCAGTATTAGGACCACTGTTGTTTTTAATTTTCATAAACGACATTGAAGGTATAGAGGGCGTGATGTCTAAATTTGCAGATGATGTTAAAATTGGTAGAACAGTTAATGATCACTGTCAAGCTGAGCTTCTCCAGAGAGACCTAGATAGATTTCAGGAATGGTCATAAAAATGGCAGCTGTGCTTTAATCCAACAAAGTGTAAGGTATTACACCCGAGAAACAGTAATCCCAAAAAAACTTATTCACTTGGTGGAGTTCAACTAAACCCAGTACTGGAGGAAAGGAACTTGGGTGTTACGATACGGTCAGACATGAAATTCTCTGAGCATTGTAAACAGGTTGCAAGGAAGGCCCATGGTGTCCTATCGATGATCTATCGAACTTTTGCAAGTAGAGATAGGGACATGATAGTCCCATTATATAAGGCTTATGTTAGACCACACTTGGAATACTGTGTTCAAGTATGGAGACCGCACCTAAAGAAAGACATCGAGCTTCTTGAAAGGGTGCAAAGAAGGGTAAGTCGCCTGGTGAGATCGGCTAAAGGGCGTCCTTATGAAGAAAGACTTCGAATATGTGGGTTGCAGTTTGGAAACTAGACACCTTAGAGGAGATTTGATTGAGGTGTTTAAGGCTCTGAGAGGCATCAGTAAAATGAATGAGGGCAAAATTTTAAAGATTATAAATGATGCTAGAACTAGGGGACATAAATACAAGTTACGGGGAGAAATGTTTAGATTGGACTGCAGGAAGTTTTATTTTAGCCAGCGAGTTATAAATTACTGGAATAAGTTGCCTTCATGGGTAGTAGAGGCCGACAGTTGGGGGAAATTCAAAGGTCATCTGGATAGTACTTTCGGGTAAGGGAAGCGCATAGGATGATAGGTTTAATTTCCTTTTTTTTTTTTTTATTAATTATTATTATTTAGTTATTTTTTTTATTATTTTTTTTTTTTATTTTTGTTTTTATCATTGTTTTGTTCGGTTTTTTTTTTTTTTTGGCTGGTGCAGCATAAGCCATAGGCTTTCTTGCACCATGCGGCCGTTACTAATACTAATACTATTTGCTGAAGGTTTTATATTCATCCTTGGATTCAACGAGTTGGTGTTCCCGGTTTTTAGGCAAGTACATGATTTGCGTAATGAGTATACATCTTAGGTCTTCGTATAATGTGCATTCGTACATCAAGTTTCCATGATTCTTCTTTGCCTCATCTTCAATAATCCCAGGCGCTGCAAGTTTGACCTTTATTGGTCCCTGCCCCGTCAGCAAGAAGGTTGTATTTAGCCCTGGGGAAAACCTGAGGGGGGGGGGAATTGGGATATACTCTACGTGCAGTATGAATTTTTTCGTAACTTCTCCCTTTGTGGATGCGGACCAACGGTTCTGCCACGCGTGCTGTAAATGCATCAGCAGTCGCTTCTTTTCTGTATTGCAGGCATTTGCCGAGTCTGTGGTATATCCAATCAGGGTTGTTGTTTTTCCTTTGGAAAGGTGGTATAACATACCGCAGCGCACGATCTCCAGGTACAGCGGCAGGGCCCCAGCCAGGACCTGCAAGGCGTGCGTGTTCACTGTCCTGCAGGCTCTTGTTACGGTAAGGAGTATGGTTCGCTGTATAATGTCGAGATGTTTTCTGTTAACCACAGTGATCACTTTCTTGTACCAGATGGGTGCTCCGTAGGTGATCACCGGGATGAAAACCGCCTTGTAGTACAGAGACAGGGTGTAGTGTTGCGCTAGTTAGAAATAGTTTTGTCATCTCCAGAAATTTTTAACAGGATGAAAGATAGCGTTTTGCGAAGGTGTTCAAAACGCCCCTTCCCTTTCACTGTTTGTTTAAGAAAATTTACTTGAAAATAAATTTGCTTATATCTCTTCCTTTTGTATTAAATCCACTCTCTTCAAACTCGGGAATTCAAACTTTCTCTGTTAATAAGATTGGATCCCTTCTGGTTTTCATTTCTTATCGGCTTCACGATGTAACTTCAGAAAACTCTGAAAACTCTGTCCAAAATGGTTGTATATAAGCATATTAAATTATATGCTAATTGCAAGTGTTTGCATTCGTGGGAAGCCCACTAAAAAAAAAAAAAAAAAAAAATTAAAGGCGACTCAATAAGGTAAAAATAAATAAAAATAATCGCAATTGAATTTGTTTCTGATTGTTTTGTATTGTTTCAATTTTCTGTTTGTTATTCTATGAGCGGCACTGCGATTTTGTTGTCAATAATCCTTTTATTTCAACCCAATCAAGGCAGCGATTGTTTGCGCGGCTGCTGACTGTATGTCTTCCAGTTGGTGCATGTTATAAAGGTGTTGAAACTTAATTAACAGCTTTCCTCAGAGACGACTGAAAGGTATTCAAAGCAGTGATTAAACAATGTGTCATCCCCTGAAGAACATAACGCCTTGCTTAATTTAATTATTTTTTTCTGAACTTGATCTAGTCGGTCTTCATGAAAAAGGAAAATTTCTATCAATTCCGCACACCCATTCGATAACAAAATATTTCTTGGCTGCAAATTGTCTGAATACTTTCGGTGGCAAGAATGATATCGTAAAGGGAAGAATTCAGTTTTTGAACGAAGGAATATTCTTAACAGGATTCCCCCCCCTCCCCACCAAGCGGAACGCATACGCTGATTCATCAAAATATTTCGTTGCTGTTGGAGTGCCTTTGCTTGGAGGAAATACTTACCTAGTACGTGTCACAAACGGAAGAAATTGCCAACTGCAGGACAATATCGATCTGCAAAAGGAACTCATTATTTCGAATAAACTTGTTCTTGTTGTTCTGTAAATGGTTAAAGATTTTTATTTGGTTAATATTTAAGATATTAAATACTTAATAAAACAAAGAATTGAGCAAAATATCTGATAGATACCGTTTATGATGATAATATAGATATTAAATCATATAAAAGGGAAAACTGTAAAATAAATCACGCAAAAATAAATACTAGAGATACAATAATCCCCATTTTGCACCAATAGAATGAACTCTCCTGATATAATAATAATAATAATAATAATAATAATAATAATAATAATAATTTATTTACCCCTATTTTATGTTACACTTTTTGGGAGATAACAGCAAAAAGGGAGGGAGAACACATAATCCAATGGCTTTTTAGGGGGTGTTCCCTTAAAAAATGATAAATATACAATTGAAAAATGTACAGTTCTGAAATTGTACAGGTAATGTTCAACAGGAAAGACAAAAATAAATTGGAGTGTTTTGTACATTTCTTTACAGAAGACTTCGAAAAGCATCACTACTTATAATATATAATTGTGAACATTTTTACAATTAAATGAGGAGAGAAATGAAAAATGATGAGATGTCTGCACAGAAATTTACAAACTATTTTTGCCAACTGCTTCCTTTAACATTTGTACATTATTTTCATGTTGGTGTTTCTAAAATCCAGGAGTTGAGTGGAAGGTAACTTGAATCAGACATCCCTGGTGATGTGTTCAATTAGTAGATTCTTGAATTGATTTAGTGAAGTAACATTTTTGATTTTTGCAGGAAGTTTGTTCCAGGTTTTAGCACCTCTGTATTTTATACTTTTCTGAAAAGCGGAATCTTCAGGTTGGCTTCATTTCTTAGATTGTATGATGTTTCTTCTTCGCCTGTGGTTATGAAAAAGGATCTGAAGAGAGAGGGAAAGTCTGCTGTCTTCATAGCATTGTAAACAATGATCACCTCGGCTTTCTGCAATAGCTGGTAGATGCTTGGGAGTCTCACTTCCTTGTATCTCGAACTAACCGATGCTTCCAGGGAAGGCCCAAAATTGAACGAACGCATCGATTGAGAATGGAGTTGATTCTCGCGAGGTTTTCTTGGCTGGTGGTACCCCATGAGATGATTCCATAGGTGAGGTGCGGCTGAATTAAAGAAAGGAATACTTGTCTGAGAAGAGAAGGAGACACCCAGGCAGAGGCCCTGGCGAGTATTCCCGCTAGTGACGAAGTTTTTTTAGCCGTTGGTCTTTTACTCGTTGGGTCCCTAATGAGACCCACCATTGCCCACACTAAACCTCGTGGAGGCAGACCGGGTACACCAGTATTTTAGAGATTTACTATTTACTCTGGGGTCCTGCCACCTAATTTCCTGATTTCAGTGGCTAGGACCTATAAAAAAAAGGAGGGGGAGAGAAACGCTAGAAATTGGGTTAGGTTGAAAGAGATATAAGTTATGCGGGGTAGAGTTATTATTGTTATTATTATTATTTTTTTGTGTGGGGCTTGTGTCATTTTGACAAGGGTCAAACGCTAGTCGCGAGATAGCCAGATAGGGAAAGGAGACTGAATATTGGGGGTGAAAGACAGAAATATGGGGTCAATAGTGAAGATAACCTCAAAAGTCGGTGGGGCAGGCCCATGTCTCACCAGGTGAAGATAGGGGTGGGAGAGGGGGAGGGTACAGAGTAACCATTCCTCTACCAAGGGAAGGGATGAAAAGTGAAGCGGGTGAGGGTACTCGGTTCAGATCGCCTACTGACGTTTCGGCAGAAACTGCACAATGTCTTCGTCGGGTCTTCCTATGCCATTCCTGGGACATGTTGTCCCGTCCGTGTGAGTGGTCAAGTCCAGATAATGGCTCCAGTTTAAGTAGGTGGTCAGTTCCAGATTAAGTTAACGATTAGTTGTTCTTCAGATTGTAGCTGTTAGGTTTTTGTTTGGTTGAGGCATCTAAGGATTTTTATTCTGATTGACGAGCGTTTGGTCTGTAGGAAAATTCCTGCTAAGGTTGTGGATATGTCCTTCTAGTAAAAAGATGCTGCGCAAACTGCGTTAAGGCTTTATAATTGTCTTCGCTCTCCAAGAGATATTGTTCTTGGTTTATTGGCGAGAAACGTATTCTGGTTATTAAGAGGCAGCGGAGGTCTTCGTATAGTTGGCAGTGGTGTATGAAGTGCTCCCACGTCTCTGGCTGTCCACAGTGGCAGTCTGTGCCGGTAGCACAGTGGTATCGTCACCATCCTCCCCACATCGGGTGGAAAAGGCTTGGGTTCGAATCCCGTCGATGATGCGAAGAACTGTAATGGGCTTTTTTGTGGGCCATGCTCTTGTCTGTGGAACACGATACGCGTAAAAATTCTTCATGCGCTAATAGTAGGAGTACGTTCTACCTACTGAAGATTGCGTTCTATTTCATCCACATTTTGTTCATTTGCACGTTCAGAAGAAATAGCGCTGGGAACTGTACCAGTCACACGCAGTTTGGTGTAAACACTAGTCAACTCTCTTGAATCCGGTATTTTGAAGTTAGGAAACCGTAGACGGTATTCTCTACAAGCAGCAGTAGCACTTCCACAACAAAAACCGTAGACAAACACCATATTCGCATATTGAGCATGTGTGAAGATGTGCGGCATTCTTAACAACCCTTCTAATACCAAACAGCGTCAGGTTATAATTGCTTCTTGGTCACATCTGATTCAGGGAGCTGTGCGCGCCAGTTTCAAACAGCTGTATCTCCTTATCCATTGAGAATTGAACTTTTTTTACTCAGAATAATCGATGCTATAACCTCCCAAAATATTTACTATTCCTGCTGTATAAGTAAATGCATAACAGTATAATTAAGGACACTTTTTATCGCTTGAAATGAGAAAAACAAAATGCTTTATCGAATCTTATGTCTTTATCTTTTCTTATCTTATGAATAGAAATCACGTATCACCATTTCCCAATCTAATTAGAACTCGTTGATGTGTTTTATATATTATTATTTTTTTAAAATTGAGTTATGCAAAGATAACCATTTTAGACGCGTTCGCATTTACAGTATACGTGGAGTGCATAATTGCTTTAACATGTCCATCTGTCTGTCTTTTCGCATGTGATAATTCGATTTCCAAGGGACGGATTTTAACGATGAAGTTGTTACTTTTTTTTTTAATGAGCTGTGTTTTTTGTTATTAGTTTTCTAAATATATAAATCATGAATTATTATTGCGAAAATTTATTTTTATTTTATTACACAGAGCATTAATAATGCTCTGTGTAATAAAATAAAAATAAATTTTCGCATTATGAATCCAGAGCACGTAGGCCTGTTTTATTATGAATTATTATTATTTTTACTGATGATATTAATCACTGGAGGAACGTGAAATAAATGCTATCATTCAGTTTTTTTTTTATTAAAATCAAAGTACTTGTTATTTGTTTATTTGGTCAACTCGTACAAGATCTGTAAAATACGTGTTTGCATTCTAATTTTTATTTGAAGTCCAGGAGGAAATAATAAAGTATTACAAAATTGAGTGAATATTAGGTTATGTGCAGCGATGTGAAAATAATTCCGTTTAATAATTATTAGTTGATTATCAATTAATTGGTAAGAATAACATTTATTTAATTTTCACTTCTGTTAATTCGGAAAAAAAGCAGCCATTTAATAAATCAATATCTAATACGCCTGAAATATAGCGCCCTGCGTACATTACCTAACATTTTATTTATTTATTATTATTTTTTTAATAATGTACAAGAAAACAGCTTGCTGCGCAGGCTGTTTTCTCATTTCTAACGTAATTGTTCCCCAGCTCTGTCGACAAGCTGCTTTTCTGATCAACCTAATAGCATAAATAAGAAAACTGGCATCCACACATAGAATCTGAATTATGAATGTATTTTGCAGATTTTCTTACTCTCCGCTCTAACGGGGACAGCACAATAGATATAATCGTCCACTCACACGGGATGAAAAAGGCCTGAATTCGGCCATGCTAAAAAAAAAAAAAAAAAAAAAAAAAATCCATAAAAATTTCTCCCGTCATTGACCCTAGGAATTTTTGTTCATAGTGTAGCTGAATTAGCGTCCCAGGCGAGGGTTGTATGATTTTCTCCCGGAAACTGTCTCCCAGCAAGTATCAAACCGACCGAGGAATGCAAGCAATTATAGGCACAGTATAAATACAGACCTTATAGCCTTAGTTGTTTGGCGCTTAACATGCGCCTCGCTAAAATTGATGAATAAGATGTTTGGATTTATTTAGATAATATTTTATTTAGATGATAATAATAAATAAACAAATAAATAAATAATGGGGCACGATGGCCCAGTGGTTACGACACTGAACTACCAGTCTGATTAACCCAGGTTCGAGCACCGCAGAAGCGAACGCGGCCCCATCATGCTGGAAGACCAGTATAATAATAATAATAAATTAATAAAAATTGCGAAAGTTGCTCCAAGGGACCTACCTATCCCAAGGTAGGAGTGGCTGCTAAGATTGTGGCGCCATCTGGTGTCACTCCCGAGCACTACCACTGGATATAAGCCGAAGCTAAACAGGTCCACATCCTTAAATGGATGATGTCGCAGAGAAATATTAATCATACTGCATCGAGTGTGGCGCAGGATAAAGTAACTCGCGTTCAGGCTTTAGGCAGAGGGGTCCGCTCGAAAAATCAGAGACGGTCTCCGGAGGAAGATACTGGAGCAAGTGGCGCTGTCCCCTGGCTACCACAAGAGAAGGGCAAGGCTATCCAGCCCCACCAACTGGAAGTGCTTCCTGCAGTAGTGACCACCCAGGAAGGAAAAAAACGTCAACGTATCGAAATGAATACGTACATCATGCAATCATGCTTCGAAATAACGAAGCTGGAGACTGACAACGTACAGCGCAAGGCTACATACCAAATGGCTGGAAACGATTCCCGGATATTCAGATCACCGAACAACGGACCAGAGAAGGACCATCGTCACGAAGAACCTGATGGCTCCTGCAATCTTGGAAAAAATCAAGCAGACGTGAGCGATCAGCCACACCAGAGGAGGAAGAACATACCACCACCAAACCAGAGGAGGAAGAGCAAGATGAAATAAAGGACGAGTGGAAGAGGGCTCTAACAGAATTCGAAGGAATGCACCCCACAAGGACTCAGGTGCTACCGAAGCAGAGGCCCAATAAAACATTGGGGAGAGCCACAGACCACCTCAATCCGCAAATAACTCATTACCTCGACAACAATGGTGCAACACTGGAGGCCATCCACACAGCCGTGTATTGTGCTGCCCTAGCAGCCACCAGGATTAATGGAAGAGAAACGAGAGACCAGCAGCAGAAGAACCGAAAACAGAAGGAACCGCTAGCTTGGGAAAGCAGACTTTAGCACAATATAGAAGAATTAAGAGTCAAGATAGGCCAACTGACCAATTGAAAAATGAAGAGCATCCGCAGCAAACAGGAGACAAAAAATGAGAATAGGAGAGTACTTGACACATTGAAGCAGAAACTCCTTGCACTCAACAAGAGACTACGCTGATACAAAGAGAGCTCCCAGAGGGAAAATAAACAACCGAATCTTCGATGACGACCAAAGAGACTTCTCAGGAGTTTCGGAGAAGACGGGAAAGAAAGGAATGGATCACCCCAGCAGATTGAGGAGTTCTGGGAAAACATATGGAGCAGGGAAGTAAGACGTAACAGCCGAGCCCCTTGGATAGAATTAAAACGCAAGAAACCAAGGACGCACAAAAAATGAGAGAGTGGGAGATTCGGGAAGAAGTAAAACAGGCGATCAAGAATTCTCAACTAGCGAACTCCAAGAATAGATAACGTCCACAACTACTGGTACAAGAAGCTCACTTCAACGCACAAGCACCTGGCAGAACAGTACACCTGCTCTGCCAGGTGCCAATGAGGTGTCAACTCAAGGAATCACATATCTGAAGCCTAAAGACGACGATACAAGAAACCCGGCGAAATATAGGCCAATCACCTGCCCCCCAACGATGTACAAGATCCTGACCAGCTGCATAACCAGGAAGATATCAGACCACTTGGAGAGTCAGAACATAATGGCTGAAAGGATGCAAGCTGCTGAGCAAAGGATGCAAGGAGCAATTAACCATAGATGCCGCGGTTGTAGAGCCGCAACTTGTACAAATGCCTACATCGATTACCGCAAGGCCTTCGACAACGTGCTTCATAGCTGGCTAATAGAGGCGCTGAACATCTTCAAAGTCAGTTTGATAGTGGCAAACTTCCTAGGAGAAATGAGAGCGAAATGGAGTACCATCATTAGGGCTGAGAACATCACAACCAGGCCTATCCCGATTGGAAGAGAAATCTGTCAGGGAGATGCCCTGAGCCCACTATGGATCTGTGTAGCACTTAACCTGCTATCCACCATGCTCAACAGTAGCAAGTACGGATATAACCTTAAAGAAGGAAGGAAAAACCTATGCACTCTCACCCACCTGATGTACGTGGATGACATCAAGCTCCACGCGGGAACCGAGCAGCAACTCCAGCAACGACTTCCTACTACTTGTAGTGTACCTACTACAAGTACGAACTGCAGGCAGTACTAGAGACCCCAACTCACAAGCTGTACTGGGACCGCGCCATAATAACCGACAAGACAATCTCGCACAACAGACCGGACATAACCCTTGTGGACAAGGAGGAAAAGGCTACCTATCTAATTGACATAGCGGTACCCAACACTGGCAACCTGCAGAAAACCCATGGGGAAAAAATCAGGAAGTACATGAGCCGAAGACAGGAGATCAAAGAGATGTAGCCTATGCAACAAGTGACGACCATCCCGATTATCGTGCCAAAGACCCTACATAACAGCCTAGCAGAAATAGGTCTCCCAGTGAACACCTACAAGGAACTCCAGAAAGTCGCAATCCTGAACACCCGTAGGATAGTCAGAGAGTTCCTCGACCAACGGTAACACCAGACATAACAACCACCCTGTGTACTTTGTAGTAATACCCGTCACGAGTTTGAACCCTCAATCAGGGAGAAATAATATATGATAATAATAATAAATAAAATTAAAAAAAAAAAATATATATATATATATATGTAATAAAAACTACTTGTGACCAAAGAATAAATGACTTTGAAATAATGCTCTGGTTTTCCATCGCACGCTTAGCGTGGACTGAACAATGGCCATACTTAAGTTTAAACGGTCACGCTTAGCATCGGCCGAATTTTCTGTATAGAAAGTAGCTGTTTATTATGTTATACTCATTTATCATATTTATTTATTTACCTTCTTTTAGTCTGAACTGTGTGTTAGTAATTGGTTGATATACAGTTGAGAATTAGCTCTAAAATAAAATAAAACAAAACAAATCAAGTAGCACTCAAATAATTCGTTTTTTTTAACGAAAAATCCTAATTAATGCGCTGAGCATTAATATCTGGAAATTTAATGATATGATGACGGTTTCCCCTCCACCCTCGTCTCAATAATTTTGGAGAAATAGGGAATACTTTCTGTTGAGTAAAGATATTAATTAAATGGGGGTAACTTCTGGTTTTGTGCAATTTAACTTTTTTCTTCTTTGCTTTCAGCTTCATCTAAGCATTCTAAGAGATCTTTGCCCCTTAAACTGCGTTGCTGTTTATATTATCACATTATATCCGGCCTTCGTCTTCAACATTTTCTAACCTCGTTATTACATCCTTCAAATTACCATCTTTTCTGCAAGTGTTGTTCAATACATTTTGATACCTTAATTTTGATTCTGTTTAAATCAAGGTCTCAGAACGGTTTTCCTACCACTTATGTCTTACTGTGCTTTACTTCATTCCAACTTGTAGCTCAGTCGGAAACTACTTTTCTTTTTATAATTTTTAATGTTGTCTTTTTCTCTTCTTATGTTCGTTGTTACAATCTTCGTTTGTTTTCTTTAATGCAAAGTTTTCACAGTTTATCTGCAGTCATACTTTTGTATTTTAAGATACACATCTATGGCCGCTCCCGATCCCTCAGTTGTATGGGGTTTTTTGTATTGGGAAGTGAAAAGATGCACTGATAGTTTTTATCGTCCCTTGATAAAATTTCAGCGGATGGATGTGCTCCTGCATTTTCTAACAATTTCTTAATGTTTTCATGTACATTTCATCTTTCTTTTTCAATAGTTTTACTCTCACAAACGATCATGAAATTATTCTGAAATAAGTTCGGAATTCTGTTAATCATTTCTCGTTCTGGAAAATCGTTGTTCCGCTTAAATAAAATACATACATAAAAAAGGATTCGAATTATAGGGGTTCGTATTAGTGAGGCTTTTCTGTGCTATTAAAAAACACATTCATATCAAAACGAACAAATAAAAAAATAAACATTGAGTAAAATAAAATACAGTGCCATCTAACAAACAAAACAAATTAACAAACAAAAGTAATCGAAAATTCAGAGGTAGAGAGAGAGAGAGAGAGAGAGAGAGAGAGAGAGAGAGAGAGAGAGAGAGAGAGAGAGAGAGAGATTTGAGAATGTATAGTGGCGGACATAGGATAAATACAACGTAAAACAAAGATTTACTTTATATTATAATAATGAAATGAATGAAATTTACTTTATATGAAAAGAATGAATATAATATAAAGTAAAACTTTATTATATAAAGTTTTACTTTATATTATAAGAATGAAACTTAAGTGAACTTATAAAGATAATCAATTTTTTTTTATTGATTACAGGTTCACAGATTTCTTAATGCCGCCCCATATCCGTGTTTTGCACGAGTTCATTTTCTATCAACAAAAATGCTGATGAACTGAAATCATTCTCGTGGCGTAGTTGAACAAAGGTAGGTCTTAATAATCTAGACATATTGAAATTCCGTTTGTAAGTGCGTTGAAGTTGATTAACACGTAAAATATGAAAAGATATTTCTAGGTGGTAGATGACTGTCATAACCGGTGCAATACCACCACTTTGCTTATTGGAAGCTTGAAGTGGTGGAACCCATGTTTAGTCTCCAGAGCTAAGTTCTGGTGAACTCTTCCCCATCTCTTCCGTCATGCATTATGACATCATGGGGAGATCCAATCTTCCTTACATTTCGAGGGTACACCTTTAAAACGGTGTTCGCAGGCCGACCTCTAGTTAGTACACAGGACCGAACCTATTGGTAACTCTTTAGGAGCTTCCGGATCAGCTAGTGTATAATCTTGCTACCTCTACTCTGCCAGATAGTGACTGGAAGGAGTCGGAGTAGTGTGTATGCGGGGAGCATTGTCGAGGCCACGTTATGTCAAGGTTCTGGTTTTATCTTTACCATGTCTACGCCACATCCAAAAATTTCATTACTTCATGTAGCATGCCCCCCCCCCCCCACTTTTTCTTACTATTGAGTACACCATGAATTGTCAAACTAATAGAATAAGCTTATCTGCGAAAAGATCTGAACCTCCCAAACACTTCCTAGTTCATTTCACAAATATACGTGGTCTCAATTCTAATCTCAATGATGTTCGTTTCCACTTGCAGTCTGCCAAACCCCATGTACTTTTTCTGACAGAATCCCTGTTATCGGTTGATTCAACTACTGCTCATCTCAGTTGCCCAAATTATTCGCTGTATGATTTCTTTGTGCTGGTACTTGTGCATATGTCCGTTCCTGTATTCCCTGTCAGAGACTTGGTAATTTTGAATCTCATCTTTTCGATCTTCTCTGGCTTAAAATATGTCTACCTCATTGTGTCAAATTCATCTGTTGTCTCTACCGTTCTCCAAACTCCACTAATCACTTGGAGCTCTTTGACTTCCTCTCTTTGCAACTTGACTTTCTCCAGTCCAACTTTCCTAGCAGTGACGTAATTTTCCGTGGTAATTTTAATGTTTACAACTCCAGCTGGCTTCCGTTTTCTAGTTCACACCGACCCAGCTGGTCGAAATGCTGAGGCTTTTGCAACTACTAATGGCCTTGCACAGATTATACATTTACCTACAAGAATACGGTACAATCCTAACCATAAAGCCAACACGCTTGATCTTTTTCTCACAAACAACCCTTCTAAGTAAACGGTCGAAGTGAGTGGTCCTTTTAGGCACCTGAGATCACAACTTGGTGATTGTCTCTTCTCCAATGGAACCTTTATCTCATGGCTATTCCCAACCTCGTGTTGTTTGTCATTACAAGAATGCAAAATGGGATGACCTGCGAGATTTCTTTTCTTCTTTTCCTTGGTCCGATTACTGTTTCAAAACTTCCGATGTCAACGTTTGCTCAGATCGTGTCAGTGAAATTATTATTGTATGAATGGAATCCTTTATTTCACACTCCACTTTAAAATCTCGTCATTTATCTCAACCTTGGTTTTCCAATAAATGTGCTAAGGCTGTTCAAGAGCAGAACGTTGCATATCGTAATTGGCTTGTTTCCAATTCTTCAGTTCAATTTTCTGCCTACACCAAAGCTCACAACAATTGTAAATCAGTGATTAATCAGTGCAAACTAGATTTTGAACAGACTAAGAGTAGAAAACTTGCTTCTTGCCGTAATGGTAGCCGAGCATTCTGGTCTCTTGCCAGAGCTATTGGCTGCAACTTTTTCCCATCTCTGCGCCCACCTCTGTCAAAACCAGATGGCTCCGTTGTCACTTCAGCCAAGGATATAGCTGACCATAGCATCCCATTTTTCTTCGAACTCATGTATTAATGATCTTGGCAAAACACTTCCCACCATTCCCAACACGCTCCATTCAATGCCTCCAGTGGTCTTCTATCTAAAGGATGTCAGAAGGATTTTTGACGAATCTCGATTCTAAGAAAGCTCCAGGTCCTTATGGTATTTCTCCACTTGTTCGCAAAACCTGTGCTCCTGAACTTACTCCTGTTCTTTGCCACCTTTTTTCACTTTCTTATTCTAAAGTGTTTTTCCTTCTGCTTGGAAATTTGCCATTTCCAATACAGCCATTTCCCAAAAAGGGTGAAAAATCCCTCCCATCCAATTATCGTTCCATTGCAATTACTCCTAGTCTTTCTAAAGTAATGGAGAAATCAATTAACCGCCAACTCGTAAACTACCTAGAATCAATCTGATCAATCGCCAGTATGGATTCCTTCAATGTCGATCCACTGGTGATATTCTGGCTTATATTACCCATTTATGGACTAATTCAATGGAAAAGTTCGGTGAAACGCAAACAGTTGCTCTTGACATTTCAGTTGATATATCTCCCTGACTTCTAATCTCTCTTGACACAAACACATTACAAATATTGCTTCCTCTGCATCTAAAAAACTTGGTTTTCTCTTTCGTTCTCGGTGTTACTTTTCTTGCAAACAGCTGTTCGCTCTGTACAAATCGCAAATCCGCACTATCATGGAATATTGTTCCCACATCTGAGGCGGTGCCCCCAAAACCTCTCTCAGGCTTCTAGATTCCATTCAGAAGAAGGCAGTTGGGTTAATTAATGACTCCTCTCTAACAGAGTCTCTCCCCTCGCTGTCTCATGGACGTACTGTTTCTGCTGCATGCCTTTTCTACAGATACGTCCATGGGCACTGTTCTTCTGAATTGGCTTCTATAATTCCCGCTCTCTCTTTCAAAACAGTCCGAACACGTGCCGCCACCAGCCAACATCCATTTACTGTCCAACTTTAAACTCACAGTACCAACTTTTCATCTTCCTCGTTTATTTATTCAACTGTCGTTTTCTGGAATAACCTTCCTTCATACGTATTTCCTGAAAATTACAGTCTACAGAAGTTCAAGTCCAATATCAACAAATATCTTCTTTCGTCTTCTCAATCTCCAACCCAAACACGGTACTAAGTACTATAGGTTTTAATATCTCTCGTGTTTGAGGTTTTGATAAAAAAAAAGTTATAAAAATAAGTAATAGTAATATGAAAAAATAATGTAAAGAAATTATTAATTTTGGATCATTGCGCACTGGGTAACCAACCCAGTTAGCTGATACCTCAATTGATGTAGGGTTTTCTAGTACCTTACTTGTGCTTGTGTTAGGGTTTTAGGCGCATCAGCAACTTAAGCAAAAAAAATTGTGCCATATGTAATATGTCTATAAATTTGTGTGTTCTATGGTCGATTTGCTGTTTGTTGGACGAAAATTCCGAATTTTTGGGAGAAAAAACTGTGCTACTCTTACCTGAAATCGAATAATTCAGTCCCGTTCTGAAAAACCAATAAAAATTCCTCGCGTCATTGACGGGATTGGAAGACGTGTCTTTTCTACCAGAAAAGACACAGGGAGGCAGCAATTCTACCAACTGGGCTACCCATGGGAGCCAATGTGCAATCGGAGTTGGCTCTGATAATAGCATCAGGCATTGGCAACCCTATACAGGTGTGCCACCAGACATCATGTGGCAAGATTTTCTGCGGAACGGTGTTTGTCGATGGTATGGATACTCACTGACTTTTCCAGACAGCGTATGTTACATTTCGAAAACATTTGTCCATGTGGCAAGTTTGAAAATTTTTATAATTGTAATACAGAAAATAGCTTAAAAATTAAAAAATAAAAACAAATAAAAAATTAAATTAAAACGGAATAAAAACACTGCACATTTGCTATTACTACACGAAAGCAAGATTGGCCTCCTTAAATTTCGGACAATTTTTTAACAATTTTTTGCCTTTTATCCCAAACACAAAATATTTAAATAGAAATAAACTGATTTCTACCACTTATTTGATTGGTTTGAATAATCGATGTTTCTATCCCATTGTATTCTCTAATTAAACTTTCAGCGTTTTAAGTTATAGAATTTGAAGTGATTTCAAATATTTACTCATTGTACTGTATTTGCGAGTTGCAATAAATCAGTTGATTGGTAATTATGTGCGTTATATTGCAAAAGTAAAAAAATATTTTCAGCAGGTACAGTGCAGCAGTCGTGTCAGAGAGATGAGGGCAAAGGTTTCTCTTAAATTAACAAATCCTTCAGGTATGCGCTCAGCTTTAGATGTCTGGTTAATAGAGAAGTTTATTCGGAATTTCCGCTTGGCTGTTAATATATAAAATGCTTTCGAAACGATTTCTGCATTTAATCTCGAAAATATCTCAACATTGTATCTTACGATAAGACTGATCGCTCAAGGCATGGTAACACTCTTTGTCGATTGATAACACTGATTGTTTCGCCTTTAGGTCACCGTTGCAAGTTCTTGATGGCTTCTTGAGACCCTTCACTCGTTGTGTAAGCGATAACGAGCAGCCTCGTGGATAATCAGCTTTCTGGCTGTCTGTCTGTCTACTGAATGCAGGTCTTTATTGATTCACTTCACTAACTTTAATGACTTTCCTACAACATGATGGGCATTGAGGAGGCTCTGTTGTATAAAAGAAACGTGTTAACATTCGTTAAAGTGTTAGACTCGGTAGTTCTCTTAGAGTTTCTGAAGATCATTGTCCTTCTTGACGTTTCTTATCATTTGTTTCCTATTCGGTCCATATCGCATTGCAAGATCTCCTTCAGCGTTTCCACTTTCGTGTTTCTTCCTGCCAGGTCACAGGCCGAGCGATAAGATAGCTGAGAAAACTGAGATTGTCTGTTATCCACCCCCACATCCTTCTTCCTGTAGTACGGAACGACAACCACAGAGGGGAAGAACACCACCTGATGCCGTCACACCTAATGAAACTCACTGAGCTGTAAATCAGACTGGTTTGTCGTCAATCAAAAGAAGAGAAAACCCATATTCGCCTTCTCACCGTTTCAGGCGAGAGAAGGCGAATACGTTTCTTCTTCCCCCCTCCTTTTCTCCTTTTAATTTTTTCTTATCTCGTGTAATTTTTTTTTTTTTTTTTTTTTTAATATATTGGTTATTCAGATTTCGGTAAAGAAATAAGCAACTCAAATATAGACTTATTCACCTTGGGATTTTATATAGAATTTCAAAATATGTAATAATACATTATCACTAACATGTTTAAATGATTAGTTCTGTTTGATAAAAGGTGTGTCAGGACTCAAGGTTGAAGAAAAAGCTTCACTAATAAAATCTAAATACGAATATAACGTTCGCTCTATTCATGTTTGTATTGACTTCTCCTCAGAATGAGTTTCACACAGTGCTCTTCTCTGGCTGAATTTGATGCAGAAGCGACCTTTTCTCCTTTTTTGGCAGACTCGATTGCTTTTGTGAGCCTGCTGTTCTTTCCAGTTATCGTTAACCCGCATGATTTGTATCGAACCATGAGCGCTCAAAATAAAATTAATTTATTTGCTGTCTGAAAAACTGATAATTAGTGAAAAATTAATTTATTTTTTGTTGTATATAAATACTGGAAATTGGCAATTTCTTAAAATTTTAATTTTCAAAATTGGCATTCATGTAGCGCATATTAACTTAGGAAAAGTGGTGGTGTTGTTGTTTTTGCCGAAAGTCCTTCGTGACACTATTGGTTTCGGCACTTGGCACTCGTTTGGAGAAGTCTATGTCCAAGTGATATCGTAGATAAGAGAAATATCTAAAGGCTTCTTCAGTCAGGGATCTAGTTAGCCGATCTCAGGCCGCTGAAATAGATTTTTCCTCTTAGTTATTCTTGGTTTTTCTTGGTTCTACAGTCCACCCCGTGAACTGTAGGAGGGTTGTTTTCTTTTCTTTATTCCTATTTACTTATTGCTTATTTGAATTTATATGCTTCATTCTTATTTCTCCCCTTTACCTTAGCATTGCCGTCAATGGCAATTGTCATTAATATTTTGTGCAGCAGCTCCCATCAAGCACTGAGGCCCACAAACTACCTGACTGCGTAAAATTAGCAGAATTTTCCAGGAGCTGAGGGTAGTTGTTGCACAAAATATTAGCAACAATTTACTCAACATTTAATACGCTTCAGGCAGTACCCATGTTCTTGGCAGTTTCCATTACTTACTTAACCAGTTTAACAAGTACAGGTCACATTAACAAGTACAGGTCACTGTTGAAAAAAAGCCGTGAAGTAGGGTTGAATTTGAAAGTGTCTGCAATTCTGCCCAGACACGATAGGAGGGAGTATATGATGAGAGTCTTGTCGATCAATTCGGCCCTGGAAAGATTGTGCAAGGCTGAAGGGGTAGAATTTTTTTCAGCCTGGACTGTACTTGTTAACAGGAGAGATTGCTTCTACAGGGATGGGATACACTTAAATAGAAAGGGTGCAAGAATATTTGCTGATGCTATCGAGGCAGTGTTAGGTGGGTCGGAAAACTGCTAGCTTGGGGGGAGACAAAGACTAATGGATTAACAGTAGCCACGGGCAGAGGTGAAAGAGATTCTTGCACTGCTTCTATTGGAATGAGCAGAAGCCTGAAAAACAAGATGCAGGATATTTCAGAGACTGCTGGAAGTCATTGCGGTACAAGTAAACACATGGGTTGTGTTAGGGTAGCTAAGAATAGAAACAGGTGCATGTATACTTGCGTGTACACTAATGCTAGGAGTTTAGTAAATAAATTTGATGAATTTGAGGTATTACTCAAAACATCAAAGGCAGATATTGTTGGGATATCAGAGACGTGGTGTCACACAGATATAAGGAATGCAGAACTGGAATTTGGGGAGTACAACGTCTACAGAAAGGATAGACAGGATAGGAAGGGAGGAGGGGTTATGCTATTAGTTAAAAAACACATAAAATCCAAGGAAGTGAAGCCAGTTGACATCGCTGGACAGTGCAGTGTTGAGTCAGTTTGGTGTGACATAAGCATAGGTAAATCAAAATTGAGAGTAGGAGTGTGCTATAGGCCTAATGACTCTGATGAGTATAATAAGATACTGTACAGGGAAATAGAGTGGGCCAGTAAATCAGAGAGTCTTATAATGGGGGATTTTAATTTCCCAGATATTGACTGGAATTTGTGGGTTGGTCACTCACACACTAGCAAGGCTTTTGTGGATTTATTGGATGATTGTTTTCTACACCAGCATGTTCGGGAGGCAACTAGAGGGAGTAATACTCTTGATCTGATTATCAGTAGTGATTCTTCATGCATTAGGAATCTGCAGATAAATGAACCACTGGGTGGCAGTGATCACAGTGTGCTGAAGTGGGATTTACTCAAGGAGGTAACTACCATCAGAGGTAAAGGGAAGGGTTTTTGCTTTCGTAAAGGAGACTATGCTGGTCTGAGACAGTATTTAAATTCTATACAGTGGGACCAACTGATGATGTTACCAACAGCAAATTCAAAATGGGAAGCATTCAAGGAACTAATCTTGGAAGCTACCAGGCTTTACATACCAACCAAGAAATATTGTTCAAGGTTCAGGCCTAAATGGTTGTCAGATGAACTAATGAGACATATGGCAGAGAAGAAAAATGCATGGGATACATACAAATTAATGGGTGACGTGGAAGCCTATGATAGATATAAGTTGGTCTGTAACCAAGTCACAAAGGAGATTAGGCAGGCAAAGGCAGATTATGAGAAATCCTTGGCAAAGGATGCAAAGAAAAACAGAAAAGAGTTCTTTACCTATTTAAACTCAAGAAGGAAAGGGATGAATCAGATTGGTCCACTGGATGTTGATGGTTCAACAGTTGAGGATCCAGCTCAGGTGGCTAACAATCTAAACGAGTATTTTGCATCTACATTCACACATGAGGAGTTATTCAGGAAGGGGAATGTCGTAGGTGAAGTAAACATTGGCAGTGAGCTAGATGATTTTCTAATAACTGAGAGGAAAGTGGAGGAGAAATTGTTGAGGATAAACATAAAAAAGGCACCCGGGGTGGATGGGATCTATCCAGTTATATTAAAGGAGGCAGCAAAGGAAGTAAGCAAACCCCTAGCCATAATTATGAGAGCTTCTTTGGACTCAGGGGAGGTACCCATGGACTGGAGATGTTCAAATGTAACCCCAATTCACAAAGGAGGATCAAAGGCTGACACAAGTAATTATAGACCTGTTAGTTTAACTTCGGTTCCAGGAAAATTAATGGAGGCACTGGTTAAAGAAGCACTGCAGGATCATCTGGACAAGAATTCAGTTATAGCTCAGACACAGCATGGGTTTGTTAAGGGCAGGTCTTGTCTGACCAATTTGATTGGATACTATGATGTAGTCACAAAAGAACTGGATGCAGGGAATAACTTTGATATTATATATTTGGATCTTAGAAAGGCTTTTGATACTGTTGCGCATGGAAGACTGCTGCACAAATTGGAGAAGTGTGGCATTCGAGGCAAATTGCTGCTATGGATAAAGGGATGGTTGAGTGGCAGAAGACAGAGAGTGGTAATCAATGGACACTGCTCTTCGCAGACTAATGTTATTAGTGGAGTTCCTCAGGGTTCAGTGTTGGGTCCATTGTTGTTTTCTGTATTTATAAATGATATTGATGATGGTGTATCAGGCTTAATGTCCAAGTTTGCAGACGATACAAAGGTTGGCAGGGTTGTTAAGGACACTGCTGATACTATGCTGCTGCAACAGGATCTGGAAAGGTTGAGCAGATGGGCTGAGAGGTGGCAAATGAAGTTTAACATTGACAAATGTAAAGTACTACATATGGGAAACAGTAACCCCAGATCAACGTATCAACTCTGTGGTACTACGCTGACAGTGGTAGAGAATGAAAAGGACCTGGGGTAATTGTGCAGGCAGATATGAAGTTCTCTGAGCAGTGCAGACGAGCTGCAAGAGTAGCTCATGGTGTCTTGTCAATGATATACAGGAATTTTTCTAGCAGGGACAGGGATGTGATTATTCCCTTGTATAAGGCATTGGTCAGGCCACACCTTGAGTACTGTATACAGGTCTGGAGGCCTCATTTCAAGAAGGATGTAGAGCTGCTGGAAAGAGTACAGAGAAGGGCAACAAGATTAGTGAATGGAACAAAGGGTTGCTCTTACGAAGAAAGGCTTAAGTTTTGCAAATTACAGAGCCTGGAGACTAGGCATCGCCGAGGTGATCTGATAGAGGTGTACAAGGCTTTGAATGGCTTGAGCATGCTCAATGCCGATGGAATTCTTCCTCTTGCTCAGAATAATCACCTGAGAGGGCATAAATTCAAATTGAGGAAGGACGGATGTCGGATAGATGTGCGGAAATTCGCCTTTAGCCAGCGGGCAGTTGGTTTGTGGAATAGACTTCCATCGCTTGTTGTTGAAGTTGATAGCCTAAACAAATTTAAGGATCAGCTGGACAGGTATTTCGAACGAATTGAGGGGTGAAATGGGAGTAGTGGTTGTTTTTTTTTTTTTTTTTTTTTTTTGGCTGATGCTGAATAAGCTTGCTTTCTTGCATCATATGCCTCTACTAATGCTAATGCTAATGCTAATGCTAATGCTAACCAGGTATTCTTACAGTGCATGTAACTTTACTAATAGAGTACTGTATTTTCTTGTCTCACATAATTATAATGTATCCTATAATCATTTGATATCATTAACACATACATTCCTCCGAATCTCCCTTTTTTCATTTACTATAATTAACACTTATTTCTTTTTACCTATAAACACTTTATCTGAGCCATCCATTGCCATATTTCCCTCATCCTATGTATTGATATTCTTACACTAATCGTATTTATAAACATTTCTCCATATTAACTTTTTTTTTTTTTTTTTAATTTATCACTGTACAGTCTATCTTACAAGGCTCGGTGACGTACATTCAGCACTTGCTTCTGGGGATAGCTCTCTGGAGCAGATTTTTCTTCACTGGACAGCAGCAGCCGCCGTAGCCTAGTGGTTAGGCGCGCGGGTGCATAAGTACACGTGCCTTGAGTGACCGGGGTTCAAGCCCGTGACCACTGAATACGGTGCTGTTTCTTGTATTCTGTCTATCTTGTGAACTCCTCTGACCGTTTGGTCGTCCCGGAGTATAAACAGAAAATTTATTTTTATTTATCTTCGGCCATTCCTTCTTTTTCACATGAATCTGTGCCTTTTCTTTTCTTTATTTATGCTTCACCACATGCAACACAAGACCCTTTACAGCCTTACTGCTCTCTCTCTCTGCACTCATTCATTCACTTCACTTCTTTTCTCACTTTCGCAACTACATTTTTTCTTTTCAACACCCTTTTTTTGCGCTCGAAAACTTTACACACTTCTCTCTAATTTACATGTCTCTGCCTAACCAATTTATACAGGTCCAATCACTATGTTATCTTAACCTTTTTTTCACGCATACTTTAATTCTCGCAAGCTTGTTCCCGGAATCCCCAATCTACTCCAGCGGTTCCCAGACTGGGGTCCGTAAACCAGTTCGAGGGGATCCGCGAAACGTTCAGAAGGTCTCAAGTAATTTCTACCGTTATGACTCACAGAACACCATCAGAAAGAAAATATGGATGCCTGAACTAAGGAAATACCTTTTTGTATATATATTTCACGTTTTTTTATCAAATATTATCTTCCTTAGTTTGGGATACCGCAGTAGCTCAAACTAAATTCTAAATACTCTTCCTTCAGGTTAAGCACACATGTGGCTCCATGTAACCCCTGACACATGACCCTGCCTTAACCTTTGAGTATAATAATCACCTCCTCCCTGGCTTACTGCTGTCCAGAGGGTATCTCTAAGGGCAATCAATAGATATTAAAAATAATAATAACTACGGGGCTTCGCTCCTTTTGATAAAATAAAATACTTACAGAAGCTTTCGACACTGTGTCTCTTCCTGAGTTATGAATACATAAATACGTTACATATGGAAATCAAGAATGGTACCGCGTTTTCATGCTAGATAAGCAAAGCGCGTGCACAAGGTTTGTCTAGCATGACCACGCTTCTGTTACGTATTACCACGTAACCCGCATCCCTCTTCTTCCATTGGCTGAATAAATATCACTAGGAGGAAAATTATTTTAATGTATAGAAAGATAATAATAATAACAACTAGCGGGCTTGCCCCCCTTCTCGCTGCGCTTGCTTCTTTTAATAAAATAAAATGCAGAAGCTTTCGACACCGTGTGTGTCTCTTCCTCAGCTATGAATACATAAATAGGTTACTGTAATAAAAATAAAATGCACGAGACATAATAGAATATGAGCGTGAATTAACTATAAAATATCATTGTAAATACAGCATCCTTTTTCTCATAAAAATGAACTACATTCGTAGTGTAAAGGCATCGATTTAATTGTATCTCATATTGTGATTACCTTCACAACGAGTTGCCATGCAATAGTGCGTTCTCGCACTATTGGACTTTTTAGGATATGAAAGTTTTTAGGACAAACATACAGACGGTCAATACGAACTTAAACATTTACTGCATGCACTACCTCTAATAAGTAACACTTCACTAATAGAGAAGACTATTGTTACTTATTCTCAGTGGACACCACCACCACCACCCAAACGACACCGTTTCAAGGCTTCTTGGCCTATCGTCGATGGGTGGACAGGTACCCTGGTGTTCTAATCATGCCAACCCAGTTGTTAAGTGATTCCACAATATGAGAGATAGATTCTGTACCGAAAGGATTTGGTACAACTTTTGGCATCTCTCATATTGTTAAATCATTTCACACCTGCGTATTTGTGGCCTATTTGCTTTACTATTTTTTCTCTTGTCAGTGTTCTAGTTATTTTTCAAGTGATGACTCGGTGGTCCGAGGTATTATGCCACGCTTCCTCCACCCTCCAAGTAGATAGATAGATAGAGAGAGTCCGCAAAGGTTTTTATATTTTTGAAAGAGTCGTAAATCTCAGTAGTATGGGAACCGCTGATCTACCCCACTGGATTTCCTACCGACACTATTATTTTTATAATATCGAGCCAACCTTTCCCAAAATGACTAAATGCAGCGTCTTTCTTTGTTCTTAATTACGTTAATACTGCTTAATTACGTTAATAGTGCCAGCTATTCTTATTCCGAATTTGTAAGACTTTGTCTTACAGAATGCACACTTGTACGGACATAATATCTATAAGGAAATATAGTATAAGTTGCTAATGCTTCTAAAGCCCTACAACAACAACAACACGTATCCATCGAAAGTTTCATTATTGCATCTAGCTCTGTTGTCACATAAAATGTTTCACATTATCGAAAAAAAACGCCAGTTCTAATATTTCATTGATGCATGCCAGTAAGTGTATTATACACTGGTGTGCAAAACTTAAGGACCAACACTATTTCTAAAGGTTATAACCACAAAATCAAACGAAACAGCCTGTGGCGATTTGCATAACTTCGACCGTTCAGCATAAAGCTGGTGCACATGTAAAAATTTGAATCGTGATGAGAGGGCTCACATAAAGAGGAGGAAATTCATTGGGGAAATTCAAAGGTCGGGTAAGGGAAGCGCATAGGATGATAGGTTTAATTTCCTTTTTATTTATTTTTTTTATTTATTAATTATTATTATTTATTTATTTTTTTTTTTGTTCGGATTTTTTTTTTTGGCTGGTGCAGCATAAGCCATAGGCTTTCTTGCACCATGCGGCCGTTACTAATACTAATACTAATAAACAGATAAAAGCAGCAGTTCAGCAGTTATGTGTTTGTTTGTTATTTGGTTTTTAGGAGCATTAGCAACTAAGGCCATATTGCTCCTGGATATGCGGTGGTCATTCCCTTGACCTTTCCGCATCCTCCGTATTTGGTGGTGACGGGCTCGAACCCCGGTCTAATCAAGAAGCGTGTGCTACGCACTGCTGCTCCTTCCCACCTGGCTACGGAGGCGCCTGCAGTTATGTGTAAATTACCGAATGGTGAGCACGATTATTACAGACGTTCGATTGGTTTCATAGAGTGCTATATTCGTCATTTGTCATTTGTCCTCAACATTCGTCATTTGTCATCAACCGATCAAAAAAGTTCTGAACATCCGCATTACACAAATCCAAATTTGGCGAGAACATTGCATTCGACAAAGGCGTCAGCAATCTTGAAACCCATCATGCGGAGACCTTAGGCATGTGCAGATGGTCATGTAAAATGCTGTGGGCAGACTCATAACTAATTCCCACTGCATTTGCGATGAAATGTTATACGTCTGTCACTCAGCACCAGCTGCTCAACCTTTGAAACCGTCTCGCTGTCTGTGGATGGTGATGGCCTTCCTTCTCTTGGCTCGTCAAAGACACTTGTAAGACCGCACTGGCACTCCCATTTCCACTTTTTTAGTGTCATAGGAGGAAAAATTCTAGCCATACACAGCTGTCATTTCTTCATCAATTTCCTGAGCTTTATTGCCCTGCAAATTCAGGAACTTGATCACTGCTCGATACTCCACTTTGTCAACCATAGATTCCTTCCTCAGATTCCGGGCTCCACCTCTGGTGTAAGATTACCTACGGGAATGAAATTTCACAACTTATATTAAAAACGGCATCTTCCTACTGATGTTTTATCTAGGTCAGGATACGAACTTTCTGATATTCCTTCGTATGGTGTTATTGTAGCACGTTACTGTACATTAAGAAAAGTTGCAAGAATTTACCGGTAAATAGGTTACTCTTGACTAAATGGCGTACTTTTTTTTTTTTTTTTTTTATAGATATTTGAAACTTTACATTGTGTTTATGAATTTTTAGGGCGATCAAAATTTTAATAATTCTAAAAGATTAAAAGCCTAAGGGGAGAAGCGTATGAACTTTGCGGGTAGATTTAGCAACAACTAATTATCTTAGCGTTTTTCTAATTATCTAAGCGTGCTACGAGACTGTTTCCTCTGCTTATTAGTATTAGTATTAGTAACGGCCGCATGGTGCAAGAAAGCCTATGGCTTATGCTGCACCAGCCAAAAAAAAAAAAAAGTAAATAAAATAAAAAAAAATATAAATCCGAACAAAACAATGATAAAAACAAAAAAATAAATAAATAAATAAATAAATAACTAAATAATAATAATTAATAAAATAAAAAATAAATAAAAAGGAAATTAAACCTATCATCCTATGTGCTTCCCTTACCCGAAAGTACTATCCAGATGACCTTTGAATTTCCCCAAACTGTCGGCCTCTACCACCCATGAAGGCAACTTATTCCAGTAATTTATAACTCGCTGGCTAAAATAGAACTTCCTGCAATCCAATCTAAACATTTCCCCCCGTAACTTGAATTTATGTCCCCTAGTTCTAGCATCATTTGTAATCTTGAAAATTTTGTCCTCATTCATTTTACTGATGCCTCTCAGAGCCTTAAACACCTCAATCAAATCTCCTCTAAGGTGTCTAGTTTCCAAACTCTGCAACCCACATATTCGAAGTCTTTCTTCATAAGGACGCCCTTTTGCCGATCTCACCAGGCGAGTTACCCTTCTTTGCACCCTTTCAAGAAGCTCGATGTCTTTCTTTAGGTGCGGTCTCCATACTTGAACACAGTATTCCAAGTGTGGTCTAACATAGGCCTTATATAATGGGATTATCACGTCCCTATCTCTACTTGCAAAAGTTCGATAGATCATTGATAGGACACCATGGGCCTTCCTTGCAACCTGTTTACAATGCTCAGAGAATTTCATGTCTGACCGTATCGTAACACCCAAGTCCCTTTCCTCCAGTACTGGCTTTAGTTGAACTCCACCAAGTGAATAAGTTATTTTGGGATTACTGTTTCCCAGGTGTAATACCTTACACTTTGTTGGATTAAAGCACAGCTGCCATTTTTCTGACCATTCCTGAAGTCTATCTAGGTCTCTCTGAAGAAGCTCAGCTTGACAGTGATCATTAACTACTCTACCAATTTTAACATCATCTGCAAATTTAGACATCACGCCCTCTATCCCTTCATCAATGTCGTTTATGAAAATTAAAAACAACAGTGGTCCTAATACTGATCCTTGGGGAACCCCACTTCTTACATCAACCCAATCTGAGGAATAGCCATTTATCACAACCCTCTGCCTCCTGCCCTGAAGCCATCCTTCTATCCATCTAAGGATTTTCCCAGTGATTCCAACCTGTTCCAGCTTATAAAGCAACCGCTCATGTGGGACTGAGTCAAAAGCTTTGCTGAAATCTAAATAAACAATGTCGAAATTATTCCCTAAATCCAGCTCGTGAGTGACCCTTTCGAAATAGCGAACCAGATTTGTTAAACATGATTTTCCCTTTACGAAACCATGCTGAGTATCCTTGAGAATTTCAATTCGATCCAAATGATCCTGAATTCCACCCTTGATCATTGCCTCCATGATTTTCCATACTACTGAAGTCAGACTGACAGGTCGATAATTTCCAACTTCACTTTTAGAGCCACCCTTATGTATGGGAGATACATTTGCACTTTTCCAATCCAAGGGAATCTCCCCAGAGTCTAATGATGCTCGCATAATTAGCCTCAATGGTTCAATGCACTCGCTTGCCGCCTCTCTTAAGATTATAGGGTATATTCCATCAACTCCAGGAGCCTTACTGGTCTGTAGGCTCGAAAGTTTTTTCATTAAATAATCTTGCGAAATTTCAATATCATTAATTACATATTTTTTAACTTCGCTCCCACAATTTCCCTTTGCCACAAAATGCTTTTCATTTGTAAATATCGATGCAAAATAACTGTTGAGTTCATCTGCAACGGCAGCTGGTGTATTTATTACTATCCCCTTTCCCTTACATAAAGGTCCGATCTGGTTTGTCCTGCTCTTCTTGGCATTTATATATGTGAAGAATTCTTTATCCCCCCTCTTTGCTCTGTTTGCTAGTGATTTCTCATAAACTGCCTTTGCCTGTCGAACCTTTTCTGTGGCTCTATTACACATCACCTTGTAGCTGTTATAGGCTTCAGTACTTTTTATTTCTCTGTAACTTTTCCATGCCACCTTTTTCTGCTCAAGTAATGTGGCAACTTCACTATTCATCCAACTTGGAACCCTTCTCGTGGAGTATTTTTTTAATGGTATATACGCATTCAAGGCATCTGTGATTAATGTTTTAAAAGCGTACCACAGTTCAATTGTATTCATTCTCTGCGCGATATCTACCCAGTTAATAGAGGCCATGTAGTACCTTAAGGCATCGTAATTTCCTTTTCTGAAATTAAAACCCATTCCTTTGCCTTTTACTTCTGCTACCTCTCTCGTCATCATCCACCGTAGAACTCCGTGATCACTTCCTGCTACTGGTTCCTCTACTGTCAGCCCTGTTATGTCATCTGATTCATGTGTGATGATGAGGTCTAGGATATTCTTTTCTCTAGTACTTTCCCTGACATGTTGATACAAATAACAGTCATCTAGTTGATTTAAAAATTTTGTTCCCCATGTCGAGTTTCCTTCCCATTTACTCCAATCAATTAGAGGCAGATTGAAATCACCCATAATAAGGCATTGACGCTTACTTGCCCATTCCATTTGCATGTAGAGGCTTTTGTCATAATCTTCACAATCACCTGGTCTGTAGATTACTCCTACTCGCATTATACCTTTGTTTCCAACTATCTCACACCATACAGACTCTGTACTAGCATGTGAAACGTCTGAATCCGGGAAAGCTATCGTCGCACTCAGGCTGCTTCTGATAAGAAGCATTACCCCACCACCCCTTCTATCTAACCTATCCTTCCTAAATACATTATACAAGCCGTACTGAAACTCATCATCGCCAATTTCCGGGTGGCACCACGTCTCTGTAAGCCCTATTATGTCCGCGTTACTTGTTTTAACCAGCAGTTCGAATTCGCTCATTTTATTGACGACACTTCTAACGTTACTGTATAAACAATTAAGATTTACTGTTCTTGTATATTTAACAACCCTAACACAACCCTTGAAGTTTTTTAGGCTCTCTTCCCTGGCATTAGCTACCCGCCCACGTGAAACGTTTGTGCCCCCAGAACATCTAGATAATACGTCCAGTTGGGGTAACAGATAAGAACTCTTGAGGTATGTGCAAGAGTTACTTTGACCAATATTATCAGATAAACGCGTGTCAGTATTACCCACATCCCCCCTAACTAGCAGTTTCCCTGAACCTTTAAGGTATCCTCAATAATACTGGCAAAAACTTTTGCACCACCTTTGTTTAAGTGTATCCCGTCTCTACAAAACAAATTCCTTCTACCTACAAGTGTGGGCCATGCTGATAGAAATTTACCCCCTAAAGCCTTGCAGATTCCTTCAAGTCTTGAGTTAATCCACAAGGCTCTTAACATATAATCCCTCCTATCGTGTCTGGGCAGAATTGCAGACACATAGACATTATGGCCTAGCTCGCGACATTTCCTCAGCATGGTCCTGTATTTTTCCAACAAATCGTCAGATCGTGTACGTTTAATATCGTTTGTCCCCACATGAATAATAATATTTTCTTTACCCCCTTTAAAATCTGACAGTCTGTTGGTGACATCATCAATAGTTGCTCCCGGCAGACATACCCTGGTTCTCCTCCACCTATCTTTATTACAAAAAATATTCCCCGTTTCCCTGACAATGGAGTCTCCTAATAATACAATGTCCTTTTTAACCAGAGTAGTTTGCACTTGGTTTTTCTGTTTTGAGGCTCGAATCGGGTGTGCATCACTTGGTAGATTGCTGGAGTTTTGAGTCCCTGACGAGCTCCCAGATGCATTATTTTCGAGGGCAAGCACTCGTTTTTTCTTTCTTATAAGAAAACCAAACAGTTGGTCATTAATACGAGGAGCGTTTTAAAATTTCTTGCCCCGAGTATGAAGGCTTTAATTGAGGAGTCTGGTAACATATTACTTTTCAACTTGGTCCCCGTTAGAGTCAATACACTTTTGCTGCCGCTGCTGCAATGCATTGATTCTAGCTGCGAAAAGAGTTCTCTTGGGCTTTCAGAAATGCATCTACTGCAGCAAAGACGTGACTATCGGTGGGAAAATGTATGCCAACCAGGGATTTGTGGGTTTTTTTTTTTTTTTTTTTTTTTTTTTAAATGAGGAAATAGGTTAAAGTCCGATGGGACTAGATCAGTTGAATATGGGGAATGGTTCAAGATTTCAAAGCCGCACCAAGCAGTGCAGCCAAGGCAATGACACACTTGCCAGCAGGCGTTGCCCTCGTGTAACAAGGCTCCTTTTCTGAGTCTTTTTCGGCGTTTGTCTTTGATGTCTTCGCACAAATTCTCCACCTCGGCGTGATATGTCGTCTGATTGTATGGCCTTTCTGAAGGTCACTAGCAATACTTTTCAAGGAATTTTGTAAATTTGTAGATAGAGTTTTCAAAAGAAGGCAGTCTACACAGTATATATATATAGAGGAATGATTGAGTTCTGTAAAAATTGAAGGAATTTTATGTAGTCGGATTAGTGTATAATGTAAACAAAGTATTATGTAAATAATGCAAAGTATATACGTATGTTGTATAAATATGATTATGTAAAATGTATATATGTATGTAAATAGCTGTGATCCGTAAATAGTATACGCATTTTATATACTCTTTAACAGTTGTGTTAAACATTATATTCATGAGGTCTCCTGGATAATGAATAAAGTAGATTGTTGTGGGATGTCCTTGATTTTCAAGTGTATGTAAAGTTTAAACTGTGCAATGTTAAACTAATATATAATAACAAAGATGTAAGTGCGTATGGACGTCAGTCCAGACAGCACTGTACTATGTGGTTAAATAAAGAAAAAAAGAGCAATACTGTACTCCATCAGCATCCCAAAAAAACCGATGCCATTTCCTGGCTAGCAGAATTGACTTGGCTTTCTTTTGAGGTGAGAAGAGCTGTGCTTCAGCTGTTTTGACTGCTCCTTTGTTTCTAGCTGAAAGTGATGGCCCAACATCTCATCTGTGGTCACGAACCTTGCGGAAATTTGCTAGATCTTCTTGGAAACAATGCAAATGTTAAACTCCACTTTACAACTCTTTTGCGTTTTTGAGCTGCTTCAATACATTTGGGGCGCATCGTGCTGACAACTTTTTCGTAGCAAGAACCTGTGTTATTATATGGTACACACCTTCAGATCAGATGCCCAAAACACTGGCAATGCGCCAATCTGTCAGTCATCGATCACTCATCACCAGATCATACACACTATCAACAACTTCTGGAGCGATGGCCGTTGCATGTTTTCCACAGTGTGGGTCATCTTCCAGGCTCTTCCTCCCTCGTTTAAATTTTGCTGCCCACTTTTTAGCCATGGAATAAGAATAGGTGTGCTCCCCCAGTGTTGTAACCGTATTCACATGAATTGCCTTTGGCGTTACTCCCTTTTTTTCTCACAAATGTTGAGTAACTACACGGTAACTGATTTTGTCCATCTTTTCTCATTCACATAACTTTTTTTTTTTTTTTTTTTTTACTTCATGACCTGTAATTAAAATGAAAAACGTTATTGAAACTGCATAAACTAGGTGGGTGACTATACTGTTCGACAAAATTAACAGAACAAAATGTTTTTCATGAATATTTTATTATAAACAGTGTCGCCTAAGGCGAATATTTGATATAATCGGCATTCTAGCATGAAAATTCTGAGTATCCAATAGAAATCGATTTACCACCATACAGAACCGCACATTATGCAAATTATTCATGCCGACAAAAGCACGGGTTGCGACCACATCACTTCATCCCTCCCCTTTTTTTTTGGCTTTCTCAGTGGGATAAACACATCTCCAGTACGCAGAATGGCATGTAATCGTCGTTTAACTGCTTAACGTAGACTAAATAATATCCGCAGAAACTGGATCAAGAGGAAGCGCAGTAATTTTTCCCTCTTTCTTCCTTCCCCTCCTCTCCATATATATATATATATATATATATATATGGAGAGAGAGAGAGAGAGAGAGAGAGACTGAAGGGTGTATCACAATTGTTTTTTACATAACCAGACAGAATATCGATTAGTTGTATTACTGTGCAGCACCACTCTTAGTCTAAACTTTGAAGAATTCTTTTAACCGGCTGGTTGTAATACTCTAATTTTAGCTTTTAGGTGCACTCGGTTATGCGTAAAGCTCCTGTTGTCTTCACTATGTCCATCCTCCATCTGCTTGTTTGTTTGTCGTTAGTCTGCATATAGCACCTCAGTGGACGGATTTTTATGAAACTTTATACTCGGCTTCTTTAGACGGATTTGTCGCACTATCCAAAATTTCATTTAAGTCGAACAATAGACATCGGGTAATTATTCTGTTTTTTCATACATACTGTATCACACAACTTATCCATATTTTTTATGTTGTAGCTGAGGCACGTAATATTATTTTTTGTTGTCGTGGGCTTGTTGAAAAAATGGTTGATGGGCAGGAAGGTAAAAATTCCTTGTTTAAGCATTGCACACATGAAAGTCACTGTTTTTTTTTTTTTTTTTTTGAAGTATTCGTATTTAGGCGTGTTCGCAAATGCGTAAAGCGATTATTGTCGTCACCGTGTCCGTTCATCTGACTGAACTCACAAGGGCAATGGCTACCAGACAAGCATTTGTCCTTCGAAGTTGATGAAAAATAGATATTTAAGTGTGCCCGCACCATGTGGTTGAAACTTGCGAGATAGCACCGCTCAGTATTGCGAAAATGTTCTTTTGCCTTCAAATTGAACTCTGAACACCTTGAAATTCTTCATTTTAAAATGTTTCAGCGGAAGAATATTTCTTTTGTTTATTTTTGCAGTACTTTCTTTTCAGAAAATACATTTTTGGTTTTTATTCGCTACGTCATCGTCATTGTTAGATATATGGTTATCTGTCGGGGATCAGCTACGAGTAAGGAGATCTTATTTTCTTTTTTAATTTAATTTATTTTTACTGGATTCATATTATAAACTTTCATCATACCAAAAATAGCACCAATAAATACGGTCAGCAAAGTAGAACAAATATTCTTTTGATAGCTTTGGAGATTATCGGTCTTTGCTGACAGTATGAAAGAAAAAGGAAACTGGGTCAATGAACTCTAGTGCACTAAACTGTTTCCATATTTTCTCTAACGTCAGTAACTTGGCCTAAAATAGTTCACTTTTTTTAAGGCATCGAAACTCATATAGTTTTTATTTCTTATTAGTCACACGTATTAAACTACAGTTTCGTTCCGGTTAATTTCAACTTTTCCGTTGCCTTCAGTACCCTTGCCAGTGTTCGTCCTTTTCATTCTTTGTTTTTCGAATAGAAACGAAACAATCTATTTTGTTAAGAAAAATGCTATATGACGTTAACAGTCATCCCAGATGACATTTGCAATGAATCAGAAGAAGAAGAGGGGGGGGGGGGGGTCCGTTACATGTAAATGCCAATAAAAATTTACTTTTGTAAATTTGGCCTATTGGTAAGTTAGACCACTGTTTGAGACCTCTACTCCTCGTCTTACAGACTTATCCAACTTTCGGGCACAAACTGAGGGGTTTCAAATAGTTTGGAAATGTCATAGAACATAAAATGGTTGTAAAACCTGTAACAGTGAAGTTAATGCTTCTTTCCTACGGAGGAAGCCAGTGCAGTCGATTCAACCGGCAATCAATAACAATCATGTTAGCCTAATTGCACTTCGTACTACTAACCGAATGGCACTGCATCATATATATATACACTAGACCAGCGACTCAACGTGTGCAGAATATCCATAATAAAGTAGATACCATTGATCTGTAGACGGTTATGTTTGACGGGGACCTTGTCTGCAAAATGTTAAAAATTTATTCCCTGAACCAAAATTACAGGTTACAATGCTCTATTTTCATAGAGAAAATTGTAAATGGAGTGGGGTGGGGGGAGTATGGCGATATTTATTAAACATTAACTCCCTGTTGACAATTATTTCTCACAATGTGCAGGATTACGAGTTATTATTAGCCATAAAATGTGATTTCACCTTAATTTATATAGTTACTATCCTTTCAGCACTTAAAATTGAAAAATTAATCTTGCAGCTACAGAGAACTTAGTCATGCACAGTCACCAAATCAACTTGATTATTATTTTCATCTTGTATGTACCAGTGACAACTCAGAAACTTTGTTCGGTCCAGATCACCTTCCAGTTATTTCCTTATCTAGGTGCCTAATTCAGCCTCATTTACATCCGTGCAAGAAATCTGTGCAAAACTATTTCAGACCCAAAAGTTCCTTAAGGTCTAAAAATGTCTTGAAGTTGAATTTATAGTTCCTTGAAATGCTTAAAAAACAAACTGAATAATTTTTAACCTTTAAAATTTACATGGAGTGCAGTGCTATTTAACCTATTATTAGAATTCCTTTTAAAAAAAAATCATTATTTGGAATCAGCAGTTAATTACAAAGTATACTGCCCTCAAGAGATTTACTATCTCCACTTGATCCAGATCATGCTTTACCTGAATTGGTTCGAGTAAATACTGCACCGAAACATGACAACTTCAAAGAAAGGTCAAAATTATTAATCGACTCAAATTTCAGGCATCGAAACAATGCTTATACCAGCAGTATTATTCAGAATTTCCATCCTGATTCACGGATAGACTACATTCTATAATTTAACGAAACACGCAAGTCTTCATTACCTCACTTCCCCGAAAACTAATCTCCAGTTGTGATTCTAGCGGAAATTCAACTAACGTTTGTCTTAATTTGAGGAATAAAATGTGTTTAGTATTTTAATGCATACTTTTTTTGCCAGATGCAGAAAAAGCGGACTTTTTCTGCATCTGGCCAAAAAAAAAAAATAAAAATAAAAATAAAAATAAAAATAAAAAAAATAATAAATAAATAAAAAAAAAAAACTAACTACGATCACTCATACCGTCTCACTCGCGAGAAAATGGTTATCGAATTTCTTTATCATCTGTGCGGGCAGCATAGTAGTCATAATCACTGTACCCCTCACACTGGGTGGTAAGCCCCCACTTCGAATTCCGTCAATGACGCAAGGAATATTGAATGGGCATTTTTCGCTCCATGGCTGAGTTAGTTGGTTTCAAACGTGGATAGCAAGAACCCATCTCCCAAACACTTGGGTTTTTCGTCCAGGAAGCCGACCAGAGGACACACGCAAATTATGGACATATTACACTGAAAGGACAGAATTCATGGGAAACCTGGACCCTGGGCAACGCGACGCTGTCACCCCTCTCTCCAGTGGACGAACCCACAGCTTGACAGGTATATAGGTACATTGCATTCACGTGCCGGCCGGGCTAGCCAGGTGGGTAAAGTGCTTGCCTGGCAACCCAAAAGGTCGCGGGTTCGAATCCCGCCTCGGGCTTGGATAAAAGTACTGCAAAAACCTTGGTAGGTGCATTATGGCCACAGAAGCCGATGCGCCAACAACTACCAAAAAAAAAAAAAAAAGCATTCATGTAGACGGTAATGCGATGTCAGTATGGATAAACGTCGTGAGTTAATCGACTTCAAAAGAGGGATGATAGTGAGTGCCCGACGCATGCGACACTCTATCGCGGAAGTGGTACAGAAATTGCACTATCCCGTTCGACAGTATCAAGAGTGTATCGGGAATACGCCATTTCCGGAATAACATCTAATCGTACACAGCGCTATGGGCGGAGAAAAATGGTGGATGAACGTGGCTTTCGACGTCTATCTCGCATTGTTTCAGCCAACCGAAGAGCGACAGCGGCACAAATCACCGCCGACTTCAATGAGGGATGTGCCAGAAACGTCTCCACCAAGACCATCAGGCAATCATTAGCCGAAATAGGTTATGGGAGCCGCCGACCCACCAGAGTCCCATTGGTAACACCTCGACACAGGACTCTACGCTTCAAATGGGGGAAAGAACATCGGCACTGAACCATGGATGATTGGAGATGGGTCTCCTGGTCCGATGAGTCCCGTTTCCAGTTATTTCGAGCGGATGGAGGCCGCTTATCTAGCGGAAACCGCACAGCAATGCATCCATCATGTCAACAAGGACCTGTTCTGGCGGACGGTTGGTGATGGTATGGGGCGTGTTCATCTGGCACACTTGGGACCTTTGGTACGTGTAGACGCATTTGTGAACGGTTCAGGTTACGTGTCCATCCTTGCAGACCATCTGCATCCCTTCATGGTCATCGTGCACCCACAGAGCAAGCTGTGCAGCAAGCATGGATGGAAATACCTGTGGAACGTTTTAGTGGACTCAATGCCTCGCCGTGTGACTGCCTTTATCTGGGCGAAAGGCGAGCTTACCCGTTACAAGGTAGATATCCTATGATTTCTGTCCACCCAGTGTACATATGGGCAGAAGAGTTGGCTCTCTAGTGGCCTAATATGACAATTTTTTTTTTTTAATTGTCTTCTTTGTCAAAGGAATCGGTGGCCACTTTGGAACTTTTCCAAAGCGTGCCGTGGCCGCTTTGGCAGGCATCCATTGATCTAAAACACGCCTACCGAAAGTAAACTTCATAAGATTCAGCTTTCCTTTACACCTCAAATTTTATATTTGTGACCCCTGGTTCTTTTCTCTTCTGCCAATGAATATATTCCTCTATCATGTCCTCTCTCCCACCCAAGATGTATAGTTGCAAAGCATTGCAGTTCGCACTGCTAAGCCGTTCTTCATATGAACATCGAATGGCATCCTCCACCAATCAGGTTGCTCTTGTTTGAACCTATTCTGTGTATTTTTTCAAGTGTGGCTTCCAGACCTGAACACAATACTCCAAATGTGGTCTCATCGTCATCTTATATAAAGAGACAGTGATATCTTTTTTGTGTGTGCAAAGGTTCTATATTTCGCATAGTGACACCATGTGCATTCCTAATCGCCTGTTTACACTGCTTTAAAAATGTCATGTCTGACTGAATTGAATCCTGGAAAAAATATCCCATTTTCTTCTTCTTATTATTATACTTAAGATTATTTAAGTATATTAAGATTATTATGATACTTAAACGTTTGATTATAATTTGTATGATTTTTTGCAAATATTAATCTGTGATTTTGATATCATTAAACTGTGATTATTGTCAGTAATGTGATTTTTGTGAACTGATTGTATACTGTTAGTATTTAAGTGTTAAAAATAAATCTTTCCTTTTGTTTCCTATTTTGTTTTCTCATATTCTCTTATTACAGTGAAAATGGTGAATATTATATGATAGAAATTCGAAAAGGTGAACAATTCCTAAATGGATTGAGGTATACAGATAACAACAAAAAAGACAATTGTAATTATATATTTATTCAAATAAGAAAAAGAACAAAGCGAAACATGGACAAAAAGAAACATTTAGGTTGGCGTTATTTGGATAATTTTGTTATCTCTTGTAATTAACTCCAAATCACTTGTTGGTGACATTTCTTTGTGTTTAGCTAGGGATGTAACTAATTTAACATTGTGGTCGTTACGGTATAGCGTAACGCATATTACGAACTTATTAGGTAAGATATAATGTAAAACTTGATAGCATAAAACGTATCACTATGAAGTTGTAGAGCAGATATCATCTTATAAGGGCACAAAGGGATATTGTTGTACACGTTGGCACTAATGACGTTAAGAGTAGAAGATCTGCGGACTTAACAAGTACAGGTTAATGTTGAAATAGTCCCGAGTTAGGGTTAAATTTGAAAGTGTCTGCAATTCTGCCTAGACACGATAGGAGGGAGTATATGATGAGAGCCTTGTCAATCAATTCGACCCTGGAGTGATTGTGCAAGGCTCATGGAGTAGAATTTTTCCCAGCGTGGTCTGTGCTTGTTAACAGGAGAGACTGCTTCTACAGGGATGGGATTCACTTAAACAGAAAGGGTGCAAAAATATTTGCTGATGCTATCGAGGCAGTGTTAGGTGGGTCGGAAAACTGCTAGCTTGGGGGGCGGGATTCACAGACTAAAAGATTAACAGCAGCCGCAGGCAGAGGTGAAAGGGATTCTTGCACTGCTTCTATTAGAATGAGCAGCAGCCTAGAAAGCTAGAAAGTCATCCCCTCTCCCAGATTCAACACTGTGTGATAGCTAAAGAATTTTTGCTTGAAATTCGGTTAGATTAAATGGTTATTATGTATAGTTGTTAGGAGAAAAAAAGAAAATCGGATATTTTTCCCACGGAATTTTTTCCGGGATAAACAAAATAGTAAACAAAAGGAATATCATCACTATAATAGGAGAAAAGAGAAAACAAAATAGGAAATAAAAGGAAATATTTATTTTTTTTAACACTTAAAGACTAACAGTATACAATCAGTTCACAAAAATCGCAGTTTAATGATATCAAAATCACAGATTAAAATTTGCAAAAAATCATACAAATTATAATCAAACGTTTAAGTATTCAAGTTCGAATAGCAAAGCTTAATAATAATATTAATAATATTATAATACTTAAACGTATTATTATAATACGTTTAAGTATTATAATAATACGTTTAAGTATTAATATACGAAGCGTAAAAATATAAAATTAAACTTTATTAAAATAGAGTAAAAAATAAAGTAAATGGAAATTTTATAAAGAATCGAAGCTAGGACTGGTAGAAATAAAATATACAGATAAATGCGGAAAGTGATAAAAGTGATAAAAATAAAATATATACCAAGAAGCTTTTGAAGTAAATGCTCCTTTATGAACTTTCAAGACAAATAGTAAGGCAAGCAAGTAGTATGCTGTCATACTACTTATCTTCAGAGTTGATAAAGGAGAACAATCCTCGAAAGCTGTGAAGTTTGGACGCTTTCGCTTACGCGTTTCAGAAACTTTTAAAACGGTGTAATAAGTGCATTCAATCAGGTGGAAATTACTTTGAATAAAAATATTTTTGGTTTTATTATTATGCCCTTAGAAAAGGATACGTTACGAAATGTCGAGCCATTGTAAATCATCTGATATACACGTTTTTATAATTGTATATCTAGTTCAGAACTGGTATACAAATTTTAAGAGTTTGATGGACTGTATCATATGACTAGAGAGATCCGTTCAGATCACATCAATCCAGTTTCCCCCATTGTGATAAATTGCCAAAAGGCAACCAGATTGGCGGTAGCGGATCTTCCACGACGAAAACGACGTTGATTTTCTGTTGAAATAAGGTTGAAGTATGATGATGCCAGTTCATGCTGAAATATTGTCAAATAGTTTTGCTCTTTTGTTAAGTTGCGTAATCGGACTATAATTATTTACTTGTTTCATCCACGTTTGTGTACATGTAATATGTAAGGGTTATTTTTGTTTTTTTTTTTCCCAATAATTAGGATAAATGTGATAGTGATTTTTTTAAAACATAATAAAACAGTTGATGGCTGATGGGAGACATCGTTTTTAAAAAAATCGGCGGAGTGTTGTCTGGTCCCTAATGTATTTAAAATGCTAGAAAGAATGCTTTTTAATTTAAGATGTAAGAATTATTCTTTTGCAATAATTTTTTGTCTAATAATGTAACATAAATTATCATTAATTGCTCTGATTTTCTCAATTTTTCTTTTCTACGCTCCCATTCTTTATTCTTTCTTGTCTTTCTGCACTTTAATTCTTTGCACGCTTTTAACTGTATACGCATTAACTCCTTCCGATATAAGTGTTTGTTTCTTCCAGGAAAGTTAGTGGCTATATTTTCGAGAGACGTTCTAAGTTCTAACAAGTTTATATAGGTAATTTATGTAACCTTTAGTTGTAACCCATGCAGTATTCTTGTATGTACAATAGTATACAGGTCTTTTCTAGTACTATAGACGTTTTGAGAGAGAGAGCTACCTAAATTATCGTGTACGTTTGTCATTTTGAATGTGGCTTAAAGGCTTCCAACACTATATTAGGCGAAATAATATTTTTCAACCATCACGAGGTACACATTATGCATATACCTAATACAGTTCTCCTAGCTTCATGATTAAAGGGCGTGGTGTATAAAACATTCTCCTACCGCCGTACGATCACTGACTTTGTCGAAACTTTGTAGCACGGTGCGAGACCAACTCATCCTAAAGTGAACGTAATAGTGCACCGTACGAAGAGCTCAGAAACAGTCTGTAAATTAGTTATTGGTTAATATATTCGGGTTGCGTCCTTAATCCTTCCGCCTATTGTAATTAGCTTACTGGTATTTCTTATCTTGTTCTTTCCCTCTTGGTGAAATCAATATTTAAGAAGCCTGTTCTTTAATCAGTTATGTGAAAATGTTCCGTGAATACGTAATAAGGGGCAATGCCATACGCCTTATTACTTGTAATATAATTTATTGCAAGTACGTGATCGGAAGCTGCACCTCTGTTTATTAAGACTATTTCATTATTTGCCATCACATTAAAGTAGTAGGGCGCGTAGACAGATTTTCTAGGGTTATGTGACGAAAATAATTATTTACATTTTATATATATATATGTGACGAAAATAATTATTTACATTTTATATATATATATATATATATATATTCCTCATAGCAGAGATTGAAGTCCTAGAAAACTCCTCTGGTGACACTACTAGATAGGAGATTTCTATCCTGGCAGTTTGACTCACACCCTTTCACTGAAAGGTGTTCATCAAGAGAAATATAAATTGAGATTAAGGTGTGAAGCGTTCTTTGACAATTATTTTGGTATGGTGGTCAGGCAGTGTTTCAAAGGATCTGGGTTCGATTCCCACCTGTGAGTGGTGGATTTTTTATTTTTTATATATTTTTTAATAATTATTATAAAGCTTCGTCATCTGCAACTGTACTTGGCCGATCTCAGGAGGAGGAGGTAGCTGGGTTTTTCCTCGTGAGTTATTCCGGATCTTTCTCCCCACACAACGCAAATCAGCTTGTGAACGGACATGTTTAACAATAAGAAGATGCGATGACAGTGTCTTTTGATCCAGTATGGTAGGAGATGACTAGGGAATAATATAAAATTACCTTCCTGCCCACAACTACGGTTGTGGAAACAATGACGATGATTTTCACAACCGTATATTGTAGAAGTGAACTACGTTTATCAGAAAGACGCCTAGCTGCCCATTTACCTTTCAGTACAACCAACGATCTGCTATCTAAAGCGGTTCAATGTTGTGTTCAAAAAAAGACTGGAAAACTAGAAAAGTGAAACAAAACCATTTTTGTGAAATACACAGTATTTCACAAAAACGGTTTTTTGAAAAACCAAGACACTGTTTTAAACGTTCTTCCAACCCCCGCATCCACCCACAATAACATTAGTTTAAATTTTCTGCTACTAATACACCGACCTTCCAAAATACTTAATTGGTTATCAAATTAGTTATTGGTTAATATATTCCACTTATACAGTGGTATATGAAGACACGCAACCGACAGTATATTTTCAGTTTTATTTCAATTATTATAAATATACTTATAAAAGTTACAATAAGTATTATTTCCATTGTTAGTATAAACATAATTGCAATAAAAAGTGTTTGACGACAGTTGATATAGTATTTGGTTGACATATTTTCTGATTCCACACCGACTTTTAATTCTTCCAATACGCGGAGATTGTCAGTATATGCCACTCCTTTTAAGTGGTCCGAAAGTATGACATCAGTTAGTGTATTTGCATCATCAGTTACATAGTTGAATCTGAAAAATTCAACTACACAGTTGAATTTTTGAATTTCAACGGTTGAAGTTTTCAGATTCAACTGTACATTGGCATAATTATTGTAACATTTCATTGTGAAATCCTTCACAACCAGTTGCCGTCCTTATACATTAAATAAGTACCGCAAGAGAAGATTATTGTTACTTATGTTGCCTCTGAAATTAAAATACATGCCTTTACCTTTAACTACTGCTGCAACATCTTTCTTCATCTTCGTACTGACGATTTCATAACATCACAGGGCTTAAAATACAGGAACCTGCAAATGTTCCTGCATTTTAATCCATGTGATATCATCTAATTGGAGAGTAATGATGAGGTCAAGAATATTCTCACCTATCTCTGATATGCTGGGACAAATAATAATCGTAGAGTTTATTTAGAAAAAAAATTCCCCAGGATGAGTTACCTTGGGGAAAACTTTTATGCCAATCAATCTGGGACAGAATGAAGTCACCCATAATAAGATATTCGCGTTTGCTTGCCCATTCCATCCGCAAGTAACGACATCTAGTCATACTCTTTGCAATTTTCTGGTCTGTAGGCAAAGGTCATTATACCTTTGCTTTCAACTAACCCACACCACAGAGATTCTAGGCTGGCAGACGTAACTTCTGACACAGCAAAAGCTCTTTTTGTTCTCAGGCAGTGTTTGATAAGAAGCATAACACCACCACCCCTTCTATTCTCCTTATCTTTCCAAAATACATTATACTTACCCTAATAATAATAAATGGAACTCGCCATCCCCAATTTCCGGGTGGCACTACTTTTCTGTTAGCCGTATGATGTCAGCATTATTTGTCCTAAGCAGGAGTTGAAATTCAGCCATTTTATTGTCAACACTTCTGACAGTACTGTAGAACAGGAGTGTCAAACTCATTTGAGCTGCGGGCCATTTTCCGAATTAATGTACCTCACGCGGGCCGCACATGACCTACAAACCTTGCCATTGCTAAGCCTAAAGACACTTTTTAATGCTCAGTTGTTTCTTGTTGCTGATTGATACTCGCAGCTGAGAATGCACTAATAACTAATTGAAAGGAAATAAAAATCTGAATAAACAACAGAACAAATAAAGAAAAGAAAGTATATGTTCTAGATAATACAATATTTCACAGAGGGAATATACCGATGATCCAAAACATTATGACCACCTATCTAATATGATGTTGGTCCTCCACGTGCAGCCAAAATAGCTCATACCCGGCGAGGCATGGATGTTACAAGATTTCTAAATGTGTCTTGTGGTATCTGGTACCAACACGTAACTAGCAGATCCTTTAAAATGAGATGACTATAATATAGTCATTTCCTTTTAAATTTAAACACTATATTATAAATCTCATTAAATAACTTTATATTATAAAGTGATTTATAATAGAAATGTTATTGAGCTCTTTCCTTCCTCAGTTATAAATTCTTCAGAGGAAAAGTTGTTTCTCCCCCGATTACACCTTTTCTTTATGCCATGAAAAGTATGCCTGCATAATTGGATGTTTCCACCGGATGATTTGTGATCTTTGGCACATGGATGCATGAATCCTTACTTTTGTTAAAATTTCTTTACAACTAACGAAGAAGAATACTACTGAGGAGTTCAACTACTGAGTTCGAAGAACGTTCGAATGAGTTTTCACTTAACTTGAAATATGCAATTGGGCTTTCGTGAAATAATTTCATCATGGTCTTGTCAAAAGGATGCTAATAATTTGTCTACTTCTTAGAATCCATTAATATGGAAATATGTAGTAATGCTGTATTACTTTTAGATAACTTGAGAGAATCGACATATTAGAGTTCCCTTTTTATTTCATTTATGACATTATCATACGTTGATGGAGATTCACCTTGCTGCACCTCATCAAAGATATTCTGCCGTCAAGATACAAGATGAATACTGATGATGATGGAAGCTACTCACATATTCTCTGCTGCTAATTAATGAATAAAAACAGTTGCTGGAGGATCATTCTCAATACATGCTTGTTTAGTCTCTGGCTACTTTTATTTTATTATTATTATTATTTTTTTTTTTTTATACCCTAGCTGATTTCTTTTCTCATAGTGCTTCTAGCCATTCAGAAGGTTGGAGTAATGCCAGCCCAGCAATGTTGAATTTCTTTCCTCTGCCACTTTTTCAGCAATCAATCTCACTTACGACCTTAATTAAGTTACAGAAGACATTTTCTGAACCTTTGTGGGACAGCTGAGTAGCAAAGATGCTATCTGATGTACCTGTGATGGTTCGATACCTTAGCTTTATATGGATGGTGTTAATATACTTTCTTACTTATACTTTTTTGGGAGACGACAACGAATTTCTCTTTACATTCTTAATGTCAGGTGTTGTGGGGAAGAGAAGAGAAATGGACGTCTTCTGGGGTATACGAACTAATCAAACATCTAATTCACTCTGAAAATGGAACTACTAAATAGGGATAGCACTTCCACCTTTGTTTAACCAAGTTCTGGTTAGAAATTTTGTTTATTTATTGGTTTGATTTGTTT
This sequence comes from Mastigoproctus giganteus, assembly GCF_048544385.1. Lineage (NCBI taxonomy): Eukaryota > Metazoa > Arthropoda > Arachnida > Uropygi > Thelyphonidae > Mastigoproctus > Mastigoproctus giganteus. The sequence goes on from NC_143584.1 coordinate 82,028,452, forward strand.
CATACGTTATTATAATTACATGATATAATGATATTTAATAATAAATATAATTTATTATTTTTCATTGACATAATAATATATGAATGAAAATTCATATATTATTATTATTATTTCCAGAAATCTAGATTTAAGGTAAAATTAAGACATCAGGTATGCTCTTTGAGGAATCACAGATTTTCAATTCACCTTTACATTTTATAAATAATCAAAATATTCAAGCTCTTATAATTGATAAAAAACAGTTATTTATGGTAGCTCTAAATATCAGGTCACTAAGAAAAAATTGGTTTAACTTCTTGCAATATATAAATGCAATAAATGAATATATCTCATGTATAGTTTTAACAGAAGTTAACATAAAAAGTGATGAAATTTCCAATTATAACATACAAGATTATGATAAGGTCTATATATATATTGAGAGAGTTGAGAAGGGGGTGGAGGAATAATAATATACTATAGAACATGCTTTAGGGCAATACAGGTTTACCACTTAACTCAGTCTTGTGAAAACTGCTGTGTCAAATTATTAGGAGAAGACCCAGAAAACACATTCATGATTTGTGCTTTTTACAGGCCACCATCAGATTCAATAAACAGCTTCCTAATAGAATTAGAAAACATTATTTGGTGCAATAGGACGACATACAAACAGATAAGACCATACTAGTAGGAGATTTTAATATTAATTTACTAACCGATGGAACTGATAATGTGATACCCAGATACTCTGCAATCTTAAACAATTATGGATTTGAACATGCCTTATTTGGAATAACTAGGCAACAAAGGATGGAGGGTAATAGAACAGTCAGCTCTTGTTTGGACCACCTAATTACAAATATCAAGTTGAAGTACGCTAATTCCTACATACTATTAAATCAACTTTCAGATCACAGAACATGTATACTAATAGTAGACATGTATTCAAAACAACATCCATATGAAGATATAAAATTAACAAATGCTACGAAGAAAATTATTTATCAACAGTTAAACTGAAACAGAACATAGAAAACATGTTAATACAAAATCAAGCATCTTACACAACAAATGTAAATGTTTTTTCAAATAAGATAATACAAATTATAAACAATTCGAGGTTAAATACCGAGAGAAAAGTTAATCACACAGCCAACAACACAAACACTGGGAGTAGCAGGATTAAGCTTAGGAGACCTTGGATGACTAAAGAAATAGAAGAACTAATGGTACAAAGGGATAAATATTTCAGCCAGTATACAAATTGTCCATCAAAGAAAGAACATTATCACAATTATAAAACACTCAGAAATAAAGTGACAGGTATGATAAAAAAGCAAAAAAACACTTATTACAATCATCTTTTCATGGATAAGCAGATAACACAAAAGGATAAATGGAGCATTATAAATAACATGTTAAGTACAAGGAAGAAAAAGTCAAGGGGAAACCAAATTAAAACACTAGTAGAACAGATTTCTGGTGCAAACAAATAATATGAGGCTGCAAATAGGTTTGCCAAAGCTGTATTAGATCTCAACAGATATTTAATACATTATTGCCAAGATTCCTTTACTCAACAAGATAGGCTTCCTCAGATGATGAGCTCTTGTGTAGTCTTAGCTCCACATTATACTGAGATTCTTAAAATTATAGAACAATTAAAGAACAAGAAATCTTACGGACTAGACTGTATTACAGTAACCGAGGTAAAGAGAAACAAAGAACAGTTCTCTGTTCTCTTGGTAGAGCTAGTAGCACGGATGTTAGAGTCTGGAAGCTATCCTACAAATTTACTCCCATTTAAGGTAATTCCTATATATAAAAAGGGACCACCTGATGACTTTTGCAATTACAGACCAATAACAATACAGTCAATTTTAAATAAGATAATAGAAAATTATATATTTTCCCATATAAGCAAATATTTACATCAATATGGACTGTTAAACAACTCTCTATTCTCATATCAGAAGGGCAAGAGCACACAGACATTATTAGAGAACTTAATAGACTCTCTAAACTTACATTTAAACAACAATAACTTACATTTAAACAACAATAAGTTCATATTGATTTTATTTATAGATTTGACCAAAGCATATGACCTAATTGATATCCCAATATTGCAACAGAAATTACTGAAATATGGTATAAGGGAAAGACTCAATCAACTCCTAGCAAATTATTTAACCAAGAAAAAAATAACAGCAGAAGTAGAAAATACAAAGGGAAAATCTTATAATGTAAAGAGAGGAGTACCTCAGGGTACACATGCTGGGCCAGTCATGTTCAACTTCTATATAAATGACATATTCGAAGTAATTAAGAACTCCTTTATAAAAATGTATGCAGATGATATAATCTTATATACAATAGGAAAGAACCTAACAAAAATGGAGAATGATTTACAACAGGATGCAATACATTTACAAACTTGGTTGCACGATAATAAATTAGCACTCAGCTTTGAAAAAAAAACAAAATTTTTTGTAATAAGACCTCCTAATCAAACCTTGGACATTCAACCCTCTATCAAATTGCACAAACATGATCAGAATTTCAAGAATTGCAAATGTCTAACTGTGGAAAAAGTTTCAAATCATTGTTACCTTGGGTTATGGATTGACTACAGTGTAAGTTGGGTAATGCATATAACAAACTTGTACAAAAAAATGAGATTTTATGTGTACTTTTTCTACTACATTAAGAATAAGTTAAATCTTAAAACAAAAGTTACCTTATTTTATGCATTAGTGGACTCCCAACTCAATTATTTAGTAAATATATGGGCACGAGCATATAAAACAGAAATAAGGGCAATAAACAACTTAATGAATAGGATTCTGAAACTTTTAATGGGGACAAACTCTTGGAATGACCTGAACAAGAGAAGGCAATTTTTGTTGAAACATAAAATACTGTATCCAGTTCAAAAACTGAAGTTAAATCTATTCTTAAAGAATCTTAACACTATTTTTGAAGAGTCGAATCTGCAAAGAAATGTCTCACAAAATTTAAGGAACACAAATGCAATTACTTTGCCTCACCCTAGGATACTAAATAGATTTGGAGATAGGCACACAATGAATATAATGAACAACTTGTTGGCTAGCATTGATTTCGGGCTCAGGAGAAGTTATCCCATCTCCAAATTAAAATTCCTAATAAGAAAATTCTTGATACTCAATGACACAGTAGATTAGAATTGATATGCAGATAAACTACTACCTCTGTTTACAGTGTGGAATATACTATGTGTAGTGACTTCATAGTCTTTTCTGTAAGATAACAAATTTGTACAAAACTGTTGTAAAGGAAGAATTACAAGAGATTGTCAAGAAATTTACTTTTCTTAACAAGTTCATTTATTGTAAACGAATTAATTCTCTTGATAAATAAAATTGTATTGTATGATTATTATTATTATTATTATTCATTCCTGATTGAGGTTTCCACCCATGATGGGTACTGGTACCAAGTGCTCAGGATGTGTTGTTATGTCTGGTGTTACTGTTGGTCGAAGAACTCTCTGACTATCCTAAAGATGTTCAGGATTGTGACTTTATGGAGTTCCTTGTAGGTGCTCTCTGGGAGACCAATTGCTGCTAGACTGTTATGTAGGGTCTTTGGCACCATACCGGTGGTTGACACGCTGATTGGGATGGTTGTTACTTGTTGCATATGCCACATCTCTTTGATTTCCTGTCTTAGGTTCGTGTACTTCCTGATTTTTTACTCATGGGTTTCTGGAGGTTGCCAGTGTTGCAACTGCTATGTCAATCAGATAGGTAGCCATTTCCATCTTGTAGACAAAGGTTATGTCCGGTCTGTTGTGCAGGATTGTCTTGTCGGTTGTTATGGCGCGGTCCCAATACAGCTTGTGGGTTGTGGTTTCTAGTACTCCCCGGGGTTCGTACTTGAACTGTACACTTTCTTTGATAAACTGGTATTTCCTTGCTAGTTTCTGATGTAATATCCTGGCTACCGAATCGTGCCTACGAGTGTACTCAGTCACCCTGCATTCCTCGGTGATGTGTTGGATTGTTTCTGAGGCCAGGTGGCATCGTCGACATGTTTCATCTGACACTCCGGGCTTTTCCTTGGCGATGTATTTTCTATAGTTTCTGGTGTTGATTACCTGGTCTTGGGTGACGAGCATGAATCCTTCAGTCTCGGGGAAGAGCGTCCACTCGCGAGCCATTTTATATATGTAATCTTAATGGAGGTCACTGTCAGAGGCGGATTTAACGGCGGGCGCACCGGGCGCGCGCCCTGGGCCCCGACTTCTGAAGGGCCCACGCAAAACCCCAACTTTATACGCAAAACCTCAACAAATTAGTTGAACTAATATGTTCAACTATTAGTTCAAAACTTTGTGATTATTATTATGCTATTATTAATTATATTATACGTATATTATATTCAAATTTTATTGGAAATAAAACATTAATAGTACATAATATTTTTTATTTATTTAAAAAAATGGTTAACATGTATTTTTATTTTCCCTGTCTCTCTCCTTTTTTTAAGGGGCCCAATATTTTCTTCTGCGCCCGGGGCCTCAACCGACCTTAATCCGCTACTGGTCACTGTAGTGTCTGCCATGGAGTGTCTTCTTTGCCCATCTTTCTAGCTTTGTGCCGTCTGGATGGGAGGGGACTCCTCGCTTAGGTTGAGTGGAGTATGCCGCTTGTTTGTCTTCCTTGTGGCCTGGCAGATTGCTGCTGTGTTTTTCTGGAAGTAATCCTTCAGTTTAGCTATCTCTGTTTTCTGTTGCTTGATGAGGTCTATCAGGCCTCTTCCTCCCTCTTTTCTAGCTATTTTCGGTTTCTCTACGACTGACTGACTTCGGGTGGTGTTGGTGGCCCTTGATCATTATTGTTCTTATCTTTCTCATGATATTCTTCATATCGGTGTCCGTTCAATCTATGATCCCGAAGGAGTATGTTAGCACTGGGACTGGATAGGTATTAGTGGCTTTAACTGTGTTCACTCCTAGGCGTCTGCGTAGCCAGGTCGGAAGGAGCAGCAGTGCGTAGTACACGCTTCTTGATTAGACCGGGGTTCGAGCCCGTCACCACCAAATATGGAAGATGCGGAAAGGTCAGGGAATGACCACCGCATATCCCGGAGCAATATGGCCTTAGTTGCTAATGCTACAAACAACAACAGCAATGTGTTCACTCCGTTCGGCTTTGCTTTGAGCAGGCTTCTAAGTCTGTGATGATATTTTTCGGTCAGGCAGGCCTTGATTTCCTTGTCTGTATCTGCTGAGCCTGCATCATCCCCAGTTATTTGTAGGTCTCTCCCTCTGTCATGGCTACGTTCTCTTTACCAGTCTGCAGCTACTAGTTTCGGCTGACTAAATTCCCCTAGTATAACCCGTGGGTCCTGCATTTTTCTAGACCAAATTCCATCCTGATATCGTTGCTAAATTTTTCGGTGATCCGGAGTAGTTGCTGTAGATGCTTCTCGGTTGCCACGTAGAGCTTTATGCCTTCCATGTACATCAGATGAGTGAGAGCATACAGGTTTTCCGTGTTTGGGCGGCTTGTTCTGGTCTAGATGATTAGGTGAGAAGTTTGGATTTTCTGTTTTTATTCTATTCCTGTATTCGTTATAATTAGGGCAGTCAAACAAGATACTGTACCAGTCCTCTGCTGCCCCACAGAAACAGCGATTCGTGTTGAGCAGCCCCAGCTGATGCAGTTTTGCATTAAGTGATCCGTGTCCTGTTATTAGGTAGGAGGTCTCCATGCTAAGGGAAACCGATATATTAACAGATCCTGTCATTACGAACGCAACATCCGGGAGGAATTTCTTAGTGACTTGTCCCTGGGGCAGGACCTGCTTAAGCCACTGCGGCTAATGATCGCCTGATGGTTTTGGTGGAGACGTTTCTGGCACCTTCCTCGTTGGAGTCGGCAGTGATATGTGCCACTATCGCTCTCCGGTTGGCTGAAACAATGTCGAACAGACGTCGACGGCCACATTCATCCACCATCTTTCTACGACCACAGCGCTGACCAAAAGCAGATGTTATTCCGGAAATGCCGTATTCCCAATACACTCTTGATACTGTCGAACGGAGATAGTGCATTTTCTGTACCGCCTCCGCGATAGAGTGACCTAGGTGTCGGGCAGTCACTATCATCCCTCTTTCAAAGTCGGTTAACTCACGACGTTTATCCATGCTGGCATCGAATTACCATCTACGTTAATGCAGTGTACCTAGATACCTGCCAAGCGGTAGGTTCATCCACTAGCGAGAGGGGGTGACAGCGTTGCTCAGGAACCAGGTGTTCTATGAATTCTGTCCTTTCAGTGTGCATGGTCAAGGACAGATTACAAATTTCGACTATGCGAACTGGTTCCAGAAACATTCCAGCACATCACTGCGGGATAGGGTTATCACCCAGACCGAGTACATTCACAGGCATGACCAGGTCGCAAAGATTATGCATCTGAAGCTAGTTTAAAAATACCAGCTGAGCAAAGGAAGTGTAGCATATTGTAAAGTACGCATATCATGCCCTAGTAAAATCTTGCTTGATTTTTTCCAAGATTGCAGGAGCTATCAGGTTCTTCTTTGATCCGCTATTCGCTGTTCGGTGACCCGAATATATCTGAGAATTGTTCCAACCATTTGGTATGTAGTCTCACCCTGTACGTCATCATATCGGTCTCTGGCTTGGCTATTTAGTAGTATACTCGCAAGATGTACAGGTTACCCTCGTATAACTGTCGCCACCGTAATAATATTATTATTACGATGGCGACGGTATAACACGGTATTTTGGTTCCTACAAAATCTCGTGTAATGCGAAACCGTGTTATACGGGACTGAGAACCAGTACAAAAAGGGGGTTACTTTCCAAAAGCTAACAAAAATACGCCATTTTTGTTTTATAACTATCGGAAACTTAATTTTTATAGTAGTAATAACTTAATATTTTAACTCTATTTTTATAACTTAAATAGTAATAACTGAACAAACGTATTACCTTACAAACTGTGATACTTATATGTAAGATAATGTACGTTCATTTAATTTTCTTCTTTTCATTGCTGCTAAGCACAGTCTCTTCTGTAGCATCTAGATTTCGTGTACCTTCTGCTCTCTTTAAAAGTCCCGAACTGCACTCTTCGATGTCACAGTTATTTTTTATGGTTTCAAACAAGCACAAGTTCAATAGCACAGGGATCCCCCAACAAAATACAGTGGACCCCGCTTTAAATGATACGTGAAAATCTGAAGAATATTTTCCAGTTAGCAAATTAAAAATAAATTTACGCTTACATACAAAGATTGATTAATACGTACTGTAATACGTACATACTAATTGATATTTCTGTTCACTGACTTTTTTTTTTTTTTTTTTTTTTGTAAAATTTAAAACAGTAAAAATGATGATAAGCAATTAATAATAAAGAACACGCACGCACAAGTTGCAACAAACACGATACAGAGTAAGGAGTTTCTGAAAATGTATTTATGTTTTTTATATGATTGAATATTTCATGGAAGAGGAAACACATTTCACCGTAACGTGAAAACCCACAGAATTCCAGCTATCGATACTATAGCAAATGCAAGAAGATACACCAGAAACTGCAAATTGTTTTTATTGTTTTATGGTAGTGACCTCCAGAAATGTGCATTGAAAAAATATCACGAAGGTGATAACGAATGGCGAGTCAACAGCAGGGATTCACAAAAAGAAATGGAAACGTTGAAAATTACATCTAACATAACAGCATGGTTTCCCAACACAAAAGCTCAAAAATACAGTGTTATACGAGATTTCCAGCAATTTTCAAACCGTGTTGTAGAAGAACCGGGTTATAAGGGGGTTGCCTGTACTCATTTCTACTGCCAAGCTGTTATACTGATTCTTTGTCACCATGCCCATGGTTGACACGATTATTATTATTATCTACTATATTACCGCATTGGTTCACTACTCCTGCACAACCTACATGCTAGAAGGATGCGCACTATCAACAGACCAAATAACAAAAGTCACATTACATAAAGTGTGCACAAGCACAAATTTCAAAATTACAAACAGATCATATTAACAAAAGTATATACAGTATAAAGAACATCAATAATGCTATAAGATGTAACCAATTAACATATACATAGTGCCATGAGGAATGTTGATACTATTACCCAGTGTACTTTATAATAAAATAGTCTATATACCGTATATCTATATACAATTTTTCAACGTTCATGGAGGAGAGTCTCCTTTCGAGCTGCAGAGCAGAGGACGGAGTTCGTCAGGCCTTACAGGGCTTCATTACGGTAGTTTTCTTCAAGCATCCGTCGTCTGTAAGACCTATCAGTGATGACAAAGCTATCAAAGTTTATTTCAAAGCTGTAGAAGAACTGTAGGGCATTGCCTGGGAACATATTGTTTAGACCTGAGAGGTTTGTGAGTGTCATTCTGAGAGACAGGTGCCGTTTTGATTGTTCAGCCTCATTGTTTCGTAGTCCCAAAATAATCTCGTCAACAGAAGAAGGAGAGTCAATTCGTCCAGGCAGTAGTTTCGCTAGGGTGACATATTTTTGGTAAGAACAATGTACCTGCAGGAGTCATATTTCAGTTTGTTTGTAAGATCTTTATCTTTATAAAGATACTGTATCGAGAAATGGTCAGTGGATTTCCCGTTCTGCGGGTTATCCATAGCAGGATCCAGTATTCCAAATATCCAGTCTCTTTGTCCTTTTCGAGATTGATACAGGTCGGAGACGTTCTCAGTGAGAACGGTTCCGACCTGTATCAGTCTCCGAGCCAGTGTGCTTTGTCAGAATGGCGCTCTCCAAGGAACTTCGTTTTTTGTTATGCAACTTCCCGAACTTTTGCATATTAGTGTAAATGGGCAGTTGAAGAATTAATCGAGATTCAGATATGTTTTACCTGTCTAGTAAATTTCCTTCACTCGCAGTGTTCAATAAATTACTCGATAAAAGTTATAGTGCTAGATGTCTCTTGTCTTGTGCTCAATGTCTCTTTGCCGCCGTCGATTGCTGGTCATGCCTATTCATGCCTTTCAGCACGAGGCTTCTTTGAACAATATCTAATATTAATGAAAATTGCAGTCTGTGCCGTGATCCGAATCGGAACAGAATTTCTGGTTCATGGGTCTGTTTCAGTGGGTAAGATTTGGGACAGCCCATTAACTCTCTAACTGCCCTAGAACTAAAGCTCAAGATAGCATCATGAGAGAGAGCGTGCATGTCATTTGATGGGGGGAGAGGGGGGGAGAGAGAGAGAGAGAGAGAGAGAGAGAGAGAGAGAGAGAGAGAGAGAGAGAGAGAGACTACTTAGGAAAATATTTGAGAGTCTTATAAAACAGTGCATTTGTATATTGTACTGTCTTTTATCGGAAAGGAAAAAAAAAAAAGGAAAAAAAAAAAAAAATTTAGTTCAGAAGAAGTAAAATGGAAACGATCTCTATCTCAATTTCCAGTACTGGATTTATGGTGCATATTCCTTAAACCCATCAGTAGACAAATGGGGGGGGGGGGTGTTGTGCTGCTGACTTCTGTGTTATCCTAGAGTGACCCTTATGGTTTGTTTTCTCTGTTAAATGAAAATCAATATTTTGTCTTGTGCATTTTGATTAACCAGTTAAAAGTTCTAATAAACTGATTAATCGACTACAACGACAAACTACAACGTATTTTACATATATCTGAACTTAATTTTTAGGTGGGTCCAAAGAAATAACGAAAGGAAGCGGGTTTATTATATACGGTGTATTTGCATGTAGTTGTGCATTTTACTTTTTTATCCAATTGGTTGTTTAAAACTGCCCAATAGGAGGATATGTCCTCAGGAAGAAGGCAATAACAGAAACGAAAAATACTAAGATTTAGTTTTCTTCTTGGGAAAACAGTCTTTGAAACATTTTTAATTCGAAGGAAAATTATTAAAATGAAATGAAAATTAATTAAACCCATCAACAACTTCTATTTGATCTTATGTTTTTGTTACAGTTTTGCTTCTCTGCGATAATTGCCTGCGATGAACATGAAAATAAATAACTGATTCCAAAAATACCAAAATTATGTCTCTGTCACGTCTCCATTCATAGATGTACTGAAATTTTAGTAACGTAAGAAATAAGTCTTTATTGAACGTACCGTAGCCAAAACGTTAGAAATGAAATGTTAACAAAAAACGTGTAACAAAATGTGTAACAAAAAAAAAAAAAAATAATAATAATGGTCGACAAATTTAAAATATCATACAACAATACTAATGTACAAGTTAGTGCAATTGCATCATTTCAGTACATAGCCAACTACTTAAATAGTTAGAAATTGGCATCATTAAGTATATCTCATATTGTGAATATCTTGATATTGCCTTGAGTTGCCATGATATTGCACTATCTCGAATAAGTAACACTTCACCATAGGAGAACACTATTGTTCCTTATTCTCAGCGGATACTATCACCCATACGGCACCGTTTCGGAGCTTATTGGCTCCTCATCAGTGGGTGGTGTTGCAATGATGACAACCCAGTTGCGAAGTATAAATCCACAATACAATTGCACTAACTTGTACATTTGTTAAACTCTTTACATAACCTGAGGCTTTAGGCCCTAAACTATTCATACAGTACACATGCTATTTTAATAGTGTTTAAAATACTTTAAAAATACTTGAATGAAACACATAATTTGCTAATATATTCTATTTCCTTTGAAATGTTTGCAAAGGGTTTTTCTTATGGTCAATTTTGCTCTGGCTTTCTAGAAACCAGTAGTGATCTCCCATTCGGCTAGTATCCCAATGATCCCAACTACCGCTTTTCCGTCGTGGATATCTCCTGATAAAAGCGTTCCGCTTGCTCATCATTTTCATCTCTCAAATTTTGTGGGGGGAAAAATTGAGATGGGAATGAAGAAAATAAATTTTCAAAAAACGTTAGGCAGCCTATATCTTCATAAAATGTAAAGTATGTTTAGGGGCTCACGGCATCAGGGGTTTCACCCATCTGCGCGTTATATACATTGTTTGTGTATATTACAGTATATTGTCAAGGCCAAAAATTTTAAAAGTGTATGGGGATTGGTAAACGAGTCGCGTTGTGTGTCGTTCTTCTGACATTTTAGCCGTTGGGCCCCTATTGGGATCCAACGTTACCACACTTTGCCACGGGGAGGTAGGTGAGGTACCCGGTAGATTTTATACGTACTCTGGCAGGCCCTGTCACCTAATTTTCAGAGATTTCAGTGGCAAGGGCCTATATGTAAAAAAATAAAAATAAATAAAAATAAAATAAAATAAATAAATAAATAAATATATATTATTTCGGAGAACCCTAGGAGTATGATAGGTCGAAATAGGTTTTTATGCTCGATTTAATTTTGGCATGTGCTTAAATTTAATGATACTGTGTGGAGACGTACTCGGTCTGATTCAGCTAGTGTAAAGTGTAAAGTGTGTTTAGGATCAAGCGGCACCAGGGGTTTCCCCCATCTCCACGTAGTTTACATTGTGGGTGAACCAGTTGACTGGAAAAGCCAGAAATTTAAAAGTGTATGGACTTTGTATATATTTGATGCCTTGTACCGTTGTTCATCTGTTCATTTAGCCGCCAGACCCCTACTGAGGTCCGACGTTGTCACACTTTAGCCCCGTGGAGGCAGACCAGGTACTCACTAGTATATAGTTTACTCTGGCAGGTCCTGCCACCTAATTTCCTAAGATTTCAGTGGCTAGGACCTTAAAAAAAATAAAAAATAAATAAAAAAAAAAATGATTCAGCTAGAGTAGGGGAGGGAGGCTGGAGGGTGCAGGTAGAAAATTGGAGACGATAGAGTAGAAGTCCCCAAGGAGGTCAGTGGGGGTAACCCCGCCAGGCAAAGCATTGGGGACAAGGTGGGGGAGACGTGCGAGCGCGCGCGTGCGTGTGTGTCGGGGTGATCCCTAGGCATTTGCCCATCTCCACCTAATTCATATTTATTGTTTTCAAAACAAGAAAATTTTGAATAAATAACTAAAAAAAAACTAATAATAAGAATTTTGTATAGGAAAGAATAAATAATGTGTTGAAGAAGTGTTTGTGAGTGTAGTATGTTGTTAGTGTCAGGAAGCAGCCGACATCAAGGCAGCTGCTACCTGATGCCCGTCGCCGGCACGATGAGTCGGACCTGCATCTACTATTACAAACTGTAGAGTTAAAGCACAAATCCCGCACCCACCAGAGGAAGTGCAATACTGGTGGGTTCCAGCAATCCTGCTCCCAGGCTGCCCAAACCTGAGAGCCGGTTCATATAAGCTACCAGTTCAATTTCAGAAAGATTCCTTATAACCATTCTCTTGGAAAAAACCGCAGCAGCAATAATCTGTAAAGCCTCAAAACTGGCTAGTCCACCAAGAAGAGTCTGCACATTGTCCTCAGTTAGAATCCTCCGTAGCCGAGTGGTCAGGAGTGGGAGTGCAGTAGCACACGCTCTCTGAGTAGACCGGGTTCAAGCCCCTGACTGCTGAATACGGTCGATCTGCCAACCCGCACTGTACCGGCGTGGCAGATTATGGTCCATTTCCCTCACCATGAATTGTTGAGGAGGCTTCCATCCTGCAGTGGGTTGATAATGGCTGCACTTTACCTTTTTTTTTTTTTTTTTAGTGGCATAGTATTTTGGGTTAAGAGCCACCTGAGGTTTCCCACATCTGCACCGTATGTACTCTGTGATGGAATGCAGAACTACTGCATAAGCCAGAAAAACGTGTAATGTCTGGTTTATGTGTCTCTGGCTACTTGGCCGCAGGGCCCCTAATGGAACCCTACATTGCTCGCCAGCACCACTGAGAGGTGAACCAAGCTGTCCTTGTACTCTGGCCGATCTCCGTCTGGATGGAGACAAAAAAAAAAAAAAAAAAAAAAGAGGGAAGAGAGTGGGGAAGATAGTACAAGTGGTGGAGTAAAAGTAGGCAAAAGGAGGAGGATGAGAAAAGAAGGCATCCTACAGCGGAAAGAAAAGGTGAGAAAGGAGAAGTAGGAATCACCCCTGGTCTGGGAGCTCACCGAAGGCCAGGGAAAGGAAGACAGCTTGCAGAACAAGGGAGGTCTGCAAAGTTGGGTAGGTGCAATGGGAAATATGTGAGTTTGATTGCTATCAGTTCAGTGCCATTATTCCTACGAGGAAGATGTCCAGTTGGATAATCATTCAGTTCTGATAGTGGCCGGTGATGAGGGAAGAGCAGGTACGAGGAGAGATCACAGCGGTTTCAGGAAAGTCTGGTCTGGACCTCTGCGACGTGGTCAGACGTGGAGAGATGATACCAACGCCTTTTGAAGACTGCTGAGGTATATCGGCTAAAAGCTAAAGACGCTCTTTTTGATTTTATCAGGTTGCTTTCCGGACTAAGTGTGGTTAAATGTATATCCAGTAACAGTTGATTACGCAGGTCCAGGTAGATGTTACACGAGTGCATTATGTGGTGCCAGTCCTCCAGTTCTCCACATACACAATGGGCATCGTTTAAAAGCCCAAAGTCCTGAAGTCGCTTTTTGAATTACCCATGTCCTGTTAGAAGAAAGGAAGTATATAAATTAGAGAAGAACCAGCCAAGTCTTTGTTTGTTGAGGTAGGAGATACGAGGTAGAAATAGCTTGGTAGTACTGCCTTTGGTGGAATCCTCCGAACGGATTTGCCAGAGGGAAACAAGTTCCTGCCAAGTACGCCGGGGTTCTTGTTTCGGATCTGCATCGAGAATAGTTTTTATCCCCAGGATTCAGTGTCTTTGTTCTTTCTGATGGCATGGGGAAAGCCCTGTGAAGGCCGCTTGGAGGTAAGGGGGGATACAATCTGTTAATACTTGCAGTGCTGCTGTTGATGTCGTTCTACAAGCCCGAGTCATTTTTAATAACATCAGTCGTTGTATCTGCAGGATAACGTTCCTAGTGCTGATGATGGACAAATGATGGAACCACACGGCAGCGCCGTATGTTACAAACAGTACAAAAACACGTGAATAAAGAAGGTGGAGTGCAGGTCCCTTAAGACCCCAGTCTTTGCGGGTGAAGCGAGCCAGCATATTGATATAATTTTTTGCCTTCTCTTTCATGGACTTTAGATGTGGCATGAAAGTTCTGCGATCATCTAGGGTAACACCGAAATATTTGAATGAACGTTGATTCTTGAGTGCATGTCCTTTATAACGAATGGTTGGTGGTCTGTTGATGTCAAGACAGCCTTTGAGAAGTAGAGTTCTGCTTTTATCTGTAGAGATTTCCAGCTTATTTTCTTCAGCCCAAACCGACAGGGCATTCAAGACTGTGTTGGCTCTGGTCTCAATAGCTGCACGAGTAGGGCCCTCAACAACGATAACCAGATCATTTGCATAGTACGTAACGGACATCACAATTATCTGCTAGCTCAGTGGTTTTCAGTAGTGCATCAATAGTTGAGCACCCCTGCTTGAAGCTAAACTGGAGTGTGGAGGTGAGTCCTTTGATTTCATAGACAGACTGAAGACGGATGAGAAGTAACCTCTCAAATACTTTTCCTAATATTGGCAATAGAGCAATTGGCCGGTATGCTTTGGCTGTACCAGTGGGACGATTTGGATCTTTGGGTAAAAGCCTGAGGTTCGCGTGTTTCCAACGTGTAGGAAAGGAGCCTTCATTAAGACACGTGTTGAATAGTTGTACTAGAACATCGGGTGCAACAGACCAAAGGTGTTTGATGGACTCCCCTCGATGAGGTCCAGTCCGGGAGCTTTTCCATTTTTGATTTTATTTATGGCTAATGAAACCGCCTCATCCGTGAAGGGTTCTTCTTTGGCCGAGGGCAAGTAGCCCTGATTCTCAGTGATGACGTTTCTGTGTACTTGGTATCATGATCAGAATTGTCTTGGTAGCAGGGGCGCGTTATACCCTAATGGGGCCCAAGGCAAAATGGAATTTGGGGGTCCCATATAAAGAAAAAAATAATAACGTTTTCAATTTCATTATATCGTGATAACGAAACAAATCATATGACATAAGAAGAATATCCAATCCAGAAGAATAATTCAGAAATAATACATACCCTTAAACTGATAAATATTATTATACTACTTTATATGGACTTTTCATGCTTTTTGGGCTTAGAAATTGTATATCATTATTGTTCATTTTAATCACAAAATTGTTCATTATAATCAATCCTGTTTGTAATATCATTCTCAATACAAATTATTGCCAGATTACTTAATTTTTCTTGTCCAAGTGATTTTCTAATATAATTCTTAACTTTTTTAAGCACGGAGAACGATCGTTCTGCTGATGCGTTCGAAACAGGAATTGACAAAAATATTTTTAAAATTATGTTCACATTAGGAAAAGTTGATATTAGTCCTCCTTGAATTGCTTCGTACATTAAAGAAGGTGAAGATAAAAAATTTTCATTTTTTGCAAAATGTATAAAATGCGTTAATTCTTTAAAAACATTAGCATCAATGTCATCTGAATAAGTATTTATTAAATTAATAATCCAGTTGTCATTCTCTCGGTGATGTTTTCTGTAAATTTAAATTTGTGAATATAGCAAAATAATTTTAAATATTTTGGTATGTCTTAATTTCTACTAGCAATTTATCGCAAATAACACAAACAATTTACAACAAATGCTTGTTTGCCTGTCAACTGCACATCCCGATCTCTTTTTTCATCAAAGTGTAATTTTCTCTGTCGACTTCTAACTTTATCGGATTTATAATCTTTATTGCCAGTTATGCCTAAACTTCGGTTTCTATAGCATCAAAAAATGCATTGCTACCTCGAATGTCTGATATATAACTAACTGTAAGTTTAAAGACTCCTTATGTGCTGTGTTATAATGACTAAATATAATGTTATATGTCTGATGTATATAATGCTAATGATTTTAAAAGATTTACAGCATGTTGTAAATTCCATTCTTTATTTTGAATATTTTCATTTATGGAATTTAATCGCTGTAGAATTGAATGCCATATGAAAAGAAAAAGAGTTGTTTCAAAATCTTCAAAGAAATCATATAGCTTTTTTGCTTCTAATTTTGTCAAAGGTTTTTAATTTGAATCATTACAGCATGTAATTTCTTTTATGGAAAAAAAATTCATCTTAACGACTAGAATTGAATCTGCCTTTGCGTCCCTCTGATATCACTAATTATTTTTAATGTTTTATTTCTTTCTGAGTTTGTCTCTATTAAAAGATCCCATTTTTTTGTTGATGAAGAAAAAAATACAAATAAATTTTGAATAAAATCAAAAAAAAATGACTAGCTTCTGAACAAGATTCTGCAGCTGAATTTCCAACTAAATTTAAGGTATGAGCTGCACATGAAATAAAAATTGCGTTATTACTATGGCTCTCTTAACCTTCGCCTGTAATCCGTTGTATATACCGGTCATATTTGCCGCATTGTCGTAAGATTGGCTGCACAGTTTTTTGAATATCTGGACCATACTCCGTTAAGGTTGATATTTTCTAAATAATTATAATGAAAGAAATACGAATGCGTTCCTGTATTTCATTTTGTTTATCTATGCATCTTATGATAAAAGATAACTGATCTGCATCGGGAGTTGAGTCAACAATAAATGAAAAATATTTAGCTTGTTTGATATCGTTAATAATTGCATTTTTTACGTTTGTGGCCATTAGACCAATGAATTCGTCGCACGTAGTATTTGAGAGATAATTTACATATCCTTTACCACATTTGCTATAAGTTTCTAAATGGGTTTTTAAAAAGATATCAAATTCTGCTAAGTACTCCAAGCAACTCAAAATTTCCTGTTCATGAACTATCATGCCCTCGAAATCCCAATCCTAATGTAGCTAAAAGTTTCACAGTGGCAACAACCCTTTTTAAAGCCTCACGCCGATAGTTTGTTTGTTTTTCATATGTTTTTATCATCTCAGAATCAATTCTTCCTACACTTTTAGAGCGCTTTACGTACACACACACACACACACACACACACACACACACACACACACACACACACACACACACACACACACACACACACACACACACACACACACACACACACACACACACACACACACACACACACCTTATGTTCTTTAGACTCATCATGCCTTTTTAAAATATCACCGATATTTTTCCGATCACTATATCCAGTAACTAATGAATTCGATTTGGTTGAAAACAATTTGCAAATAAAACAGTATACTGATTTTGTTGTTTCTGAAAATATTAACCATTCTCTTTTTTCATGAGTACCGTTAGCTCTAATTAAATAGAAATGCGATTCGTTTAGTTTTTTTGTAACTATTTCCCCCCTTTCATTAAAATCTATTTTTGAATTTTTTTATGTTGCCTACATTTTGCGGTTTTTCACGAAGACAAAATTGAAGGAAGTCATCCGTGATGGTTTTTGGCCATAGAGCAATATCTTTGCTATATGTTTGATCGTATCCGGAGTATCATTAATAGTATCAGAGAGTGCCGTGGTTTTTCCATTATTGGTTATCATCTTCCTGTGTGGTGCCGAAAGAGTTATCGTCAATAATGTCGTCTGGGGATAGTGAAGAGGTAGAAGCAATGCCTGCACTGTTTTCTTCTGTTGTAATGATACAGGTGCCATTTTGAGATTCTTCTCGCTTTTTTATTGAAATAAACTGTTGTAATGAGTTTTGCTGTTTTTTTTTTACACGGCCTTAAAAATATATGATATTTTTAGATTTATATTTTACAATTTAAATTTTTTTGTACTTTTAATCAGTTTTTTATAATTAAATAATTAAATTTTTTTAATAAAGTAATGGACAATGGAAACCCAATATAACGCAACAACTGCATTATAGGAGGAACTGAGGAATCGATTGATCTTACAGAATAAATACTACACTATCACAAAAAATCGTCGACAAACATAACTGACCGACACATTAATATATCAAGTTGATATACAGACATGCCGATTTGAGCGGGGAATTCCCGAACTATATGAAATAAAATTAAAAAAATCTGTCGTTTGTTTTTTTAAGAAACAAAACGGAAGCTATGAGTTTTTCCGCTATATATCGGTTTTTATTTGTTAATATTTGTTAATATAAAACAAACAAAATGAATGTTCTAAAACAAAATAAAATACCTGTGATATTTAAGTTAAAATATTATCGAAAAAAGTTCAGCTCTCAGTGTTCTTCTGTCGCTCAATATTAATGTTCTTACACTTGTTTTTTCAGTTAATTACACATTAAAATTAAAAAACTGCTGAATTATTCCGCTGCACCCTCAGTTCTTCTTGGACATTCACTCAAGACTGGTTGATAAGATCGCGGCTACCTTCTCCCTGCTAAGATATGTCAAAGGCTATGAACATATAGAAATAGGTGACCAGTGAAACTTCTCGGTATGAACACATAGAATACAGTTGACCAGTGCAACTTCTTGGTATGCGATTAGGTAGGTTTACGGGCGCCACTGAATTGCGGAACGTTAATCCCTTTAGCTCTCGGGTAAACTAAAATTGACCACTAAATTGCCAATCAACCCCACCTGCAATTCAGCGGGTGGCCAGTAATTTCCAGGTGAAAACTTATCAAGAAATAATTATGGATGAAGGAGGAGGAGTGGGTGGTTTACTAATGCCCATCGCAGGACATCTCGACAAAATGTTCGTTGTAATGCGCACTGAAATAATCGAAAGTGGAAGAGAAAAATATTTTTGCAGTTGAATGATTTTAAATTTATTAAGATTATTACTATATTTAATACCACTCATATACTACGTGAAATTAATAATATAGCTTATGTATATAAAGTGCTTAGCGCCTTAGTCTAATATAGCTTATTAAACAGTCGACTAAACCACTAACGTGACGTTTCAGGCATCTTGCCGATACCCATCATCATACCCTTCGACAGGATGCCAGAAACGTCACCTTTAGGCTTCATAAAGTATATTATTCATTTCACCTGGTATGAGTGGTATTAAATATAGCAATAAACTTAAATTCGTTCGCAAAAATATTTTTCTCTTCCACTTTCTCAATTATTTTCAATTGCTTTAGCTGCCTTTCGCTGCTAGTTCCAGATAAGAGGTCACCTGCGTTCTTAAGGGTGACAGCACCCTTAAGCATAAGATTGTTAGCGGCGCTGGTAAAGAGTAAAAACTTCCATACAAAGCAGTATTTACTCATTCAATTAACTCAACTATTTAAGGAAGAACTAAATATAAAATTTCATAAAAACCGGTAATACCATTTTTGAAGAAAACGTAATTTTCAAATTAATCTTCAAGTTCATTGACCTTCAAATTGAGGAAAGACAGTTATAGAATAGATGTGCGGAAAATTGCCTTTAGCCATCGGGTGGTGATTGCTGGAACAAACTTCCATCTGTCGTTGTGGAAGTTGATAGCTTAAATAAATTCAAGGAGGAACTGGACAAACCTTTAGAGGGAATGGATGTGTGAAATGTTTTTTTTCGCTGATTCTACGTAAGCTTACTTTCTTGCATCATATGCTTCTATCACTACTACTGGGTTTTTTGATGCCTTGGTTCTTAGCCTCAGGTAGGTGACTCCTTGAGTAAGAAACTCTTGGAATGTCTCTGGTTGACGTATCATCCTTGTGTATTGCTCCACTAGATACTTGTGAGCTTCTTGTACCAGTAGTTGTGGATTGATCTGTCCCTATGGTTCGCCAGTTGTTGTAGTTTGTGATCGTCCATTGTACTTCTACCTCGTTCGTGACTCCCATTCTGCCATCTCTTGAATCTCATTTGTTTTCTTCTGTTCAAGTTTTATCTATCATACTTGGCTGTGATATTTTACTTCGTGCCTCCATACATTTCCTCAAAACTACGTCTTCTGCTCTGGTGGTCTGTTACATTCTTTCCCCCATAGTTATATTGAAGGGTCTTTGGTTTTCGTCGAAGAATTGGTTTTTCCTTCTCCCCCGGGATCTCTCTTTGTATCGCCAGGATTTCTTCGTCAGGGTGAGAAGGTTCTCCTTCAGAGTGCTACTTCTAACTATTCTGCTTTTTTCCACTTTTCGGTCTTGTATTTTCTGTCGCCGTTGTTTTTCTTGAGGATACCTTTACTTTTCCAGTCAGCCTTTGAATCCGATTACCTCATTGATACTGGGTCAATTGTCCTATCTTGACTCTTAGTTCGTCTATCTTGTTTTCCATCCTGGCAGTTCTTTGTTTTTCCGTTTCTTCTGCTGTTGGTGTCTCGTTTCTCAGCCATTGATCCTAGTGGCTGTGACATCAGCAGCAACACAGTACACAACTGCGTGAATTGCATCTAGCGTCTCTTTGTTATTGATGAAATAATCTGGTATTATTTGCAGTTTGAAGTGAAGTAGTATCTAAATTGCCACAGGGTTGTATTGGTCTCTGCGTCAGTATGGTGTGGGTTTTTGATGTCCATTCCCTTGAATTTTGTTTAGGCCTTCTCCTTCTTCAAATCGCCTTCTATTCTTGATGACAACACCTTGATTGTTTCCACTTCAGCTGCTCTGTGTGTTGTGTTCTTGCTCTTCCTTCTCTCCTGTTTGGGGTTGTCCACATTCTTTGTTCTTTTTCAGTTGATCTCTTTTTTCCTGCTTGTTTTTTTTACACGATTCCAGAACCTATCAGGTTCTTCGTGACGCCGCTGTTCAGTCACTTGAATAGTTGGGAATCGAGACGACTACCACGTATGTACTCTCTTTTTGGACATTGTCATATCATTCTCTGCCTTAGTTATTTCATAGTATGTTCACAAGATGAATGTATTCATTTCGATGCTCCATTTCATTCATTAATTGGCATTTTTCCCCATCCTGAGTAGGCACTAGTGCAGTTGCATTGAAAGCACTTCCAGTTGTTTGGGCTGGATGGTTTTGTTATTTCGTTGCGGTAGTCATATGGGCACAGTGCCACTTCCTCAACTGTCATTCTCTCTCTCTCTCTCTCTCTCTCTCTCTCTCTCTCTCTCTCTCTCTCTCTCTCTCTCTCTCTCTCTCTCTCTCTCTCTCTCTCTCGCAGTGGCCACAGGTGGCAGCAACCTGGGTCACAAAGGGAGTTATCCTCCCCAGTCAATAGTACAGTTCAGCCGTGGTAGCAGCAGGAATACGTGTTTGCCACACTCCCCAGTTCTAGAACAATGCCGCCAACGTGGGCCGACACATTATAACTAGCGTTGGATACAAACGAGTTGAAATGCACGGAAAAGGCCCAGCAAAACAAGAAACTGATCTCACCACTGTGTTCCTTTTCCTTAAAAACCCTTGTATGGCAATAATCCAAAAGCTGGCACTATTTTAAACTGATGAAAACTATCGATATTCACGGAGAGATTTGCAGCACGTGTTATCAAGACGACAGCCATTACTAGTCTCCTCCTTGGTGGTAAGTGTAAAGTGTAAAGTGTGTTTGGGGTCAAACGGTACCAGGGGTTTCCCCCAATCTCCGCGTAGTTTACACTGTCGTGTGATACAGTACGCTGTAAAGGCCAGAGATTTAAAAGTGTATGGATATTGTACATGATTAGTGTTGTGTACCGTTGTTCTTCTGGCCATTTAGCCACCAGGCCTCTGCTGAGGCCATACGTTGCCGACACTTTGCCCCGTGGAGGCAGACCAGGTACACCAATATTTTAAATAAGTACTCTGGCAGGTCCTGCCACCTAGTTTCCTGAGATTTCAGTGGCTAGGACCTAAAAAAAAATAATAAAATAAAATAAAATAAAAATAAATAAATAAATAAAAAATAAAAATAACAGTAAAAAAAAAAAATTGAGAGGTTATCGCGTGGTGGTTGTGCTAGAATTGTGAGGCCGAAAATTGTGGGCGAATCAAATTTGGCTGTAATTAAGTTTGGATGTGTGGGGCTTTCGCTTGCGTGCAGGTAGAGTGGGAGGGAGACTGAAGGCTGGGGGGGACGACAGACAGAAGAATGGAGTCGATAGGGAGGGTGACTCCAAGATTTGGTGGGGCATGCCCATGCCCCACCAGAAGGGAAAGTGTGGGTGGCAAGGAGGGAAGGAGACAGATGGACCATCACCTCCCCCCCCGTCCAGGGAAAGGGAAGAAAAGTGGACCAGGCAAGGGCGCCAGGTCAGAACGCCAATAAAGCTAGTGTGCAGAGAGGCTCTGCAGTTTCTTCAGTCGGTGGAATGTCATTTTTGGGACATTGTCCCATCCGAGGTTTACAAAGTCCAGTTTATTTTGTAGCCATTCATTGGTTAAGATCCCATCCGAGGTTATTTAGTCCAGTCAGCTTGGATGTACATTTGCGATTTCATTTTGTTCCTTCTGTTATGAAGTCGGATCCCTGCGGGTTTGATTTGTTCTGGTGGTCCTTTGTGGTGTCGAATTGTTTTTCAGATTATGGGCAGCTTTGATAGGTACTTGCATTCTCTTCATTGCAGTGGTTGCGGCTGGGGGAAGGTCCGTCTTCTGCTGAAGAGGCCCTGAGCGAATTTTGTGAGCGCTTTGTAGCTGTCTTCTTCTTCTAGGATGAGGTGTTCCTGGTTTTGCAGTGTGAATCGAATTTCAGTGATGAGCCGGCAGCGTAGATCTTGATACAGGTGACAGTGATACATTAGGTGTTCCCATGTTTCTGTTTGGCCACAGTGGCAGAGAGGAGTGTCACTGAGTCGGAAGCCTGACAACTTGTGTCTGAATGCACCATGTCCGGTGAGTAGGTATGTGACCAGGAGTCCTGGAGACAGCCAGTGGGGATATTTTGGATATACCGTCTGAATTGTCGGCACGAATTTCCGGGTGATTTCACCTTTGATTGAATTTTCCCAGCGGGTTTGCCAGGTCTGTTGGAGATGCAGTGTGAGTCGCTTCTTTTCCATTTTAGGGTCATTGGCTAAGTCAATCGTGTAGTTCAGGCAGGTGGACGTTTTTCCTTTGCTGAGGGGGTGTAGGATTCCGCAACGATCTCCAGGTCCAGGGGGAGGGCACCCATAAGGACCTGCAGCGCGTGAGTACTCACTGTCCTGCAGGCTCTGGAGATCGTTAGCAGGGTATATCTTTGTATCGTCTCGAGTTTTCTTCTGTTGACCGCGGTGGTCGCTTTGTGGTACCAGACTCCGGAGGCATATGAAATGGCTGGCAGGAATACTGTCGTATAGAAGAGGGCGAGGGTCCTTTTCCTCAAGCCCCAGTCCTTACGGGTGACTCCTGCAAAGAGTGCAGAATAGTTTCTGATTTTATTCCTGATGTATGTCAGATGTGGTGTGAAGGATAGATTCCTATCGAGCATGACTCCCAAATGTTTTAATTCCGTTGCGAGTTTGACGGTTTTCCCCTGGACTTTGATTTGGGGAGGCCTCCTAATATCTAGATTCCCCCTGAGTAGGACTGAACATGTCTTGGTTGGAGATATTGTGAGTTTGTTGTTGTCAGCCCAGTCTTGCAGGATAGTGACTGCTCTATTTGCGGAGTTCTCTAATTGTGCTCTGGAGCCCTCAGCAAGCATCAGAATAAGATCGTCTGCATAAGCCTGGGATGTGACGTTTCCAAGGTTGAAATTTAGGAAGCCGTCTAGGACGACATTCCAAAGAAGAGGGCCCAGAACGGAACCCTGTGGGCATCCTCTGTGTATCAACCGTGATACGGAGCAATACGGAGTAGTGACTGTGACTGATCTGTCTGAGAGGTATGTACTGATGCATTTGTATAGATTTGCTGGCAGGTTAGCCTCCCGGAGCCTGCCGAGGACACTTGGCCACCAGAGAGTGTCAAACGCCCCAGCAAAATCTATTGCGATGACGAGGAAGTACTTTCGGTTGGTTGTGGTTGCGGCGTTAACAATATTTTCCAATGCATGTACGGTGTAGTGTCCTTTTCTGAACCTGAACTGATTTCGGGATTGAAGACCTGCGTTTGAGTAGTGAGTTTCTATCCGATTTCGTAGAAGGTGTTCCATCGGTTTGCTCAGTACAGACAGTAAGGCTATGGGTCTGTAGGACCCTGGGAGATCCTGCTGCTTTGTTGGATTTTTGAGGATGAGCCGAAGCGTTGCCGTTTTCCAGGTGTGTGGGAAATAGCCTTCTTTTAGGCACTGGTTAAATAAATTTAGTATTTTTTCTGGGATAGTCTCAACTGCCTTTTTTACGATTTCTGGCTCTAATAAGTCTGCACCTGGTGATTTCCTGTTTCTTAGTTTGGCGGCTGCAATGTCCAGTTCGATCCTAGTAAAGGGCTCCTCCTCTTCGATTGTTGTGTAGGTACTATTTCTTAGGCAGAGCGATGTTTGTTCTGGGGTGGTTGCAGTCAGAAACTGTAATAGGAAATATTTCCTCCTCATCTCAATTGACTTCGCTGGAGCCTTTGACTCCCTCTGGTGGCCCAGCGTTCTGGCCAGGCTCCGACGGGCTGAAATCCCATCAAATCTATTTCGCTGCATGAAATCTTACCTGGAAAACCGAAGAATCACTGTCAGCACTCCCTTTACCTCTGTATCCAGACCAGTTTACAGGGGCTGCCCCCAGGGATCCGTCCTGGGGCCGCTCCTCTGGAACCTGGTGCTTGATGAGTTTTTAAACCTGGATGTTCCAAATGTCATTACACAGGCATACGCGGATGATCTGATTATGATGCTTCAAGCAGACAGCAAGGCTCAACTGGCCATAGGCAATCATGCCACACAGATGCTACAGGATTGGGCCAAGAGGAATCTTCTAACAATCTCAACCGAAAAAACAAACTCAATACTGCTCAGGGGTGTCCTCAACCCTGGTAGACCTCCACTAATCAAAATAAATGGAGCGACCATCAAACTCAAACAGGAACTAAAATACTTAGGAATAACACTAGACCGAAACTTGAACTTCACATCTCATCTCTGTTATCTCAGAACCAAAACAAGAAGGCTCTCGGCCCTGATAACCAAAATCACCAGGAAGGACTGGGGACTAAAGAAGAGGGCCCTCTCTCTTCTGTACAAAGCCCTCTTCATCCCTATCCTTTCCTATGGTGCAGGTGCCTGGTATCAGAAAGCAAACACAGCAGTCAACAAGAAAAAGCTGGAGTCGATCCACCGATCCATACTTTTGACAACAACTAGAGCCTGCTGCCGGTGAGCACCCATGCGCTCCAGGTCCTGGCGGGCTTCCTTCCCTTGGACCTGGAGATTATGCGCTGTGGGCTGCTACACCAACATTCGAAAGGAAGAACCACAACTTATCTAGGTTACACAACAGATCCACAAAAAAGCAAATCCTCAGAAAATAAGAGGTTAACGGAACACCTGCAATCTATCTGGCAAAATAGATGGAATCTTACCACAAAAGGGCAAGTCACCAAAAAATTTATACCCGATGTCAGCAGGGTATATCCTATTTCCCCGTCCTGGTTTTCCCCTGGCTTGCACACCACCTTCCTTCTTACGAGACATGGCTCCTTCAGAGGAAAACTCCACGAGCTGGGAATCTCTAACAACCCGAGCTGTAACTGCGGTCAGGAGGAAACATGGGAACATCTTATCCATGACTGTGACAACTACGAGGACCTCAGATGTCAGCTATATACACGCATCAACTCCTTGCTAAAAAACCGAGAAGAAATAATATTGCAAGAAGAAGATAATTACCGGGCTTTCACCGTCTTTGCCCGCGAACTCTTTGAAAGACAAAGATCCCTGCCACATATCACTAACCTATGAAAGACTGCGAAACTCTGAACTAGTGACCACCTGAGGTAGATACAACACATGAGCGTGACGAACTGGACCTGACTTCTGGACTTGGACCACCACTGAACCAATGCAAAGACGAAGATTGCAACTTGGACTCGGACCTTGAAGATTACATCTTATGATGCCATACAGTCATATAGTGCCCTGGCTCTGTCTAGCCTGCTTTTTACTCCTCCTTCCCTAGCAAGGGGGGAGGGGACGGCCTGCTGTCTCCTCCCCCTCCTGCCACCCCTCTTTCTCCTCTGGTGGGGCATGGGCATGCCCCACTATTTCAACAGGGGTCATCTTCCCTATAGACCCCTTACTTCCAATTTCCAACCCCCCAGTCTTCCACCTCCCCTCCCATCTCTTTCTCTTTACAACAGCGCTTGCCCCACACGTACAAATTTAAAACACCAAAATTCATGCCCGACCCATTAGGAAATATTATTACCTCCAGCGCTTATCCCGTATAGCCCCTCTAAGTTGCCGACCGGGCTAGCCGAGTGGGTAAAGTACCTGCCCGGCAACCCCAAGGTCGCGGGTTCGATTCCCGCCTCGGGCTTGGATCAAAGTACTGCAAAAACCTTGGGAGGTGCAATATGGCCACAGAAGCCGATGCGCCAACAACTACCAAATCAAAAAAAAAAAAAAAAAAGCCTCTAAGTTGCGTATAATGTACCATCTGTTCCCAAAAGAAAAGAAGAATTATTATTTTAATGAATTTTTTTTTATTATTATTTTATTTTCTATTTTTTTTATTTATTTTTTATTATTATTATTATTATTAGTTTTATTTTATTTTATTTTTTTATTTATTTTATTTTTTTTAGGTCCTAGCCACTGAAATCTCAGGAAAATAGGTGCTAGGACCTGCCAGAGCAAACTATAAGGGAACACCTGGCTGGCCTCCACGTGGCGGAGTACGTAAACGACAGGTCCCATCTGGGGCCTGGCGGCTAACAAGCCAGAGGAACAAGGGGCACAACATATTACACAATACATGATCCACACACTTTTAAACCTCTGGCCTTGACAGCGTACTGTCCTCGATACAAAGAACATACGCGGAGATGGGGGTAAATCCCTAGTGCCGTTAGACCCAAAAAATACTCTGTACTCTGTACTCTCTGTTCTGGGGTGGTTGGATCCAGGTGTTTCTGGAACATAGCATCTAGGATATTATTGATGGATTCCTGCCACGTTTTGGTGTACTCCCCTTGTGGCTTCTTGGTTGTGGGGATGACTTCGCCTCTGGGGAGTTTATTTGTGGTCACTCTGTAGACCACTCCCCAGGGGTTGTCGTTTCCAACAGTGGATACTAGGTGCTCCCAGGAGCGTTGTTTTCGTTCACGGATCTTTGCTGTATATTGATTCCTGGCCGTTCGGTACTGTTGTCGTAGTGCTTCCACCTCTACTGCAGGCCAGCTATGCCTGGCACGTTGAAAATTTTTTAGGCAGGTGTTTACCACACGTCTGAGTTGTTGTAATTCTGGGGACCACCAGGGAACAGCTCCCGGAGTAGGTTTTTTCCGCTTTATGGAATTGTTTGCTGCATCTGTGATAAGCTTGACAATTTTAGCTTGGTGTCTATCTGGGTCTAGTCCTTCTGTGTCAAGTGCTTGAGCAGCTGTACGTAATGACTCCTGGAAGAGAGGCCAGTC
Source organism: Mastigoproctus giganteus (assembly GCF_048544385.1). Lineage (NCBI taxonomy): Eukaryota > Metazoa > Arthropoda > Arachnida > Uropygi > Thelyphonidae > Mastigoproctus > Mastigoproctus giganteus. The sequence goes on from NC_143584.1 coordinate 82,055,757, forward strand.
TGCCTTCTCAACAGCATATCTGTGTTGCATTTGTCTATTTAGTTTCCGGTTTAGTTGAAAGGTAATTGTTCGGTGATCAGATGAGGTCCGGTCTTCTCTGACAGTCCAGAATGCAATGTGGTCCGCTAGAGATCTGGTAGCCAAAGTAACATCAATCGTGGCCTCCCACATCGTGTTTTAAAATGTTGGTAGGTTGTTTGGTTTGTTAAGGATCATATAGCAACTGTTTGCCAGACATTCCTCCAGGTGTTGTCCATTTACCGCACCACGTCGCTCCGGGGTTTCACTAAACCACGCCGGCGAACGGCAGTTTGCATCAGCGCCCACTACGATTTTAGCGTTCGGGAATTCCTCCAGAACATTTTGCAGGTAAGTTATAGCTGGGAGGATATCTTCTCCTGGCCGACAGTAAAGCGATACTGCATAAAATTCGCCCAGTGCAGTGATGACGTGGGCACATACAGCCCACGAGAGACAGTAATTTGTGATTTTGGTGACTGTGTAGTCTGGATTTCTGATTAGAATGGCGACCCATGGCGTTTCATCATCAGTTTGCACGATTTTATACTTAATGGGATATCCCTTGACCTTCTTACTGTGCGTATATGGTTCCTGGATGAACGAGATATCCAGGTTTTCCTCGTTTGCTGTCCTGGTCAGCTGCGCGGCAACTGCCTTGGACCTCTGGGCGTTTAATTGTGCAAATAGTACCCTGTTGTTATTATATAGTCTAAGATGTGTACCCATAATCGAGTCTCAATTGGTATGTACTCCTTGCTTTTTGTGGCCTCGTTCAGCGCAATGGCCACATGTAGGCTGGGTTTGGGCACAGGTATGTGTTGTATGCCCAAAGCGGCCACATCTAAAGCATTTGGGTACAGACACATGCTCCCTGTAGCGGTGGCTGCCTCAGTTTATAAATACTCTGTTTTGCTGGCTGATGGTTTTCCACGCAGCTGGCGATAGTTCCACGACCCAATTTGTGACCATGCCTGATCTGGATCTCGTTTGATGTTTTGGTGTTATTAGGCTTGTGGGTTCCATGTCTGGGTGATCTCGCTGGAGGTTTCTTGTATAGAGTTCATCCTGCAACATTTCTGGGGTCAGATCCTTGTCGGTGTCGTAGATTACAATACTCGGTCCTCCTTGGTGGTGTGGAGTCTACTAAGGAGGGGAGTCTACTAAGGATGTACTGTCTTGTTATTGCTCCCTTTCCCGTGGTTGTCCAGGTGTTTTGTCATTTCTCCCTCATCACATTCCTTATTCTTGCTATTTCCGTTTTCTTTTCAGCCTGCAGGTCAACAGTGATGTCATTAATAGTCGTGGGTGTTTCTTTGTTTATTCTGTACTTCAGGTATCTGAACTGTACTTCTAGATTTGCTGGCATTTTCCCTAGTAGAGGGCTTGCAATGCCATTGTTGAAGTTGTTCGGCATGCCCTTGACATGGCTAAGAGAGCCAATCGTTGTGCCTGTTCCAGATGTTTGGTTATTATCACCTTGTTTGCTCTATATCCCCAAGCACCTGCTCCGCAAGTAAGAATAGAAAGGAAAACACAGTTATAATTTAACCTTAGCGTGTGGGCTTTTAGGCTTGTTTGTTTGTTTAGTTTTTAGGAGCATTAGCAACTAAGGCCATATTGCTCCAGGATATGCGGTGGTCATTCCCTAACCTTTCCGCATCCTCGTATTTGGTGGTGACGGGCTCGAACCCCGGTCTAATCAAGAAGCATGTGATACGCACTGCTGCTCCTTCCCACCTGGCTACGGAGGCTCCCGGCTTTTAGGCCCCATTCTCTTCTGGTTATTTGCTTGAGGGCCATCAGGAGTAAGTAGGGTCTTGCTGGGGTTTGTCGAGACTTTTCAGGATGATTTTGAAGTTTGCCACTTTCCAGGTTCTCGGGAAGGAGCCAGAAAGGAGACAGGAGTTGAAGGCACTTTGGATGGCGCAGGGGGAAACTTTCCACGCCCTCTTCAGGAACTCCACCTCCATGGCGTCATGCTCTGTGCATTTCCCATTCCTTATAGTGGCTATGACTTGGCCTATCTCCTCCAAGGTGAATGGTTCCCCCTGGGGTCCTTGATATGCTCTGTTTTTTCGTCTCATTTTTCTTTCTTTTTTTTTTTTTTTTTTAGTGTGATGTCTCTTCATGTTCCACGTCTTGATAGGTGATCCTGTCCAAAATTACATTGATGGTTTCTACCCAGTCATTTGTGGAGGTATTTCCCTGGACGTCCATGGTAGCATATATTTCCTGTGAGAGGATCATGCTGTTGAGCAGTTTATAGACTAGACCCCATGGATCTGTGTTTCCTTTAGTTTGGATTAGCCTTTCCCAGTCTGCTTTTTTCTGTTGTATGGTAGCGTCTTCTGGCCTGTCTGTACATGTCTTCCAAGTTATTGAATTCGTCTTGTGGCCTAGTTGGTACTCGTCGAGCTCTTTGATACTCCCTTCTTGTTGTCCTGCATTATTGTTTCAATTCAATGAGGGTCACCGTCCACCAAGGGACGTGATACATTTTTCATTTTCTCAGCTTCATAGATGCATTGCAAACTTTGGTGATCTTATCTTGTAATTCCAGTATGTGTTGTTCTGTGTTCAGATTCTGTAGGACAGCTACTTGTTCCTCCGTTACTTCCTTCTTTAGGGAGGCATCAGTTTTATCCCAGTTTGCTGTTTTTGTCAGGAATCTTATTGATCCATGTGGTCTATTCTTGTACGCCTTATCTACTGAAGTACAGAGAAGGTTATGGCATTGTGGTCGCTTGTTGAGATTAGCATTAGTAGAGGCACATGATGCAAGAAAGCAAGTTATGCAGCATCAGCCAAAAAAAAAAAAAAAACAACTTCCACTTCACCCCTCCGTTCGTTCGAAATACCTGTCTAGCTGAGCCTTAAATTTATTTCGGCTATCAACTTCTACAACAAGGGATGGAAGTCTGTTCAACCAATCAACTATCTGCTGGCTAAAGGCAAATTTCCGCACATCTGTCCTACATCTATCTTTCCTCAATTTGAATTTAGGCCCACTCAGGTGATTATTCTGAGCAAGAGGAAGAGTCCCATCAGCATTGAGCATGCTCAAACCATTCAAGGCTTTATACACCTCTATCAGATCACCTCGCTGGTGCCTAGTCTCCAGACACTGTAATTTGCAAAACTTAAGCGTTTCTTCGTAAGAGCAACCCTCTGCTCCATTCACTAATCTTGTTGCCCTTCTCTGTACTCGTTCCAGCAGCTCTTCATCCTTCTTGAAATAAGGCTTCCAGACCTGTATATATTACTCAAGGTGTGGCTTGACCATTGCCTTATACAAGGAAATAATCACCACCTTATCCTGCTAGAAAAATTCTTGTATATCATTGACAAGATACCATGAGCTACTCTTGCAGCCCGTCTACACTGCTCAGAGAACTTCATCTCTGCCTGCACAATTACCCCCAGGTCCTTTTCATTCTCTACCACTGTCAGTGTAGTAGCAAAGAGTTGATACATTGCTCTGGAGTTGCTGTTTCCATATGTAGAACTTTACATTTGTCAATGTTAAACTTCATTTTCCACCTCTCAGCCCATCTGCTCAACCTTTCCAGATCCTGTTGCAGCAGCATAGCGTCAGTAGTGTCCTTAACAACCCTGCCAACCTTTGTATCGTCTGCAAACTTGGACATTAAGCTTGATATACCATAATCAATATTATTTATAAATATAGAAAACAATAATGGACCCAACACTGAACCCTGAGGGACTCCACTAATAACATTAGTCCACGATGAGCAGTGTTCATTGATTACCACTCTCTGTCTTCTCCCCCCCAACCACCCCTTTATCCATAGCAGCAATTTGCCTCCAATGCCACACTTCTCCAATTTGTGCAGCAGTCTTCCCTGTGCAACAGTACCAAAAGCCGTTCTAAGATCCAAGTATATAATATCAAAGTTATTTCCTGCATCCAGTTATTTTGTGACTGCATCATAGTATCCAATCAAATTGTCAGGCAAGACTTCCCCTTAACAGAAACATGCTGTGTCCGAGCTTTAACTGAAGTCTTGTCTAGATGATCCTGGAGTGCTTCTTTAACCCGTGCCTCCATTAATTTTCCTGGAACAGAAGTTAAAATTACAGGTCTATAGTTACTTGTGTCCGCCTTTGTCCTCCTTTGTGAATTGGGCTCACATTTGCACATCTCTAGTCTGTGGGTACCTCCCCTGGGTCCAAGGAAGCTCTCATAATTATGGCTAAGGTTTGCTTACTTCCTTTGCTGCCTCCATTAATATAACTGGATAGATCCCATCCACCCAGGTGCCTTTCTTGTGTTTATCTTCAACAATTTCTCCTCCACTTTACTCTCAGTTATTACAAGATTCTCTAGCTTACTGCCAGAGTTCAATACACCTCTGCCATTCCCCTCGCTGAATAACTCCTCATGTGTGAATGTCGATGCAAAATATTCATTTAGTTTGTTAGCTACCTGAGCAGGATCATGAACAGTTGAAGTTTGTTAGCTACCTGAGCAGGATCATGAACAGTTGAACCCTCGATATCAAGGGGACCAATCTGATTCATCCCCTTCCTTCTAGAGTTTACATAAGTAAAGAACTATTTGCTGTTTTTTCTTTGCATCCCTTGCCAAAGATTTCTCGTAATCTGCCTAGCCTCCTTTGTAAGTTGGTTACAGATCAACTTGTATCTGTCGTAGGCTTCTGTGTCACGTGTTAATTTATATGTATCCCATGCATTTTTCTTCTCTGCCGTATGTCTCATTAGTTCTGACATCCATTTCGGCCTAAACCTTGAACAATATTTCTTAGTTGGTATGTAAAGCCTAGTAGCTTCCAAGATAAGTTCTTCGAATGCTTCCCATTTTGAATTTGCTGTTGGTAATATCATCAATTGGTCCCACTGTATAGAATTTGAATACTGTCTCAAAACATTAGTGGCCTTTACGAAAGCAATAACCCTTTCCATTACCCATGATGGTAGTTACCTCTTTGAGAAAATCCCACTTCAGTGCACTGTGATCACTGCCCCCTAGTGGTTCCTTTATCTTTTGATTTTTGTTTTATTGTTGATTTTGTTTTATTGTTGCGGATAAACATAAAAAAGGCACCTGGGGTGGATGGGATCTATCCAGTTATATTAAAGGAGGCAGCAAAGGAAGTAAGCAAACCCCTAGCCATAATTATGAGAGCTTCTTTGGACTCAGGGGAGGTACCCATAGACTGGAGATGTTCAAATGTAACCCCAATTCACAAAGGAGGATCAAAGGCTGACACAAGTAATTATAGACCTGTTAGTTTAACTTCTGTTCCAGGAAAATTAATGGAGGCACTGGTTAAAGAAGCACTGCAGGATCATCTAGACAAGAATTCAGTTATAGCTCAGACGCAGCATGGTTTTGTTAAGGGCAGGTCTTGCCTGACCAATTTGATTGGATACTATGATGTAGTCACAAAAGAACTGGATGCATGGAATAACTTTGATATTATATATTTGGATCTTAGAAAGGCTTTTGATACTGTTGCACATGGAAGACTGCTGCACAAATTGGCGCAGTGTGGCATTGGAGGCAAATTGCTGCTATGGATAAAGGGATGGTTGAATGGCAGAAGACAGAGTGTGGTAATCAATGGACACTGCTCAATGTGGACTAATGTTGTTAGTGGAGTTCCTCAGGGTTCAGTGTTGGGTCTGTTGTTGTTTTCGGTGTTTATGAATGATATTGATGATGGGATATCAAGTTTAATGTCCAAGTTTGCAGATGATACAAAGGTTGGCAGGGTTGTTAAGGACACCACTGACGCTATGCTGCTGCAACAGGATCTGGAAAGGTTGAACAGATGGGCTGGGAGGTGGCAAATGAAGTTTAACATTGACAAATGTAAAGTACTACATATGGGAAACAGTAACCCCAGAGCAACCTATCAACTCTGCGGTACTACACTGACAGTGGTGGAGAATGAAAAGGACCTGGGGGTAATTGTGCAGGCAGATATGAAGTTCTCTGAGCAGTGTAGACGGGCTGCAAGAGTAGCTCATGGTATCTTGTCAATGATATACAAGAATTTTTCTAGCAGGATAAGGTGGTGATTATTTCCTTGTATAAGGCAATGGTTAGGCCACATCTTGAGTACTGTATACAGGTCTGGAGGTCTCATTTCAAGAAGGATGTAGAGCTGCTGGAACGGGTACAGAGAAGGGCAACAAGATTAGTGAATGGAACAAAGGGTTGCTCTTACGAAGAAAGGCTTAAGTTTTGCAAATTACAGAGGCTGGAGACTAAGCACCGGCGAGGTGATCTGATAGAGGTGTATAAGGCTTTGAATCGTTTGAGCATACTCAATGCCAATGGGATTCTTCATCTTGCTCAGAATAATCAGCTCAGAGGGCATAAATTCAAATTGAGGAAGGACGGATGTCGGATAGATGTGCGGAAATTTGCCTTTGGCCAGCGGGTGGTTGGTTGGTGGAATCGACTTCCATCACTTGTTGTTGAAGTTGATAGCCTAAACAAATTTAAGGCTCAACTGGACAGGTGTTTCGAGCGAACGGAGTGGTGAAATGGGAGTGGTGTATTTTTTTTTTTTTTTGGCTGATGCTGAATAAGCTTGCTTTCTTGCATCATATGCCTAATGCTAATGCTAATCTGCAGATTCTTAATGCATGAAGAATCACTACTTATAATCAAATCAAGAGTATTACTCCCTCTAGTTGCCTCCTGAACATGCTGATGAAGAAAACAATCATCCAATAAATCCACAAAAGCCTTGATAGTGTGTGAGTGACCAACCCACAAATTCCAGTCAATATCTGGGAAATTAAAATCCCCCATTATAAGACAATCTGATTTACTTGCCCACTCTATTTTCCCTTTACAGTTTCTTATTATACGCATCAGAGTCATTAGGCCTATAGCACACTCCTCCTCTCAATTTTGATCTCCCAATGCTTATGTCACACCAAACTGACTCGACACTACACTGTCCAGGGATGTCGACTGGCTTCACTTCCTTGGATTTTATGTGTTTCTTAACTAATAGCATAATCCCTCCTCCCTTCCTATCCTGTCTATCCTTTCTGTAGACGTTGTACTGCCCAAATTCCAGTCTTGCATTCCTTATATCTGTGTGACACCACCTCTTTGATATCCCAACAATATCCACCTTTGATGCTTTGAGCAATACCTCAAATTCATCAAATTTATTTACCAAACTCCTAGCATTGGTGTACATGCAAGTATACATGCACCTGTTTCTATTCTTAGCTACCCTAACACAACCCATGTGTTTACTTATACCGCAAAGACTCCCAGCAGTCTCTGAAATATCCTGCATCTTGTTTTTCAGGCTTCTGCTCATTCCAATAGAAGCAGTGCAATAATCACTTTCCCCTCTGCCAGTGGCTACTGTTAATCTGTTAGTCCGTGTATCCCCCCAAGCTAGTAGTTTTTCGATCCACCTAACACTGCCTCGATAGCATCAGCAAATATTCTTGCACCCTATCTATTTAAGTGTATCCCATCCCTGTAGAAGCAGTCTCTCCTGTTAACAAGTACAGACCAGGCTGAAAAAAATTCTACCCCTTGAGCCTTGCATAATCTTTCCAGGGCTGAATTGATCGCAAGGCTCTCATCATATACTCCCTCCTATCGCGTCTGGGCAGAATTTCAAATTCAACCCTAATTCACGGTTTTTTTTCAACAGTGACCTGTACTTGTTAAGTAATTCAGCCGGACTCCAACAGATTGTCTGTTGTACCTTCCAGTTTTGCACCTTCTGTCCCACAGCTGGGGTAGCTAATGTATGAGGTACCGAGCTTCGTGACACAGGTTGGGGGCTGTCCTTGCGTATTGAGTACCTGCAGTCTGTGCGTGAGAATGATTTCTTCTACGGTCTGTCCTTTTTCATCCGTTTGTAGACTGTTCCAGAGGGTCAGTTTTTTGTTTCTAAACTTGTTGAGTGTTACCTCCAAGTAGTCAACGTATGGTTGTATTGGATTGAGCACTGGCAGTAGAGGGAGTTGACAAAGAGCTTTCCAAAACTGCCCTCCAGGAAGGCACAAGCAATGTGCGTCGTGCACAGTGACCTTGGTTACTGTGATGGTGGGATCTGCAATGACAATGGCAGCCCAGATCCATCCTCTGGCATTGTCACCATGTCCCACTGTTGTATACCCTTGACCAGGCCCTTATGTGAGTATGGCTCTTGAATTGCTGCAATGTGTATGGTTTGCTCTATGATGGGTTTTGTTAGATCATTGATGATAGCTATTGATCTCTGGCAGTTTAGTTGAAGAATTTTTAGGTTTTTGAAATTCCTTTGGTTTACTCTTCTTGTGTTATTTTTATTAATTGGCTTGTTATTCGTAATCTGTTTTTGATCTGAAGAATTCAACTGCTTTGGTATATTCTGGGCATTTTGGATCTTTAAAGTGATGGCTATAATTTTGTTTCCTTTTAGTGCAGCTGGGCAGCTTGGTGGTTTATGTTTATTGGGACAGTCCTGGGTGCCGTGTCACTCCTGCGCACAGTGGCCACATGTGCGGGATTCTTGAGTACACTGTGCTAACTGATGACCATATCCCAGGCAGTTAAACCGTCGTGGGACCACAGTGTAGTCTTTAACCGCATGAGCTGTCCAACAAGCGTAGAACCTCTTGGCATTTGTGAGTAGCTTTCTTCTTATTTCCCTTGTTACTTGGAGGATCCAGTTTACATCTGTTTGCTTTTCCTGGGGCCTAGTAGAAATGCGAGGATTAATTTGCAGCTTGACTTCCTCCCCTGTGTATCCATGATCCTTTAGGTTTTTGTGGTACAGATTACTTATCATTTGCTCGTATTTTATATCTTTATGAATGTCATAGATGGCCACTGTGGGGTCAAGTTTTTTAGGGACCTCTGTTGTAGCCCTGCCTGGTGCAGGGCTACAAGCAGAGAGGCGCCTAACTCATCTTTTTTAGGCGCCTCTGTGATCATCCCATTCGCTCTTATTTTTCTGATGGTGTAATTTTTACTGAGGCTAATATAGCCTTAACTTCTTTTATCTCCTCACTCGTTGCATTTCTTCCTTCCTTGGCTTTGACGATGACATGCTGTTTACTTTTTCTTGGCAGGTTAATGTTAAGTCTTTGCAGCATTGTGTTTCTTTTGGGCTTGTATATGTCAGTTTTTTTGGGATAAGATGCCTGAGTTCGGCTGTTTCCATCTTTTTGGTTTAACTTCCATCTCCTGTGGAAACTCCAGGAGGGTTTTTTGTTTATCTTTTCCCTCTGCTTTCTGTGTGTTGGGCAGCTTGTTTAGGAACTGTGTCAGGATATCTGTTCTTACTTGCAGTTCAGTGGCCCATGCTTCCCATTTCTCAGTGTTCAGCAGAAGAGCCGTGTTGAGGGTCTCCTGCTCAGCCCATAGTGAGAGAACACGGCTTTCAGTACCATTTGGGGTATGTTCATTTGTTGTGAGACATTTACACAGTGCTATATTTATTTTTATTTTTTGGTTGCATTGTGAATTTTGTTTCGGTCTGCAGTTTCATTTACGTTTACAGTATCTAGGAGTATGACTCTTTTGCGTCTGTAGTTTCCTGCACGGTCTCTCTTGTTTGTAGGTCTTTTTCCCCCCGTTGTGTAGTTCTGGAACTTTTCTCTTCATGTTCAGTTGTTGTATCATCGCATCTAGTTATTAATATTCTTGGAGTTCTTTTCTTTCCATCTATTGGAGTCATAGTTCTTGTTTCAATGTCTTCCCTTTTCCGCTCAGGGTTGATTTGTGAGATAAATGCATCGTAATCCTTCCATTGGGATTCTGTTTCTGCCTATGTTGCATCCAAATCAGAATGGGCCACTGTTCCAGTTAGGTGCTGTAGGGTGGATGGCGTGGAGTGAGTTTATTTTCTCCCTTTCTTCCTCTTTCTTTTTATGGCTCTTTGCAGTTTCCTTATCATGTTTTTCTTTTCAACTAGGCTGGATTCGATTTTTTCCCTGTCTAGAGTCGTATATCAGTTTCTCCAACTGAGCCCACGTCTTTTGTGCTTCGTTGAAATATTTCTCATGATGTTTAGGTAAAGTGTAAAGTGTATCTAGGGTCAAACGGCACCAGGGGTTTCCCCCATCCCTGCGTAGTTTACTTTGTGTGGTGATACAGTTCACTGAAAAGGCCAGAGATTTAAAAGTGAATGGATCTTGAAATGTGTGGTGTCATGTACCCTTGTTCTTCTGGCCATTTAGCCGCCAAGCCCCTGCTGAGGTCCGACGTTGCCCCACTTTCGCCCCGTGGAGGCAGATGTACCTAGTAATTTGCATTTACTCTGGCAGGTCCTGCCACCTATTTTCCTGAGATTTCAATGGCAAGAACCTAAAAAAAAAAAAAAAAAAAAGAAAAAATAATATATATAAAATAAAAATAATAATATAAAATAAATAAATAGAAAAAATAAATAAAAATAAAATAAAATAATTTTTGCACGTTGTATGTTGATTACATACATGTTTCCCGGTTTGAAGGGGTTGCCTTTGAGAATTTAATGGCCGAGGAGAGGCGAAATAATTTAAAGGAGCTAGAATTTTGGTGTGGGTCTTGCGCTGGCATACAGATAGAGAGGGGAGGAGACTGAAGGCTGGGGGGGGGGGAATAGCTAGGAAAGACTGGGGTCAATAAAATAGACGACCCCAGCATGTGCCAGTGGGGAATACCCATGCCCCACCAGAGAGAAAGATGTGGGATGGCAGGGGGGAGGAAACAAGAATGCTGTCGCCTCCCCCTCTGCCAGGGGAGGGAGGAAAGTGTGCCCGGCAAGGGAGCCGGCACAGGTCGCTGTATGGCCTGGCGGCTGCATGTCTGCTTGAGTCAAGTCCTTGTTTGGGTCCTAGTTGTCCAATCTGGGTGCAGGTTCCTGTCTGTGGTTGTCACTTGGCAGCAGGACAGGTGCCTTATTCAGGTCCGTAGTTGTGGGTATTTAGTCCACTCTGTGGTTACTTATGTCTCTGTCTGGAGTCATGGTCATTAGTTGTTGGATCCGAGTTTGTCGAGTCCGGGTTTTGGATCCTGTCTGTAGTTGTCACTTAGCACCAGGACATGTCCATTAGTCAGGTCTGTGGTTGCGGGTGTTTGGTCAAGTATGTGATTACTTCAGTTTATGCCGTTTCTTCCTGGGATGCAATCCCTTTGTGGACTGTCTTGATGGTGACTGTCCGTGCACCTTATATGGTTGTTTGCAAAGTCATATATTGTGGGCCTGAGAATCGCTATTGTGGCTGTGGGGGCAGAAGAGTATGCCTTCTGTCAAAAAGATCTTGTGCAAAGTTTGCCAGTGCTTTGTAGCTGTGCTCGGTAATGATGTTTAGGTACACAATACAAAGTACAAAGTATGTTGAGGGTCAAACGGCACCAGGAATTTCTCCCATCTCCGCGAGTGTTCGCTGTATCGAGGGACAGTATTCTGTCAAGACCAGAGATTTAAAAGTGTATGGATCATGTGTTGTGTAGTATGTTGTGCCCATTGTTCTTCTGGCCTATTGGCCGTCGAGCCCCTGATGGGACTCGACGTTGTCCGTACTATGCCAACGAGGAGGCTGGCCAGGTGTACCTTGAAATTTATTATACTCTGGAAGGTCCCGCCGCCTAATTTCCTGGAATTTCAGCGGCTGGGTCCTAGGGAAAAAAAAAAAAAAAAAAAAGATAATCGCCGTGGTATAATTGCAAGATCGCTATTAAGAGATAGTATGTGGGGTTTGTTCGCCGAAATTACTATGGGGTTGTACGCTAAAATGACAAGTTCTAGAAGCCTAATGGGGGCGGGCAATAATTTTGATGCTAATTTAAATTTGGATGCGTGGGGCTTTCGCGGTGTATAGTCAAAGAGAAAGATAGGGAGACTGAAGGCAGGGGGGAAGAAAGAGAAGTAAGGGGCCAATAGGGTAGATGGCCCCTGCAGTCAGTGGGGCATGCCCATGCCCCACTAGAGGGAAAGGGGGATGGCAGAAGGAGGAGGAGGAGAAGACAGCGAGCCATCTCCCCCCCCTGCCAAGGAATAGGAGTGAAAGCAGGCTGGTCAAGGTTACCAGCCCAGATCGCCATATGGCTAGGTGGCAGCAATGTGCTGCAGTCATTTCTCTGAGCTGATGTTTAGGTAGGTGGCAGATGTCAGAGTGCCTGGCACATGGATGACTGGAACAGGGTAACCCAGCAGAACGTCACCAAAAGCATGACACTGCTGCCATCGGCTTGGTTTTGTCTCATGGTCCACCCACGCAGCATCACTTCCCCAGGTAAACAACACACACGTACTGACTGTCCATATGGTGCAACAGGAAACGTGATTCATCGGACCAGACGACCTTCTTCCAATCACTCTAGGTCCAGTTTCCGTGCTCGCGTGCCCATTGTAGGTGCTGTCGCCGGTGAACCATAGTTAGCATGGGTACTCGCAGCGGCCTGTGGTTATGCAGCCCCAATTTCAGCAGGGTTCGATGTACTGTGTATTCTGGTGCGTTACTCTCATCACCAACATTCCAATTACTATGCTCTGAACCAGTCATCTGGCCATTACAATTTGGCCTTTATTCAAACTCGCTTAAGTCCGCTGCCTTTCCCATCAAAAGAACAAGAGTAACACTGATTAGCGCAGCTCAGTATCAGGTGTTTTTTTTAATATGTCCCGACCCACGGTGCATCCAGGCACCATCACTTCCCCAGGTGTATTCGATTTGCTTGCTTCGATTTGCATAATGCTTTCATAATGTTTTGGCTCATTGATGTTTTATCCTGTATTGGATCAGTTGATCTATATTGACTCTTAATTCCTCTGTCTTCTGCTTCTTCTCAAGCTGGCTGTTCCTTGTTTCTTCAGTCGTTTAGTTGCTCGTCTCTTGTGTCTCCTCCAAATAGTCCTAGTGGTTGCTATGGCAGCACAGTATACGCCTGTGTGGATGGCCTCCAGTGTTGCTCCATTGTTGTTGTTGTTATTTGGTTTTTAGGAGCATTAGCAACTAAGGCCATATTGCTCCGAGGATATGCGGTGGTCATTCCCTGACCTTTCCGCATCCTCCGTATTTGGTGGTGACGGGCTCGAACCCCGGTCTAATCAAGAAGCGTGTGCTATGCACTGCCGCTCCTGCCCACCTGGCTACGGTGTTGCTCCATTGTTTCCTAGGTAATGTGTTATGATATGGTGATTGAGGTGGTTTGTTACTCCACAGGATTCTATTGAGTCTCTTCGGTGTTATTTAGGTCTTTTTGGTTCCATTCCCTCGAATTCTGTTAGGGCCTTCGAAGTTAATTCGTAGGGAATGTGACGCCAAATTGCAATTTGCAATTTGGCGCCTCCGTTTAAAATTTTCTTTGTATGTGTATGTAAATATCAGGTTTTCAGGTGCCCCTTAATCGTTTCCACTTGGATGCAGTGTGCCTCTGGCATCCTCAGGATGGCCTGCCACTGGGGCTTCTTCCACTCGTATTGCGTTTTGAATTTATCGTGACGTCGTTCTTTTGCACTTCAGTTGCTGCTCCATATTCTTTATTCTTTCTTGTTGGTTGCGCACATGCTGATTAATTTTTTTCTGTGATTGTTAGTGGTAGTGTTCCTGAGCGATTCCAGATGGGACCGCTATCATCCTCATCTGTCTCTTCGACTTTTGGGATGGAAGGTCCGCTGAGGCCACTTTTGCAATGTTAATTATCTCTCTGTGTATTAAAGGTTTCGTCCTAGTGATATTTATTCAAGCCAATGGGAGAAGAGGGCAGGGAAATTATGTCAATACAAATATGCAAGTAAATAATTACATAGGTCATTTCCTGATTAGAATTCGATCAGTGAGTTATAACGTTAGTATTTAGTATAAAGTTATTATTATACAAATAACATTGTACAGTACAAAACTAGAAATATTTACAAAAAACTAAACCATTTACAATCATACCTCTACTATAACAGGACGATGGGTCCCTTCATCAGCTGACATTAATATACAAAAAACATTACAATGGAACTTAAAATGATGCCGGGCGTGGTCATGTATTAGCCAGTGAAGCAGGTGCACGAGGTTGAATGTTAAATGGAAGGAACAAAATTGGGTTACTGGGCAGAATCAAACAGTTGCTGTTGACAATGTAGTGCAAGTACATGGTATGCATTAAAATACAACTGTGTCCTTCACGAATATCATATGATGTTCCATTTTAATGTCAGCTGATGAAGGGACCCGATATAGTTTGTATATTTGTAAATAGTTTAGTATTTCGTAAATATTTTATAGTTTGTAAAAATTTTAGTTAAATATTTTAGTCCTGCTCTTTTTGGATGGACCAATATTCGTCTCTGACATTATGGAACTCGAGGCAAAAGGCCTTTTCCTAAGTGACATATGTAAACGCAGGTAAATAATTACATAGTGATATTTATTCGACTTTGAGAATGTTACGGGGTGGACTAGCCAGTGGGAGAAAAGGGTCGCGTGGTAAAATTTGGCAGGGCAATTACATCACTACAAATGCACAGGTAAATAATTACATAGGTCATTTCCTCATTAGATGTCTATCAGTGCGTTTTGACAGGTGTATATTTTACATAGAAAAGATTTGACTTACTCCATCATACCTCTACATTTTACATAGAAAATCGTGCTTGGGGTAGGCGAGCAGGGGTGGGGCTCACTAGTTATTATTATTATTATTATTATTGTAATGTATTACTGTTATTATTATACCAGTCTCTCAGAGTGATGGAGATGCGTTTGCTGCTGCCAATGCTGGACTCGAACTTGGGTCCATCAGGCTGGTAGTCCAGTGAAGAACCAATGGGTACGTGTCCATTATAATAATAATAACAACTTAGTTTGAGTACCAGGGTTGTTCAATAAAGAATGATCATAATTTTTTTTCGGAACATACCCTTATTAAATATCCATATTTTGATGGTCCTTTTTATAGTAATCCCAATTCGATGAAATTCACCTATTCCAAATTTTCTGCTATTCTTCAAAAACACGGGGGACGTCATTTTTTTTTCTTTCGTTTGAAAAGCGATTCCATTGTTAATAAAACTTCTGATGACTGGAAAGGTTTTTCCGGAAGCTCCTTCTTTAACTTTGGAAATAAAAAATTGCAGGGTGCAAGTTTAAGGCCGTTGGGCGATTGAGGAACACATTTGACATTAATGCTGGCTGAGTACTGGTTGACAATATGAGTAATGTGAGGCCTCACATTGTCATGATGTAGCATCCATCTACCTGCATGCAACTGTTGTTTGTAACCAATGTGATTCCGCAAATGTGCACTACAATTCTGTAGTAAGGTACCGCAACAGTCATATAATGTGGCGTAACACGTTGATAAACCATTTGAATGTCAAAAAAGGAGATGACCGTAACCTTTCTTGCAGAATACAACTTTTGCTTTTTTCAGTGTTCATTTCCGAACTGCTTTGTTGCGTAGTGTCTAAGTTGAAATGATGAAGCCATGTCTCGTCTGCTGCTATGTGCAGAATCTCACAATTTTCCTTAACCATCGTCTGTAGCTCCTGAAAAACTCCATGCGAACTTGGTGTTGCTTAGGCATGAGTATTCTTGGAACCCAGCATGTGCACATGTGTCACATGCAAATAGTCATGGAGAATACCATGCGTGCTTCCTTCTAATGTTCTCAGCATCTCTACCAGTTGTTGTTATTTGGTTTTTAAGAGCATTAGCAACTAAGGCCATATTGCTGCGGAGATATGCGGTGGTCATTCCCCGACCTTTCCGCATCCTCCGTATTTGGTGGTCACGGGCTCGAACCTCGGTCTAATCAAGAAGCGTGTGCTAATCACTGCTGGCAAAAGGCAAATTTCTACACAATTATTCTAAAACTGTTTCTTCAATTTGAATTTATGCCCCGTCAAGTAGTAATCTGAGCAAGCAGAAGAATCCCATCAGAATTGAGCCTGCTCAACCCATTCAAGGCCTTATACACTTCAATCGAATCACTTCTCAGTTGCATAGTCTTTAGACACTGCAATTTGCAGAACTTAAGTCTTTCTTGTTAAAATGTTGTTGCCCATCTCTGTACTCACTCAAGCAAATCTACATCCTTCCTAAAATGTGGCCTCCGGACTTGTACGCAGTAGTCAAGGCGTGGCCTGACCATTCCCTTATACAAAGGGATTCTTCCAGCAATCACCTACCCGCTGGCAAAAGGCAAATTTCTACACATCTGTTCTACAACTGTCTCCTCAACAGCAGTAAGTATGAATATAATCTCGAAGAAGGAAGGAAGAACCTGTACACCCTCACCGACCTGTTGTACATGAATGATATCAAGCTTTATGGGCAACTGAGAACAACTCCAGCAAATACTCCGGATCACTGAAGAATCCAGCAATGTTATCAGGATGGATATGTGAATAGAAATCTTTATTGCAATAATAATAATAATGGTAATACAATGGATACATTGCAATAAGCCCTTCACGGCCACAAGGCCAGGGGTTATGTGCTCTGGTTTATTCAGACACTGGTTAAGAACAGGACTATCATTGTTCGCAATGCCAATCAGCGCTACCCCAGAACTATTACAGTTGGAGTCCCACATAGTGGTGTCCTTTCTGGTGTCTTGGTCTCAGGTATTATGCTTTTCGTGACTGGTCGAACTGATATCACCTTTGCTGATGATATAAAGCTGTTCACTGCTATCAATCCTGGTTCACTGCTATTAATCCTACAGAAAATCCAGAATCTCGAGGCCTTCCTCTCCGATTTCGGGTTTAACCTCAATCTGAGAAGTCGAAACAGTTGACTTTCTCGCTTAAACGGAACCCAACAATGGTGTAATCCAATCTAAGAGGATGCGCGGTTTCTGCTGTTCAGGAACACACCGATCTGAGCGTTATTTTTGACCAGAAGCTCTCCTTTATACCACACATAGACCACCTACAAATAAAGTTCTGTCGACTCCGGTGGATGCTTAAGCAACAACTTATAAATCTCTGTGACCAGGCTGTTGGGTACAGATATATGAAGACGAGTCACTCTGGTCATACTTTATGGCGCAGAAGTCTGGACCTGAACTGCACAACGAATCTCAGACGTATTTTCGCGAGCGAATTTTGACTACTAAAGTGGACCGTATGGAAATTTCGGCTTCCCTCTGCACCAAGGACCTCCCAGATGGCGGAAGCTCTAAACATCAGACGTCTTCCTGCCATTATCCTCGAGAGAAAACTCGTCTTTAGTGTAAAAATGATAGTTGGCATTATTTCGGAACCAGACTTCTGGGCAAACTGCGGATGGAGAATCCCGGTACCAAGCCTTAGGACCAATCCAGTCCTTCAGGCTAACCCAAGCTGGTAAAAGTTATCCGATCGGTTCTCTTACGTGTGTAACTGGTGCAGTTCATACACTCTTTGGACGGCGACCTCTACAAGTTCACACTCGATAAAAAATATAGGCAGAACTTACTCTATCGACTTCCGTCTCAGGGCTACATCACAGGAAATTAGAACCTGCTCCCGAGGACCTGTCCATCACTGCCATGGATCCATCACAACGTTGTTCCAACTTTCTGCACCTGCTCGGATGACTCCAGCACTGTAAAAGGACTGCTCCCTGGAGAATAACTTAATAACATGCAGTTGTGTATATATTTTCATATATAAATTTGTAATTTTGTTTCTCCAAAGTTTTTTCTCCAATTTATAATCTTTTCGTCCAAATCCTACACTTGTATGATTAGTAATATATTGTTGTCGTTTTTTCCCCTATCTCAGCTTTGTTTATTACTTTGTATTGGCCTTTACTGTAAACCCCTGGCTTGTAGCCGTAAAGGGTATTATGTATGGCATGTGCCTTTTGTATGCAGTAAAGAGTACTTTTATAATCACCTCCTTATCCTTACTAGCAAAATTCCTATATATCATTGACAATACCCCATGACCTGCTCTGGCCGCCTGTCAGCACTGGTCAGAAAGCATCATATCTGACTGCGCAAGTACTCCGGTCTTTTTCATTTTCTACCACCCTAAGTGTAGTACCACCTAGTTGGTACGTTTCTCTGGGGTTACTTCTACTCATGTGCAGTACTTTGCAATTGTCAATGTTAAACTTCAGTTGCCACTTTTCAACCCATCTGCCCAACCTTTTTAGATCCTATTGCAGTAGCACACTGCCATTAACAACCCTGCCAACCTTTGTATCATCTGCACAATTGAACATTAAGTCTGATATACTTTAATACAAAATATACAAAACAACAGTGGACCCAACACCGAACCCTGAGGGACTCCATTAATAACATTAGTCCACGAAGAGCAGGGTCCACTGAATACCACCCTGTCTTCCACCACTCAACTACCATTTTATCCATTGCAGCAACTTGCCCTTAATGCCATACTGCTCCAATTTATAGAGTAGTGATCTATGCGCAACAGTATCAAAAGCTTTCCTAAAATTCAGGTATATGATATCAAAATTCTTTTTTGCATCCGGTTCCTTTGTAACCACATCATAGTATCTAATCAAATTTGTCAGACAAGACTTTTCCTTAACAAACCCATGCTGTGTTTGAATTATTATTGAAGCCTTGTCTAGATGATCCTGCAATACTTCTTTAAACAGTGACTGCATTGTTTTCCACAAAACGGAAGTTAAACTAACTGGTCTGTAATTACTAATGTCACCCTTTGAACCCCTTTGTGAACTGGTG
The DNA here is from genome assembly GCF_048544385.1 of Mastigoproctus giganteus. Taxonomy (NCBI): domain Eukaryota; kingdom Metazoa; phylum Arthropoda; class Arachnida; order Uropygi; family Thelyphonidae; genus Mastigoproctus; species Mastigoproctus giganteus. The sequence continues at coordinate 82,074,421 of NC_143584.1, forward strand.
ACACATTTGTACATCTTTTTGTACACATTTGTGCAGTCCAAGCATGCTGTCATAAGGATGGCTAAAGGTTTGCTTACTTCCTTTCCCCCCTCCTTTAATACAACTGGATAGATCCTATACACCCCAAGGGCCTTTCTTATGTTTAACTTGAACAATTTCTCCTCCACTTTGCTCTCAATTTTACAAAATCATTAAGATACCTGTTAGAATTTAATAAGCTTCTGTCTTCCAATTCTCTACAGAATTCTTCATGTGTTTATGTAGATGCAAAATACTCCTTCAGTTTGTCAGTTAACTGAGCAGAATCACCAACAGTTAAACCATCGATATCAAGTGGAACAATCAATCAAATTCATCCTCTTCTTTCTATATTTTATGTAAGTAAAGAAGCCTTTGCTGTTTTTCTTAACATCATTTGCAAAGATTTGTCGTAATCTGTCTTCACTTGCTTAACCTTCTTTCTGACTCCTCATTACAGACTAGTTTCTACCTACCATAGGCCTCTGTGCCTCCTGATAATTTATATGCATCCCATGCATTTTTCTTCTGTTCCACGAGTCTCATGAGTTCATCTGACATAATACACATTGTGTGTCTGTAAGACACAATATGTATTGTGTGAGATGAACTTATTCTTGGTAATACATTATATGTGTTTTGTGTCTGTAAATTGCGTGCGTTCTCTGGCCGATTTGCCTGCTTTAGTGGACGAAAAAATCTTGCTGTCTACTGCTGAGACCGACTAACTCCCATGGAGTGAAAAAGTCCATAAAGGTTCCTCGCGTCATCGACAGGATTCGAAACTGGGCCATTTCCACCCGGTGTCGGAAGATTGTGATGATACCACTGTGCCACCCGTGCAGACTCTTCTCGGAAACCAAATTGAAGGCGGCATACTGTTCCTTGCTGTCACATCCATTATTTAATAGGTGAAACTGAATAGGCATAAACTGAAACGAACGCCACGGTCACACCGGGTGCACGATGTACTACGCAGTTGCTATGATGCAGCTTGGTTAGAATTTAAATTCCACAGGTCAGCTTTATATATCATGCAGAACGGTTGTTGATGAAATATTATGATCATTCTTTATTGAACAGCCCCTTTTTCCCCATTCGCTACCAGGTTTCCAGCAATTTGTACTAGGTTTATAACTAATGGCGGTCCTAGATATTGACTAAACAAGCTATAGGCCCTGTCTCCGTTATGATAAAAATAATGTGGATTGTTTTTCCAACTAGAGTATGGTTAATGCCAGTGATACCCTCTACCTGCCCCTTTCTCTTCCGAAAATCACGCGATTGTCACTCGGTAAGAAAGTTTTTTTTTTTTTCCCTTGCAGTGTGGCCGATTTTTTGCAATTATGCGTTTAGTCATTAAGTCTTCTTATACAATTTTTCAATAAAATTCAAGATTAAATTTTATTAATTTTGTTTGATAAACAGTTGCTGTGGGGTCGCTAGAAAAATTGCCCTCTTTCTTCTATCCGCCCATGTATGATCTGAAAACGTAAAGGTAGTTATTTTCATGGATATACAATCACTAGCTGAATCTCTTCTTGAATTGGTATTTTGATAACAACAGTGTTTTAAATTTTCAAACTGAAAGTAAGAACAGAGAACAAATTATTTTGTTCTGCATTGTAGAATAGCAGAAGGCGCGCTCAACAGCCAATGGTGGTTGGTACCTTATTTCAGCCAATAGATGCACCACTCAGACGAATTAGCAACACGAATGTGGCGTCTTAGAGTGAGAGAATCGTGATGACGCGAGAGTAGACAGGAAGCCAACACTGCTTCGGAAGCAAAATGTTTGTTCTCTTAGTTGGTTTCTATATTACGTAAACTATTGTTTGAATCAAGGAAGATCCCAGTTGTCAGGTAAGCTAACGTATACTGTATTCAGCAATAGTGGGTTATGGAGCTTTAGAATAAAAGGTTTGTGGTGTATGTGTCTTTATATATACATACACAACACAACACCACACCTTTTTTTTTTTTTTTTTGACATGTGCAGCGGTTTTAGTCACATCTGACATGCATAGTTTTCAAGGGGTGTTTTGTTCATTGTTTACTAAAGTACTGTTTTATTATCTGAATAATCAGGAACTAGAGGAGTGTTAGATGCCAGTGAATTTTTCACCGAGACATTCGGTCTGAGATATATTTAAAATTTAAGTTGTGATAACGGAGAGTAGCTAGCCTTTACCATTTTGTAATAACTTTTAATAATAATGCGATCAAAATCAATTAATCCACATTAAAAGTTTGTCAGTTTCCCTGAATACATTTATGCAAGTGTTACATGAAGTTTTGTTGATTGTCTGACTTCGCTGGTAAGTGTTATTTATCACCAATTGACAAAATAAGTGTTCTATAGATCAGTGTTGTTTATTTTGTTGATTTAATTAATTATTTGCTGAATGTTATTTTATTTATTGATTTTTCATTTTTTGCAGAAATTGTTTTTCATAACTTTTATTTATCTTTTTATTTCATAGATGGAAATGAACTTTTGCGAATTTCGTGGTGTGTGGGTTATGCCGGGGGGGGGTTGAAATAGGACATCGAACTGGATTTAAATCAGTTCGATGTCCTGTTTTAAAACTCCGATCCGAGAGAGAAATAGGCGGGGGGGTAATCGTGCATTAGTATCCGGGGGATTGGGTGCACGGTTAATTTTTTAGGTCACTCTTCTCTGTCAGGGCCGGAATGTGTCGCATCCAGCGCACCCCGATATTTCCAGGTGATCGGGGGGGGGGGGCACACCATCATTATTTGGACTGAAGCCAAAGCTGGAAACATAAATCGGAACTCAAACCGCTATTTAATCTTCCCCCACCTCTTTTTATGTGAAAAAGTAGGAAGAAGGACGTGATTTTAGAATTTCGGAAAAAAAATCAAACTCTTCTTCCACTTGAATCAATTTGCCAACACATTCTGAGTGTACAAACAACAATGTGGAATAGGTTTTTTTTTGGAAGAGGTGGGTAAAAAAAAATTACATTTAGGGTAATCTCGTGGAATAAAATTTAATTAAATTTGAACTAAAATTTAAATTTGATTGTAATTTTTAATTAAATCAAATAACTGCCAGTTGTGTGAAGTAATAGTAATTTCTTCTATATGGTTTTACATTTGTTATGTTTCATAATTAATATATGCATATTCTGTATTGTTTCATATCTACTTAAAAATAATTTGTGCTGAAAGAACATATTTTCAATAGCTGTTATAAGTTTTTACCTAACTCTTTATATATATATATATATATGCAATGCTGTGAAACAGTTGCCATGGTGACTAAGAAATCCAGATTAAGAACTATTCTTTGTTCACTTTAACTTTAGTCCTGATGTAAATGTGATTGGGTACAGCTCTCAGCAGTCAGTTTTTGAAATACAACTGCATTGTTTAGCAAATGATTAATATGAGCTTTATTCGATGAAATATTCGTTTATGTCAGCATTAAAGTTAGACCTAGCAAGTTTAGTATTTTTCAAGGCACTATAGCAATTGCAAGGTCAAAGGTCCAGTTTTTTTCTTTTGTGATTGCTATATCCTGTTCAAGGAGTGGCACAACTTGATGGAATATGCAAAGCATAATAGGTTAATCAATTACATCTGGCTGTTGTTAGGATTATATAAAAATTAAAATTGCGTAAAGAGCATTGCGTGATTAGTTTTGCATTCAACATAACGTACATCATAATGTTTTTTTTAAATAATTTGGGAAAATATAAATAAATATTTAGAAATAGTTCATTTGTTATACTATAGTGTTTATCAAATTATACTATTAAAACCTTATACTGTTATCTTATAGAGAGGCTGCCAGAGCAGATCATGTGGTCTTTTCAATGATATACACGAATTTTGATATTAGTGAAAAGGAGGTGATTATCCCTTTGTATAAAGTAATGATCAGGCCACACCTTGAGTACTGGGTATAGGTCATACAGAGAAGGGCAACAAGATTGGTGAGAGGAATAAAGGGGTCCTCTTACGAAGAATACACAAGTTCTGCTAATTGCAGCATCTGGAGATAGGCACCTGCGAGGTGATCTGATCGAGGTGTATAAGGCCTTGAATGGGTTGAGCGGGCTCAATGCTGATGGGATTCTTCCTCTTGCTCAGATTACAAACCTGATGAGGCATAAATTCAAATTGAGGAAAGAGTTGAAGAACAGATGTGCAAAGATTTGCCTTTAGCTGGCGGGTAGTCGATTGCTGAAACTAACTTTCATCTGTCGTTGTAGAAGTGAGCATTAGCAAAGGCACATGATGCAAGCTTATATAGCATCAGCCAAAAAAAAAAAAAAAAAAAAAACCTCTTATTTCACTCATCCACTCGCTCCAAATGTTTGTCAAGTTCTGCCTTGAATCTCTTTAAGCTATCAACTTCTACAACGACAGATGGAAGTTTGTTCCAGCAATCAACCACCCGCTAGCTAAAGGCCAACTTCTGCACATCTATGCTACAACCATCTTTCTTCAATTTGAATTTATGCCCTCTCAGGTGATTATTCTGAGCAAGAGGAAGAATCCCATCAGCATTTAGCATGCTCAAGCCATTAAAGGCTTTATACACCTCAATCAGATCACCTCGCAGGTGCCTAGTCTCTAGACACTAATTTGCAAAACTTAAGCCTTTCTTTGTAAGAGTAACCCTTTGTTCCATTCACTAATCTTGTTGCCCTTCTCTGTACTTGTTCCAACAGCTCTACATCCTTCTTAAAATGAAGCCTACAGACCTGTATACAGTACTCAAAGTGGTGTGGCCTGACCATTGCCTTATACAAGGGGATAATCACCTCCTCCTTCCTGCTAGAAAAATTCCTGTATATCATTGACAAGACACCATGAGCTACTCTTACAGACCTTCTGCACTGCTCAGAAAACTTCATATCTGCCTGCACAATTACCCCCAGGTCCTTTTCATTCTCTACCACTGTCAGTGTGGTGCCACAGAGTTGATATACGTTTCTCTGGGAGTACTGCTTCCCATATGTAGTACTTTTACATTTGTCAATGTTAAACTTCATTTGCCACCTCTCAGCCGATCTGCTCAAATTTTCTAGATCCTGTTGCAGCAGTACGCTATATTAGTGTCATTAATAACCCTGCCAACCTTCGTATCATCTGCAAACTTGGACATTAAGCCTGATATACCATCATCAATAACATTTACAGTCCATATCCATTTACAATCCTATCCATAGTTTTGCCGATGATAGCACATTGCATTCCACTTTCCATTTTGAGAAACCTTGTCCTGTTCAATCAGCTGCAACTTCTCGAAAATCTGCTACCAATTCCTTAAATGTCGATCTTCAGGTAATTCTCCAGTGGGGCAAACACAACTTAGTTGATTTCAACCTTCTAAAACTCAGTCTTGTCTTATATCTCGCAAAAAGGATTCTTTTGCTCCTATGCTTATCTTTAGTGACACTCCGATTTCTAGGCAAAATGATATATCTCTTGGGGATTACCCTGTCTTCTAATCTCTCTTGGCACAAGCACATTACAAATATTGCTTCTTCTGCATCTAAAAAACTTGGTTTTCTCTTTCGCTCTCGGCGTTACTTTTCTTCCAAACAGCTGCTCACTCTGTATAAATCGCAAATCCGCCCTGCCATGGAATATTGTTCCCACTTTTGGGGTGGTGTCCCCAAAACCTCTGTCTCAGGCTGCTTGATTCCATTCAGAAGAGGGCAGTTAGGTTAATTAATGATTCATCTCTAACAGAGTCTCTCCACTCGCTGTCTCGTAGACGTACTGTTTCTGCTGCATGCCTCTTCTACAGATAGTTCCATGGGCACTGTTCTTCTGAATTGGCTTCTATAATTCCCGCTCTCTCTTTCAAAACAGTCCGAACATGTGCCGCCAACATCCATTTACTGTCCAACTTCAAACTCACAGAACCAACTTTTCATCTTCCTCGTTTATTCATTCAACTGCCATTTTCTGGAACAACCTTCCTTCATACGTATTTCCTGAAAATTACAGTTTATAGAAGTTCAAGTCTAATGTCAACAAATATCTTCTTTCATCTCTTCTCAACCTCCAACCCAAGCACGGTACTAAGTGCAAAAAAAGTTCTAATACCTCTTGTGTTTGGGGTTTACATAAAAAAAAAAAAAAGTTTGGATAGTTTATTCCGGGAAGAGAACATCTCTTTAAGGTCCGCAGCTGGAATGCTGTGACTTTTTTCCTTGTCCTTCTCGTACCCGAAAGCTTTCCTCTTTTTCAGTGCCTCTACCCTTTCGTTGTGAAGTTCTGCTAGCTCCTCAAATGTTAGTTCCTTCCTGTGGTTCTCCACATCCTCCTCATTGATCTCCAGGCCCATGGAACTGCCCAGACACACAATTTCTTGCACAACAGGCTCTTCCTCCAACTGTTGAACACCTTCGAAGTCCCTTGGACCAACAGCGTCAGGCCACAATGGCCTCCAAGCCTTATTCAAGCACCTAACAGAAACTTTCTTCCAAGCAACCACAATTAGGAAAAAACAGCATCTGCTATATTGAAGTGATCCTTCCAAAAGTGTTTGAGTCACATCACTGGAAGAAGTGGCCTCAAAACATTTCCTGAACAGTGCCTTAGTGTAGAGCTTTGAAATTTGCAATCACTTTCTGGTCCTTAGGCTGGAGGAGACGCATCGTATTAGATGGCAAGAAGTGAACCTTGATAAAACTGAACTCATCTGGTAATTCTTCCATCAAATTAGGAGGATGGGCTGGAGCATTATCCATGACCAAAAGAACTTTCAATGGAAGATCCTTCTCCCTAAGGTAGTCACAGACAGTGGGCCAAACAGTCACCCAGTCGCAGAAAAGACTCCTGGTCATCCAAGTCTTGTGGTTGGAATGCCACAAAACTCCAAGGCAGTTTTCCTGATGTTTTTAAAAGCTCTGGGGTTCTCTAAATGATACACGAGCAGTGGTTTGACCTTGCAGTCACCCGAAGCATTGGCACAAAAGAGCAATGTAAGTTGGTCTTTCATTGGCTTATGGCTAGGCAAGATGGTCTCCTCCTCTGTGATATATGTTCTGCTTGGTATTCTCTTCCAGAAAAGGTGAGTTTCGTCACACTTCTAGGTAACCACCTTCTGCAATCTTAATTATTTTCTTAAATTTCTCATGATGTTGCTCAGCAGCATCCCTACCTGCAACTGCAGCCTCACCATGCCTCACAGTACTGTGTAATCCAGTCCTTTTCCTAAATCTGGCAAACCACCCCTTAGTGCCAAAAAACTCTTGGTGTCTCAAACAATTGTTTGGCATTTTCAAAAATAATCGCCTCCCTGACACTACCATTTGTTTTTCATTAATCCACACTAATAGAAGAGTTTCCATCTTTTCCGTGATATTACAACATGAACTGCTTAACCTAGAGATTCCCTTTGCGACCCGTGCACTTTTTATTTCTTCCTTTTTTTTTTTTTTAAATTGTACTGATTGTTGATTTAGCCATAGCACTTAGATCTACACTTTTTCCACTTTCTCGCTTGGAAATTATTTCTTTCTTAATGTCTAAGTTAATTAGCTTTTCCACACTATTTTGCTGGCTCATGGCTAAATTATATAGCAGAATACTATAATTAAAAAATGTTTTCACTGCTAAAGGGTAAGTAAGCAGATAACTGAAACTTACAAACGATAACAACGATAACTGACGCTCTAATCAAAGTGGGAAGCACTCTAATGAACACGTCATGCACACATGCATGCTACATCGGCAAATAGTATTCCTCTGCATTCATTGTAGCATTCTGATTTTATTAATAAAAACTGTTCATTGTAGCATTTGTTCATTGTAGCATCGTTTGTTGTAGCATACTTGACTATTTCCAAATATTGAGGCCAACAACACAATTTTTCAGTTTCTGAATCTGTACTATGTTCGTCAATTTCTTGGTTATTCATAAGAAAGCAAGATTATATAGCATCAGCATAAAAAAAAAAAAAAACACTTCAGCCATTCTTACCCTTGAAGAATTTGTTAGTTCTTCCTTGAATTTATTCAAACCATCAACTTCCACAACAACAGATGGAATCCTATTCCAACTGTCAACCACTTGCTGTTGCTGACTGAAGATGAACTTCCACACATATCCTGCAACCATCCTTCCTCAACTTAAATTTATACTCCCTCGTGTGTGTAGTCTCAGCAAGAGAAAGAATGCCTTTCACATTCAGCTTACTCAATCCATCCAAGGCTTTAAACATTTCAGTCAGATCACTCCAAAGGTCCGTAGTCTCCAGACACCGCAGTTTGCACAACTGAAGTGTTTCTAGGTAAGTGCAACCCCCTTTTGATCCCTTCACCAATTTGGTTGCCCTTCTCTGCACTTCTTCCAGCAGATCAACATTCTTCCTAAAGTGGCCTCCAGACCTGTATGCAATACTCTAGATGCAGCATAGCTGTGGCCTTGTATAAAGGGATTATCACCTCCTTATCCCTACAAACAATAGTTTTGTATATCATTGACAAAACCCCCATGAGCTGTCCTGGCAGCACGTTTGTATTGCTCAGAGAATTTCCCATCAGACTGAACAATTGCTCTCAGATTTTTTTTCATTTTCCAATACCCTAAGTGTAAGTTTACACAGTTAATAAGTTACTCTGGGATTACTGATACCCATATGCAGTACCTTACATTTTTCAATGTTAAAACTTCAACTACCATTTCTCAGCCCATTGACCTAATTTTTCTAAATCTTTTTGCAGTACATACCATCATTACTGTCATTAACCACCCTGCCAACCTTTGTATTATCTGCAAAGTTTGACATTAATAGCAAGCTAAAAGCACAGGACATGGAGCTTTCTTGGCATCAAGGTTGTTCTGTGCACTTCTGATATTCTTTAGCTGGAAGACTACAGGAAATATTGAGTGGAGTGTACTAAGAATAAGTGGAGAGTACTGCTTATATCCATGGTGCCACACGGATATAAGCAGTGCAGAATTGAAATTTGTGGAGTACAATGTGTACAGAAAGGATAGACAGGAAGGGAGGAGGGGTTATGCTGTTAGTTAAGAAATGCATAAAATCTAAGGAAGTGCATCCAATTGACATTGGTGGACAATGCAGTGTTGAGTCAGTGAGGTGTGACATAAAGCACTGGGAAAGAAAAAAAAAAGAGTAGGTGCGTGCTATAGGCCTAATGAATCTGATGGGTATAATGAGCAATTGTGTAGAGAAATAGTGGACCAGTAAATCAGAATGTCTTATAATGGGGGATTTTAACTTTCCACATATTGACTGGAACTTGTGGATTGGTCACTCGCCCACTAGCAAGACTTTTGTGTATTTATTGGATGACTGTTTTTCTATAGCAACATGTTTGAGAGGCAACCAGAGGGAGTAATACTCTTGATCTGATTATCAGCAGTGATTCTTCATGCGTAAAGAATCTGCAGATAAAGGAACCACTAGGTGGCAGTGATCACAGTGTACTGATGTGGGATTTACTTAAAGATGTCACTGTCATCAGGGGGGGTAAGGTGAAGGGTTTTTGCTTTTGTAAAGATGACTACAGTTGTCACAGAGTTTTTAAATTCTTTACAATGGGATCAACTGATGATGTTACCAACGGTGAATTCAAAATGGGAAGCCTTTAAGGAGGGTACTAGGCTTTTCATACCAAATAAGAAATACTGCTTAAGGTGTAACTATCCTATCATTAGGCCTAAATGGATATCAGATGAATTAATGTGGCTCATGGCTGAGAAGAAAAATGCATGGGTTGCATATAAATTATCAGGCGAAAGAGAAGCCTATGGCAGATATAAGCTAGTCTGTAATCAAGTCAAAAAGGAGGTTAGGCTGGCAAGGGCAGATTACGAGAAAGGAAGGAAAGGGATGAATCATATTGGTCCACTTAACATAGATGGTTTGACTATTGATGATTGTGCTCAGGTAACTGATAAACTGAATGGGGATGAATGAGATTGGTCCACTTGATATCAATAATTTGACTGTAGATGATCATCCTCAGATAGCTGCTGAACTAAATGAGTATTTCGCATCTACATTCACAAATGAGGAGTTATTCAAGGACAGGAATGCCAGGGTTTTATCAAACTCTAACAGGGAGCTAAGTGATTTTGCTAAGTGTCAACAATTTCTCCTCCAGCAAAGTGGAGGAGAAATTGTTGAAGTTAAACATAAGGTAGGCACCCTGGGTGTATTGGATCTATCCAGTTATATTAAAGGAGGCAGCAGAGGAAGTAAGCAAACCCTTAGCCATAATTATGAAAGCTTCCTTGGACTTAGGGGAGGTCCCCATGGACTGTAGATGTGCAAATGTGTTCCCAATTCACAAGGTGGGGGGGGGATCAAAGGGTAACATGGGTAATTACAGACCTGTCAGTTTAACTTCTCTTTTAAGGAAAATAATGGAGTCCTAGTTAAGGAAGCGATGCAGGATCATTTACAGAAGACTGCTGTTATACTTCAGACACAGCATCAGTTTGTTAAGTTCGAGTCTTGTTTGACAAATTTTATTGGATACTATGATGTGGTCACAAAGGAATTGGATGCAAACAATAATTTTGATGTCATATACTTGGATTTTGGGAAAGCTTTTGATTCTGTGGCATATGTAAGACTACTTGGTGAGGGGAACAAAGGGGGTGCTCTTACCAAGAAAGGCTTAAGTTCTGCAAATTGCAGTGCATGGAGTGTAGACACCTGCAAGGTGATCTGATTGAGGTGTATAAGGCATTGAATGAGTTGAGCAAGCTGAATGCTGATGGAATTCTTCTTGCTCAGACTAAGAACCAGAGGGACACAGTTTCAAATTGAGGAAAGATAGTTGTAGAATAGATGTACGTAAATTTGCCTTTAGCCAGTGGGTAGTTGATTGGTTTATCAGGCATCCATCTTTTATTGTGGAAGCTAATAGCCTAAATAAATTTAAGGCTGAACTGGACGGGCATTTGGAATGAATGGAGGGACGAAAAGCCTGAGACTTATGCTGCACCAGCCAAAAAAATTGCCGAGTTACTCAGAGAGGGGGAGAGGAATTGCCAAGAAAGAGAAGAATGATGATATCCAGTCAGGACCCTGGGTGTTTATCAACGATATTGATGGTATATCAGGGTTAATGTGTAAGTTTGCAAATGATGTGAAGGTTAGCAGGGTAGTAAATGACATTTGGAAACATCGCGTGTGTGTGTTTTTTTCACTGATACTATTTAAGCTTGCTTTCTTGTATCATATGCCTTATTAAAGCTAAAAGAATGGTTGGAGGTGATTTATGAAGATAGTCAATACAAGAGTTATAAGAAAAGTAGAATGCTGTCAAGTCAGTTTTAACTTAAGCTAAGGTGGCAATAGAACCATTCATGTTTTAACAGAGGTGAAGAAAGTATAGATGGACAAAAGGTTAAGCAAGAGACCAGAATGTTTTCCTACTATTTATACAAAAAGCCAGTTTTCTACTTTTAGCCTGTTCAAAATTGAACAGGCTAAGTTTTTTCGACTAGTTTTCTTCTCTTAGCTTGGATTGATTAATAACTGTTTTATAATTGAAAGAGGTTGTGTATGCATGGGTACTGCACTTCCATCAATTTCTGTTACCCAGGTAGTAGACTGTATCGTTTATTCTTATCTCATATTGTGATCACCTTCACAACGAGTTTCCGAGGTGTACTGCTTTAAATAAGTAACACTTCACCAGTGGAGAAGACTAATGTTACTTATTCTTGGTGGATACCGCTACCCAGATGGCACCATTTCGAAGCTTGTTGCTTTACTTATCGGTGGGTGGCAACCCAGTTATGAAGTATAACTCCACAATATGAGAGATGTCTGATGGTGTGCATAGATTTACTCTAAGAATAATCTGAGCAGTTCACTCATGATATGAGCAAATCTTCTGAAATTTTGCAGATTATCATGTTTCACAATTTAATCCAAACAGTGGAAGACCCGGAATGGCATCAGACGTTCCATTGGAGAAGAGACCAAGTTGTGAGCTGAGGTGCCTAGAGGCCCACTAACACTGACCATGTAATTTGACCGGTTGTATTTGAGAAAAAGATCAAGTTTGTTACATATGTATTAGGATTGTCTGATATTCTGCTAGGTTAACAACTGAACAAGCTGAGTGAGATTAATAATTGCTGAAGCCTTAGAATTTCAACCAGCTAGGTCCATGTGACTGGAATACTGAAGCCAGCTTCAGTTGGGAATGTTAAAATCACAAAGGAAAATGAGCTTACTGTTAGGAAACTTGGACTGTAGAAAGTAGTTTCAAAGAAATGAAGTTAAGGAGGTCCAAGTGATTAGTAGATTTAAGAGAACGATAGAGAGGCGCCTCCGTAGCCAGGTGCTTCCCACCTGGCTACGGAGTGCCTAATCATGAAAAGATCTAATCAAGAAGCGTGTGCATAGCACACGCTTCTTGATTAGATCGGTGTTCGAGCCCGTCACCACCAAATACAGAGGATGCGGGAAGGTCAGAGAATGACCACCGCATATCCTGGAGCAATATGGCCTTAGTTGCTAATGCTCCTAAAAAAAACCAAATAACAAATAACAGAACAATAGAGGCAACACAAGAATTTGACAGCATTGGCTAGAGAGCTTTTAAGCCAGAGATCAAAAAGGGGAGATTCCAAATTAGTAAGGCTGTTGTTATTTAAAAGCTATTGGCACAAGAGCAGCTTAAGCTATAATGCACCTAGCCTAGTTAGGAGAGTTTTGTATTTAGTAAGGCTTTGATAGGTGATATCAAAGTGGACATATGTACAGGTTCTACCTTTTTGAAGCAAAATTAATTGTAGAGCAAATAGTTAAGCTGAAATGAACAGCAGTTGAAGCAACATATTTGGTATTCTGGCAGTAAAAAGTAAATGGACTTAGCAGACTGTAGGTCAAATGGACATCACTGAGTTTGAAACTGTGATCAAGTGTATTTGTGAAATGAATGACGAAGTTTTTGGGATATTTAAATGTTTTTGCAAATAAGTTTGTTCTGTTCTGAATATCTGTGATGCTTTAAGTAGATCAAGTAAAAGTAGAGGTGGGGTACCAGTTCCTTGACATAACACGGCCTCTCTCTACTGTAACACACACATGTATGCATGTGTGTATGTTACAGTAGAGAGAGAGATCACGCAAGGTCATACACCAGCTGATCCAGATGTATCCTAAAGAGTTACCAATAGATTCGGTTCGGTCTGGTCAGCTCTCTAGCTTTAATCCTTTGAAAACTGTTTTATAGCTCTAACCCCAAAATGTAAGGAAGATTTGGTTTTGCTGCGATTCCCATCATAATATGAATGTGGTACTAGACATCAATCATACTTCATGAGGAGATTACTCTGCTGAATAATTGTGGCTTTCACCACTTCAAACTTCCAATAAGTGAAATGGTTTGCATTCCAGTGTTTGATGAGAGTCATCTACCATGTGTATGCAGGAAAACCTTCAAAAAGCTTGAAGTTAGGCAGTTTCAATCGTATATAGCCTTGAAGAGTCAGAGAAGCTCAGTCAGTTGTTCACACATTTTAAAAAGTTCCAAGTCGGCAACTAGAAAACCTGTGGTGGTTGGGCAGGCAGGCCGCTGGCAACAATGTTGAATGAAAACAGGGCTAACCTTAGTGGCAATGTTGAGTACTGACAGAAAGCTGCAGGTTGATAACACAACTGGAACTGTATTTCAGATGTTTACTGCTATATGAAGGAGGTTACTAGTGTGGTCTGCTAGTTAGACCAACTAAAGGTGTAATTTTTTTTTCCTTCAGCCCCAGAGAGTGCCCAAATTTCCATGGAAAGCTTGAACACATTCCCAAGACCAACAGCGTGTGTGTTGGTTATTTCTGCCAATTTGCTCTTACAGTGTTAAGGTGCATATCCAGGAATGTGGCATTTTCCTAACCAAGTGGTTGGGGAGCATCTCTTTGGGAGTATCGAGCTGTATGAACTTTTGTGGGACACAATGACTGCATAGAGATGATATCCTATTTTTCAAGGAAATAATGTCCACATGCTTTGTGACAGACTGGCTGCTAAATAGAGGTGAATTATCTATATAGCATGCCAATCAGTAACTTTTACTTTCTGTCATTTAAATGATTGGATTGGATTTCATTGGATGATTATTTATGCCAAGGCAGAATTCAGATAGAGGAGGCATCTTTACAAGGAAAATAGAAAAATTTAGTTTTATATGCTCAAATATTACAATATATTTTACAGACTTATTTTTAAAGATAACTTACCTCTATAATGAAATCTAACATTTTTGTAATTATTGTTTAGATAATTAGAAGCATCCTGTTAAAACTTAGGATAATGTAAAATACTTGTTTCAAGCATATGATTTGTTTCAGAAATTATTTAGGTATAAATTTCTTTCATATCCATATCTTTTTATGCATTTTATATGGTTGTTACTCTGTAAGACACAATAACAAACATGAAATTCAACTGGAAGGACAGTTGTATTACTTTTTTATTATTTTTTAAATTTAGATTAAATAACTAATAACTTAAGTGATTTACTGTTGGTATCGGTTGGTCAGAACAAGGATAATGAACTTTAAGTGAAGCTTGGAATGCTAGCAATTAAGACTGTAATCCTTTTTTTTTTTTTGAATAATGTTCTTGTACATTACATGCAAATTCTTTTTATTTATTCCTTAGTGTAAGTTACAAAGTATGGTGTACACTGGACTTAGTTGAAATAAAATTTATAGAATCTAAAATCTAAGATGAGGAAGATGAGGAAATTTTGTTCACTAGAGAACCAGTTATTTATTTATCAGTATGGTATTTAAAATGTCTTTGACTGACATCAGCCTGAAGACTTCAGATTGTTCTTGCTTAGTCTGCTATCTCAAAGCATGTTGATGATTTTCAACTGAGAAAAAGTTGTTTCCCATGAAACTTTGTATAAATCATTGTATCTAAGGTGCAAGTTGAAAAACACTTAACTTTACCTCCAAAAATTATTAACCATATAAGTAGCACAATACAGCCACCTAGTTATTACAAAGCCATAAGACCACTTTGTGACAGAAGCAATTGGAGGCCATAAGGTGAAGTGATTTTTGTTTATTTATCTGTGTGTTTTTGCCAAAGGTGCCTGATATTGATAAATTGTTATCACTTCATTTATAAAGTGGATTTAATTACAGTAGTGACACTATTAGTATTGAGACGATACAAGGAAGAAAGCTTAATAATTATCAGCCAAAAAAATAAAATAAAAATAAACAAAATTCTTCTCATCACCTGTCTATTCCCTGTAATAATTTTCCTAATTCCTCCTCAAATGTTTTTAAACTTAATTTGAATAAATTGTTGCATAATAAAGCTGTATAATAAAATTAATATTAATTAAATTGTATGCTCTCTTATGCATGTTGTCTGATTAACTGCAAACTTATACACATTAAGCTTGATATACCTTCATCAATATAATTAATAAATACAGAAAACAACAATAAACCCAACACTCAACCTTGGGGGACTCAACTAATAACATTAGTCCACGAAGAGCAGTGTCCATTGATTACCACTCTGTCTTCTCCCACTCAACCATCCCTTTATCCATAGCAGAATTTTGCCCTTAATGCCATACTGCTCCAGTTTGTACAGTAGTCTTCCATGTGCAACAGTATCAAAAGCTTTCCTAAGATCCAAGTATATGATATCAAAATAATTTTTTGTATTCAGTTCCTTTGTGACCATATCGTGGTATCCAATTAAATTGGTCAGACAAGGCTTCCCCTTAACAAACCCATGCTGTGTCTGAACTATAACCGAAGTGTTGTCTAGATGATCCTGCAGTGCTTCTTTAACCAGTGCCTCTATTAATTTCCCTGGAACAGAAGTTAAACAAACAGGTCTGTAATTACTTGTGTCAGCCTTTGATCCTCCTTTGAGAATTGGGGTCACATTTGCACATCTCCAGTCCATGGGTACCTCCCCTGAGTCCAAGGAAGCTCTCACGATTATGGCTAAGGATTTACTTACTTCCTTTGCTGCTGCTTTTAATATAACTGGATAGTTCCCATCCACCCTGCCTTTTTTATGTTTTTCTTCAATTTTCCCTCCACTTTGATCTGTTATTAGAAAATCATTTAACTCACTACCATAGTTTAATACACCTCTGGTATTCCCCTCCTTGAATAACTCCTCATGTGTAAATGTAGATGCAAAATACTCATTCAGTTTATTAGGTACCTGAGCAGGATCATCAACAGTTGAACCATCAATATCAAATGGACCAATCTGATTCATTCCCTTCCTTCTAGAGTTTACATAAGTAAAGCCCCTAGTGGCTCACATCTGGGGAACCCTTGAGGGCTTTACATCTTTTTCAAATCGTTCAAAGCCTTTTACATGCCATGTGCATATTTTCTTCCATGTGTCATTTAAACATCTTTTAGTAATTTTTGCCCAGGCCTTATTAATGTTTAAGATGGCATGGTAAATATTGTAAGATTTCCAAGTCTCTTAATGTAAAATTTTTCTCATTGTCTGCTGCAGACAATGCCTGAGCAAATGTGCGTAAATAGTATGTTTTTAAATTCAAAATAATACCCCGATCCATAGGTTGGATGAGAGAAGTCATGTTTGGCAGTAGAAATGTGACTCTCACGTTCCAATTGAAATCATCTAGATGCATAGGATGTCCAGGAACATTATCTAATAGAGCAAAATCTTGAAAGGAACATTGTTGTCTTTACAATATTTTTCAACCTTAGGAATGAAGCAGCATTTAAACTTATCCTCAAAGAGAGATTGTTATCCATTCTCTCTGTTGCCCTTAAATGCACAAGGATTTCCACAATGGTACCCAAGCAGTGGTTTTAATCTGTAATATCCCATTGCATTAGCCCCAAGCAAGAGCGTGGCCCTATCTTTTGACACCTTGAAACCTGGCATTGTATTTTCCTCTTTGGCAATGTATATTCGATCCGGCATTTTTTTGCAATACAGAGTAGTCTCATCAGCATTAAAAATTTGATGCGCTGAATAGCCACCTTCATCAATTTTTTCCAACACAATACACTGCAGCTGAAGAATCGGCACTGGGAACTTCACCGCATACTTTAACGTTGTGAATACCAGTGTGATGCTCGAACCTATTAAATCGCCCATTGCTTGC
Source organism: Mastigoproctus giganteus (assembly GCF_048544385.1). Lineage (NCBI taxonomy): Eukaryota > Metazoa > Arthropoda > Arachnida > Uropygi > Thelyphonidae > Mastigoproctus > Mastigoproctus giganteus. The sequence continues at coordinate 82,091,557 of NC_143584.1, forward strand.
CATGAACTTGGGTTGGGGCTTGCCATATTTATCCTTAATATCTTAATAAATACTTGTTGCTTTTGCTTGAATGGTCATTAGACTCAGGAGTGCTCGCTTCTGAATCTGATTTTCCATCCATATAATTAACAGCTGTTCCATCTTCGATATAGAACCTGAAAACTGTTTTGTGATCACTGTTGATCTTAAGTGCATTGATCCTTTGACATGTTCTTTTATACGCACACTGGCCTTTAAAATAGTATTCACTGTTGAAGCAGCGAGACCTAATTCATGCAGTAGATGACAAACTTTGTCCTTCATACTTCTTAATCATTTTCATCTTCATTTCTAAATTAATTTTGTTTCATTTCCTGGTACTACCACCACTTGCACTTTTCATTGTTCGCTTTCTCTTCATTATTGTAATACGTAAATAGGAATGAAGAGAAGTGTCTGAAAATTTGTATTTTATATGATTGATGATTTCAGTGAAGGGGAACACATTTCACAGTAATAGCTTAAAAATCCACACAATCGCAGTTATCAGTATTATCGCAAATGCAATAAGATAGAGTTCACTACCCATTTATAATTAGATACACTAACAGAAAAGCCCAATAAATCGGAAAGTGCAAATTGTTTTATGGTCATGACCTCCAGAAACATGCTTTAGAAAAATATCACAAAGGCATTCAAAATTGATTCTTATAACGGGAATATATGATAACGATGAAAGGGTAGTGCAATTTCCATTCTAAATATGTCATTTTAAATAGATGAATAACTTAGTAATCCGTAACTGAGTGGGAATGCAGTAGCACATGGTCTTTGAGTAGACTGGGGTTCAAGGCCCATGACTGCTGAATACGGTTAATCTGCCAACCCGCACTGGACCAGCGTGGCAGATTGTGGTCTATTTCCTTCAGCATGAATCATTGAGGAGATTTCTATCCTGCAGCGGGTTGATAATGGCTGCAGTTTACCTTTTTTTATTATTATTATTTTTTTTTATTTAATAGTGAAATTTTCAGCTTTCAAGGACTTGGAATGAATTACAAAAAAAAAAAAAAAAAAATCTGATGTGTTACTGGGTTCACATTATGATATTTTCACGATACCTCCATTTATTTCTATGGGATGCAAAATACGTTTCCACGATTTTTTAAAGTTTGCACCAGCCAGCAAAAACCTGTATAAAGTCGAGTATTACGCAAGTCAGGGAGCTCCTGTATTAATTTTGTGTCTCCTATCAAGTTTAAATTATATGTACTAAGTTATAACATTATGTTTCTAAAATCTAAGTGGTTATATGTATTAAGTTAAAGTGTTACATTTATAAAATTGAAGTATTTATAATAGATAATAAATATAACTATCTATTGTCACCCACGTGTTTCAGGCTCTCACGCTAGCTATCTATGCCAAATCACCGATTCTAAAAGCTCTACTAATATTATTATTGTTGTACATTATGTCTATGTGACAAGTTAAATTATTAGAACACATAAGCAGTGCTATAATTTATAGTTTATAATCCTCTGCTGACACTGTTTAACACTGTTACAAGTTACATAGAAACTTCCTCTATTTCTATACCGATACAAAAAACAGTGGTGGCGGATTTGTATGCTACTGTCAATATAATATTGGCAGAATCAACTGTGGTTTTCTATGCAATTACAAGGCCAAGTATTGAATAAATGCACCAAATTAATCAGAAAATCACAAAATGCTATTCTAATAAATTTAAATCAAAGGTTACTCAGATCAATAAATAAGAAAGTTGACTTAGTGGCTTGTGAACACAACCGGCTCCCACTAGCCTCGTCAACTTAGTAGATCTTCAGTTTTTTCTATTAGCCAGCTATGAGGTATGGAGTCAAAGGCCTTGTGGTAATCGATGTAGGTCTTGTACAGGTTGCAGCTCTTCTTGTACACTTGCTTTATAACTTTGTCATCTGTGGTTAATTGCTCCTTTAGCATTAGTAGAGGCATATTATGCAATGTAGCTTATACAGCATCAGCCAAAAAAAAAACTCCTTACTATTTCACTCATTAATTTGTTCCAAATTTTGTCCACTTCTTCCTTGAATTTATTTAAGCTCTCAACTTCCCGTTGGCTAAAGGCAAATTTCTGCACATCTATTTGACAACTGTCTTCCCTCAATTTCAGTTTATGCCTCCTCAGGTTGTAATCTGAGGAAGCGGAAGAATCCCGTCAACATTGTGCTTGCTCAATCCATTCAAGGCCTTATACACCTCAATCAAGTCACCTCGAAGGTGCCTAGTCTCCAAACACTGCAATTTGCAGAACTTAAATGTTTCTTCATAAGAACACCTCTTTGCTTCCCTCACCAGTCTTGTTGCTGTTATCTGTACTCATTTTAGTAACTCTACATCCTTCTGGAAAGGAGGTTTCCAGACCTGGACATAGTACAAGCCTTATACAAGGGGACAATCACCTCCTTATCCCTGCTAGAAAAATTCCTGTCTATCATTGACAACACCCCCATGAGCAGTGCAGACAAGCCTCTTGCAGCTTGTCTGCACTTCTCAGAAAACTTCATATGTGACTGCTCAGTTACCCCCAGGTCTCTTTCATTCTCCACTACCCTGAGTGTAACACTGCACAGTTGGTACATTTCTCTGTGGTTACTGCTGCCCATATTCAGTACTTTGCATTTGCCGATGTTAAACTTCACTTGTTACTTCTCAGCCCATCTGCCCAACTTTTTTAGATCCTGTTGCAGTAGGATACTGTCATTAACAACCCTGCCAAACTTTTGCATCATCTGCAAACTTTAACATTAAACCTGATACCTTCATCAGTATCATTCATAAACATGCAAAATAACAGTGGGCTCAACAATGAACCCTTGGGGACGCCACTAAGAACATTAATCCATGAAGAACAGTGTTCACTGATTACCCCTCTGTCTTCTCCTACACAACCATCCTTTTATCCATTGCAGCAACTTGCCCTTAATGCCATAGTGCTCCAATTTGTACAGTAGTCTTTCATGTGCAATAATATCAAAATCTTTCCTGGAATCCATTAATCCTACTGTCGCATTGACTTTGTAGATCTTCAGTTTCTCTATTAGCCAGCTATGAGGTACGGTGTCAATGGCCTTGTGGTAATCATTGTAGGCCATATACAGTTTGCAGCACTTCTTGTAGGCTTGCTCTATAACTGCATCATCTACGGTTAATTGCTCCTGGCATCTTTTGTTCATCCGCTTGTATCCTTTCGGCTTTTATGGCTCTTCAAGTGGTCTGATGTTTTCTTGGTTATGCAGCTGATGAGGATTTGTATATGTTTGAGAGCTAGGTGGTTGACCTGTATGTTGCCAGGTTTCTTGTCTTGTTTTTTGGCCCTTAGATATGTGATTCCATGAATCAGAAACTCTTGGATTGTCTCTGGGTGCCTTATCATTTGGATGAACTGCTGTGCAAGTGAGCTTCCTGTATCTGTAGCTGTGAACATTATATATTCCTGTGGTTTGCCAGTTGTGGGAGTTCTTGATTGATTGTTATTCTTTCTCCCACTCATCTCTTGTACATCCTTGGTTTTCTTCCGTTCTAGTTTTATCTGAGGGGCTTGGCTGTTGTCTTGTTTCAATGCTCCATACATTGCCTGCAGAACTCGTTGATTGTCTTCTGCTTGGGTGGTCCATTGCCTTTCCCTTCTTGTGTGATACCCCTCTAGAAGGCTCTTTGGATTTCATCAAAGATTTGCTTGTTTATTTTCCTCTGGAAGCCCTCTTTGTATCGAAGTAATCTCTTTCTGAGTGCAAAGAAGTTCTGCTTTGGTGTGTCTAAATATTTTCCTATTCTCTGATTTTTGGTTTTGTATTTGCTGTGGACACTGTCTCTCACGAGGATCTTCAATTTTCAAATCAATTTCTTACTCCTATTACCCTGTTGGTATTGGGCCAGTTGGCCTGTATTGACTCCTAATTCCTATGTCTTCTGCCGAAGTGTTCTTTACCAAACTGCCGGTTCCTTGTTTTTCATTACTTCTGCTGCTGGTCTCTCATTTCTCTTCCATGATCCTGATATGGTTGCAATGGCAGCACAGTATACAGTTGTGTGGATGGTCTCCAGTGTTGCACTATTGTTGACAAGTTAATGTGGTATTATTAATCGTCGATTGATGTGGTCTGTGACTAACCATAGGATTCTATTGGGTCCCTTCTTCGGTATTACGTAGGTCTTTGTGGGGTCCATTCCTTTGAATTCTGTTAGGATCTCACACCAGACTTCCAAATTACTAATATTGTTTTAGATTAAAACAATAGTAATTTATGTCAACTGTAAATAATAGTGTTATTTCTCATATGAGCTTATTCCCAAAATATGTCATTTGGTCCTTCAGTTGTCAGAGACCAATTTTTTGGTTTCTTTTACTGGAGGGACTAGAGAAATTGGAAAATTGTATGCTGAAATGCATACAGTTTCTAATTATTTCAGTGCCTTCTTGAAAATCTAATCTTGCAACCTTTACCACTTTGCAGTTTTGGACAAATGTGGGGCTCAGTGTTGGAATTGAAGATATATTTAATTGAAAGTTATTCTTCCATATACCTTGGCTGCTCACTTAAGGTTAATGTGTTATTTGGCATGAGTTTACTAATGGAGGCCATTTGTCATATGATTAGAAACCAGTAAGTCTGAAAACAGCTATTATGGTGTCTTGAGGCTTTGATAAAAAGGCTCACTGTTTTGTATGTTGCCGTCTGGATTAAGATTTTTGGCAATTTTGGTTGACTGATAATTTAAGCATAAGTCCAAGCTATGAAAGCTGAAAAAAATGCTTACAGTTTTCAAAATATATTTTCTAACGTATGCTTAGGAATATTTAAAGGAAATAAATAATTACCATAGTTGTATCCTTTATTTACTAAGTTAAATAGAATGGAATTTTATAATAAATCAAAGAATAGTTACTATTGTCATTTTCATAGGACGTATTTCAAGAGTGAAAATGGATTGAACAGTGGAGCTTGCTGCATAATTGTTGTGTATTGGTCCTTTTGAAGAATGGAATTTACTTGTTCTTGTCATTGGTAAGCTAAGAATGTTATTTTCTTTTAATCTATTACTTTAATTATAAATAAAATTACACAATAATTCAGATAATATTCTATTAAGCAACATTAAATTTCTTACGCTTTGCACATTTAGTATATTTTGATTAGAACACACCTAAAATGATTCTATACCAGATGGTACAGAAATAATTTTTAGGTACATTTGTATATAATGCATAAAGAGTCCATTTTCTTCACTGTGTGTATCTCCACCAAAATCAAACAGCTGTACTCCCAGTGGAGGAATTTAATGAAGTATCATATTTTGCTCTTCTGTCTGGTTTGTCTGATTTTAATAAAATCCCAAATTTTATTAAAATCAGACAAATAGAAATTCAGGAATTATTATTTATTTATTATTATTATTTTTTTTTTTTTCGCACATATTGCATAGGCTGTCCATATATCTAGTAGTGAAGCACTGAATATTATGTTTGTTGCCACATGCTGATTGGAGGAATGGCTGGGATGTGGCTAATGTACAGAAAAGAAATGGGCTTGGTCTAAGCACTATGCATATGAAAGAGCTTTTTTTTTTTTTTTTTTTATCAGTTTACTAATTATACACTGTCCATAATTCCAAATCATGAAATTTTTTGCAATTATTTAGAATAGAGCTGGACAGTTGGATTTTGGCAAGAAATCAGATGCATTGATGATTGTAAGGCTTGTTCCCCCCCCCCATATTAAAGCTCCAGATTGAGGAGAGTTTGCATGTTTTATAACAAATTCTGGGACTGATTTGTTCTTGAGGAAATTGTGGTTTTGACTGTAGTGAATCTTGGCTCTGTTCTTTGTACTCCGTGGTTCTGTAGTCAGAAGCCACCATGGCTCAAGATCTGGAAAGTTCAGTTGGTTCCATTTTGCCTTGCTGAAATTTACTAATATTTTATCAGAAAGCATATTGTAATCCTATAAACAGAAGAGGATGCACAGAAGTGGACAGAGGTTTGTATTGTGTGGGACTAGACATGGTATTGTATTACATATGGAGTTTAAAAACAGCCTAATACAATAACTGCTAACTTTTTCATAGTTGCAAGTTCATGATGCTGGTGCTGTTCTTTGTTGGGAGTTAATGGTGTTGCCATACACTGTTTTGTTGGACTTTTTTAGTTGCTTGTTGTGCTGTTTTGTTGCTATCAGCTCATGGTACTGTAGGACAGGACATGGTGTTTTGCAACGGATTGTTTGGCAGTTCATAGTACTACCCGAGTTCTAGAGTAGCGGATGTTTGTGTTATGGATGTGAATATGGCTCTTTACGTAGAGAAAATTGTAGTTTTAACTTTGTTTATAGTATATCACAGTATGAGTGCTGTATGGATTTTGCTGTGTGACTGAATAAACCATTGTGTACGGTATCTCCATGAGCTATAATACAGACTGTATCCAAGAAGCTACTTGGGTACTTAATTGGATTCAGTAATTGTGGATAATGGGTTTCCTAATCAGAAACTGTCTTCTCCTTTTAATTGTTTTTTATTTCAATGATTTTATGAGTGGTAGGGTTGCCAAAGGTTGGCAGGGACTACTTAAAGCAATAAATTAAAAAAAAAAAAAAAGAAAAATGTCCAGTCAAAATATTATAGCCTCCCCCATGTTTTAGCAATTGGACATTCCTCCTCATCTTGCATCACATGTTTCAGTGGGAACTGGTACATGTGATACTGCAGATTTGTGGTGTGCGGTCTGTACAAAGTACTCATTCAATATGGGAAAGGGGCATGATCTGACAGACTTCAAAAAATGGTCAGGTACCGGTTAAAGGGCGAGAGTGTTAAAGACACTGAATCTATCGCCTCTTCACGGAGTGTGTAGTTATGGTGTTCCAAGATTGGACAGTAGTTGCTGATTCAGTGGCGAGTGCTCATGCCTTATTGATAGTCATATTGCAGGCTGTTCTGCCTTGTGCAAGCTGACCCACAAAAAACAGCGGAGCAGATTTAACCAGGGAATAACAACAGTATTTCCAAGACCGTGATCCAATAAACTGTCCTCTAAAGGGGCCTTCAGAGTAGATGCCCAGTCAAGGTACTCATACTTTTTTTGGCCACCCATTGCCAACCACATCTAATATTTGCATCCAGGTGTTGTCCGTGGACCATTGACAAGTGGAAAAAAAATTCATGATGCTATATTTTCCCCCTCTTGTTTCCTATTTTATGTCATGTTTCCCTAAGGGATGTACCAGATCAGCCACAAAGAACAGGTAATTTTTAGGATTCAAAGTGTGGTCTAGGGAAATGAGGGGTCTGAGTTGCACATAGAAGACTGCACAAATTGGAGCAGTGTGGCATCGGAGGCAAATTTCAGCTATGGATAAAGGGATGGTTGAGTGGGAGAAGACAGAGTGATAATCAATGGACACTGCTTTTCGTGAACTAATGTTATTAGTATAATCCACCAGGGTTCAGTGTTGGGTCCATTGTTGTTTTCTGTTTTCATTAATGATATTGATGATAGTATATCAGGCTTGATGTCCAAGTTTGAAGACGATCCAAAGGTCGGCAGGATTGTTAATGACACTAATGACAGGTACGCTGCTGCAACAGGATCTAGAAAAGTTGAGCAGATGGGCTGAAAGGTGGCAACTGAAGTTTAACACTGACAAATGTAAAGTACTGCATATGGGAAGCAATAATCCCAGAGAAACGTATCAACTCTGTGGCACCACACTGACAGTGGTAGAGAATAAAAAGGACCTGGGGGTAATTGTGCAGGCAGATATGAAGTTTTCTGAGCAGTGCAGACAGTCTGCTAGAGTAGCTCATGATGTCTTGTCAATGATATACAGGAATTTTTCCAGCGGGAATAAGGAGGTGATTATCCCCCTTGTATAAGGCAATTGTCAGGCCACACCTTGAGTACTGTATACAGGTCTGGAGGCCTCATTTTAAAAAGGATGCAGAGGTGTTGGAATGAGTACAGAGAAGGGCAGCAAGATTAGTGAATGGAACAAAAGGTTACTCTTACGAAGAAAGGCTTACGATTTGCAAAGTATAGTGTCTGGAGACTAGGCACTTGCAATGTGATCTGATTGAGGTGTATAATAAAGCCTTGAATGGTTTGAACATGCTCAGTGCTGATGGGATTCTTTCTCAGAATAATCACCTGAGAGGGCATAAGTTCAAATTGAGGAATCATTCTTCTATTTCTTGGTGATCCCCTTCTAGTTTTGACTCTCTCTCTCTCTCTCTCTCTCTCTCTCAGGGTAACTCGTTTTTTTTTTTTTTGGCTGATGTGGCATAAGCCTCAAGTTGCACCATGTAGCTAATAATAATAAGACAGTTGTAGGATAGATGTGCAGAAGTTTGCCTTTAGCCAGTGGGTGGTTGATTGCTGGAACAACTTCCATCTGTCATTGTAGAAGTTGATAGCTTAAATAGATTCAAGGCAGAACTAGACAAACATTTGGAGTGAGTTGATGGGTGAAATTAGTGTTTTTTTTTTTTTTTTTTTTTTTTTTGGCTGATGCTATATAAGCTTGCTTTCTTGCATCATGTGCCTTTGCTAATGCTAACGTATTGTTCACTTTCTTATTATATTTTCAGTTTCATTTTCAGTTAGTTTCTTGGCATGTCTCGACTTACATATTTTTTTGTGCCTGCTTTTTCCTTGCAATACATGCATTTGGTATTTAGTTCCCTTTTATACTGACAAAGCCAGAGCCCTTACTATAAGGTTGGATTTCACAACCCCAGGTAGCTCAGTGTGATTTAATAAATTTTTCTTTGCTTTTTATCTGTGTACTATCTATTTCTACCTTTCTCCCATTCATAAAACTATTAGTGTATACGAGGGTGCCTCCTACTATCGCTATTTTCTTCTTTATTTACTTAACTACTGCTTTTTCCCTTCCCTATCCTCCCCCAATGTGCTTGTTCCAAATTATTTAATTCTAATTTCCACAGAATTCCAACATTTAAATCCTACACAAAACTACATATTTTTATGAAAGAATACCTTTTCTGAAAACATTTAACTATATTTTATTTTAACTTGATCCTCATTTTTACCTTAATAATTGACACTGTGTTCCTGTATAAGAATGTGCTAATTTTTTTTTTTTTTTTTTTTTTTGCCTTTCACCTTTCCTCTACTACTATGGACAAGTATAGAAACCCAGTTTCTGACACATGGTCAGGTGTAGTCTCCTGGTGAAATATCTGACCCTGTATCAGTATTTGCTTCAGCAGACATCAGATTCTGCATATTTGCCTTACCTGTATTCCACTTTTATCTAAATTACCCCCAGCTATCATCAGATCCCCCCCATATCTGATGATAGCTTTACCATTTTTTATTTTACCTTATTTTATTTTTATTTTATTTGTAGGCCCCGGGTGCCAAGCATTATAGTGATCAAGCAATTTCCTGAGTGATTTCTAAAGCGTTTTCTCAAAGATATAGTTTTCTTTCAGTTATAAAAGTTTTCTTACTTTTCTATTATTACGCAACTTAGTCTTACAAATCGTAAGCAAGTTTAAGAAAGGAAAAACATCTTTCTTCTTTTTTCCTTAAATTAACGTACTAAGTTTTATACCGCTTGGTCACTCTAGCGGCACTGCTCCTGCCTCCCCGCGGCGGGGCCGGTAACCTGAGAGAAGAAATCCACTCTCCCAGGGCTGAAAGGAGCAAAGATGGATAAAAATATGTATCCACCTTTAGAGCCATTGAGCTCAAGACGAGACAACATAAATGACAATGATAATGACTTCTCTCAACCCAAGAGGCTGAGAACAACCCCTCAAGAGGAGATACCATCATTCCTCATACTACACTCTCTCTCAGAGCAGCCTCTGAGTAAGTTATCGCCATTCCTTATACAAAAATGTATTGAGTGTGCTGCAGGTTCACCGAAAACGGTAAGGCGACTTCAGTCCGGGGATATTCTTGTAGAGACTAGTAAATCTCAACATTCTGCAAAATTATTAAAGCTGACTACCTTTGGTGGACAATCAATAAAGGTCACTCCCCATGCCACCCTAAACTCCTCGAAGGGGGGTAATTGCAGAATGGGACCTATTAAATGTATCAGAAGAGGAAATAGTCCAAGAACTTCGAGAACAAAAAGTAATCCAAGCAAGGAGAATTCTGACTCGGAAAGATGGTATCCTTGTTCCGACAAGGAGTATAATCCTCACTTTTAGTTCTCCTATCCTACCAACATCTGTTAAAGCTGGCTATCTTCATTGCCGCGTGCGTCCTTATATCCCGAATCCAGTCAGGTGCTATAAGTGCCAAACATACGGACACTCCCAAACTGCATGTAGAGGTGAGGCAATATGTCCAAATTGTGGATCAAATGATCATAATCAATCTGAATGCACTGCTACTTCTCAATGCCCAAACTGTAAAGGTAATCACCCGACTTTTTCGAAAATATGTGAATTATGGAAACAAGGGAAAAAAATCCAAAAATATAAAGTCGAGAATAAAGTCACATACTCAGAGGCAAGAAGAGAAATACTCAAAACAGAACCAAAGCGTACATATGCCACTGCTGCTAAACAGTTTCAGTCAGTAGGTATTCAAACAGATGTTACAGTTCCTCCAAATCTATCCATCGCTGATTGGGCACGTTCTTTGCTCTCTGCTTCCAAACAGTGTCCATCTCAACAAAAAATTGAACAAGCCAGTAACACACCACTTACCATTCCAACCGACGTGCCTCAAACAGCAAAACCAAAAGTGGCAGAAACTAAAGTACTGAACCCAACAGTTTCAACGGGCATGGATGTTGACCAACGCAGTGAAACAGATGATGGCATATTAGAACTTCATGCGACTGATGAGATGGACGCCACACGTCCCTACTTTCCAAAGAAAGAGAAAGCGAAATCAGATCGAGGCAAGCAACTTTCAACTAAAAAGCAGCCAGAAACAAAAATAAACAACAAAACCACTTAATGGAAAGATTCCTCCAATGGAATTGTAGAGGCTTTCGCAATACAAAAGACGATTTATATGACCTCATCAACCGGTATGATCTAGCATGCATATCCCTACAGGAAACCTACTTAAATGCACGAGTGTGTCCCACCATTAAAAATTACACCATCTTCAGACGAGATAGGAGAATAGACTCGCCAGCCTGTGGAGGAGTGGCAATTCTTGTTAGAAACAACGTTCCATCGAAACATATTGCTCTTCAGACCCCTTTTGAAGCAGTGGCAGTGCGTATTGTAATTGGCATCACTCTTACAATAGCATCAATATATATCCCTCCTAATTTCTTATTCACTTCAGACGACCTAGAAAATCTAATAGACCAGCTACCATCTCCGTTCTGTTTGCTCGGAGACTTCAATGCACATCATTCACTTTGGGGATCTCCAACAATTGACAAGAGAGGTAAGCTAATAGAATCCTTTCTTGATACTTATCAACTCACCATTTTAAATACTGGCGAGCCAACCTACATTCATTTTTTGACTGGATCCATGAGTTCAATAGATCTCTCAATCTGTTCTCCCTCCTTATATACTATTATGGAGTGGTCTGTTCTTGACAATCCACTGAACAGTGATCACCTACCAATTCTCTGCAAACTCCAAACACGAACAAACTCCCCTTCTCCACGTCGCTCCATTTGGAAATTCCGTAGGGCACACTGGAGTGAATATGCCTCATGTTCCGTTAGATGATAAAATAATACAATCTCAGACCATAGAAAATGTCACGGAACACATTACTACTCAGATATTACTAGCTGCCACCATTGCAATACCAAAATCTTTACCGGGGAAACAGAAGCACAGTAACTACTGGTGGAACCAAGATTGTACGCATGCGAAACGGGAAAAAAACAGATCTTGGAATTTATTTTGTAAATTCCCCACAACTAGTAACCTAATTAACTTCAAAAGACTGAGAGCCAAGTTCCGCAAAATAAGAAGAAATGCAAAGAAAGAAGCCTGGATCAGCTTCTCTTCAAGTATAAATAAGGACACAGATAGTAGAATCATTTGGAGGAAAATTCAATCGCTCAATGGCAAATATGTCCAGTCTCCAACTACAATACTAAATTGGGAAGGAAAGGAGTTGTCATCACCATCAGAAATAGCAAATGCCTTAGCGGAATCATTTGCCAGCATATCAGCAATATCCACCTTTAACCCAAACTTTCAAAGAATTAAAGAATCTGCAGAAAAGCGTAAGATTAATTTTTCTACGGCAGTTTCACATCCATACAACCATCCATTCACATTAGCAGAATTACTAGGGGCACTCAATAAAACACCCAATAGTGCCGCTGGGCCAGATGGGGTCTATTATATAATGTTAAAGCAACTTGACAACAGAGCAAAAAGAACATTGTTAAAATATTACAACCGTATTTTCTTAGAAAATACCTACCCACTCTCCTGGCATCACTCAATTGTTCTACCCTTCCCGAAGCTAGGAAAGGATCGTACCTTTCCGCATAACTACAGGCCAATTTCACTGACTAGTTGTCTAGGAAAAGTCCTTGAAAAAATGGTTCACAGGCAGCTAACGTGGTTCCTTGAAGCAAACAACTTACTAAACAGCAGCCAGTATGGTTTTTGAAAGAACCGGTCCACGCTAGATGTGATGATAAAAGCAGAGGCAAACATCCGAAATGCCTTTATAAGGAGAGAACATCTAGTCATGATTAATCTCGATATTGAGAAAGCCTTCGATATGACCCGGCAATATGGTGTACTAAAAGATCTCCATTCTTTCGGCTTGCGAGGTCAGTTACCTCAATTCATACAAAATTTTCTATGCAACAGAACGTTTCAGGTAAGGTATATGAACAATTTATCCAAATCATTTGAACAAGAGGAGGGCATACCGCAGGGTTCTATTCTAAGTCCAACATTATTTGCAGTAAGAATTACAAACATGACATGGGAAGTACCAAATACAGTAGAATCGTACATGTTTGCCAATGACCTCATTATCTCCTGTCAATCCCAAACTATGAACAACATTGAAAGACATTCAAATTTCCAGCTAAAATAGAATCATGGGCACTGCAGAATGGTTATTCTTTAGCCGAAAAAAAAATCCACTGCAATTCACTTTTGTAAAAAACGAAAACTCCACCCGGATCCAGAAATATTCTTAAAAAAAAGCCTGATATCTGTCACTAACAAAATGGTTCACAGGCAGCTAACGTGGTTCCTTGAAGCAAACAACTTACTAAACAGCAGCCAGTATGGTTTTTGAAAGAACCGGTCCACGCTAGATGTGATGATAAAAGCAGAGGCAAACATCCGAAATGCCTTTATAAGGAGAGAACATCTAGTCATGATTAATCTCGATATTGAGAAAGCCTTCGATATGACCCGGCAATATGGTGTACTAAAAGATCTCCATTCTTTCGGCTTGCGAGGTCAGTTACCTCAATTCATACAAAATTTTCTATGCAACAGAACGTTTCAGGTAAGGTATATGAACAATTTATCCAAATCATTTGAACAAGAGGAGGGCATACCGCAGGGTTCTATTCTAAGTCCAACATTATTTGCAGTAAGAATTACAAACATGACATGGGAAGTACCAAATACAGTAGAATCGTACATGTTTGCCAATGACCTCATTATCTCCTGTCAATCCCAAACTATGAACAACATTGAAAGACATTCAAATTTCCAGCTAAAATAGAATCATGGGCACTGCAGAATGGTTATTCTTTAGCCGAAAAAAAAATCCACTGCAATTCACTTTTGTAAAAAACGAAAACTCCACCCGGATCCAGAAATATTCTTAAAAAAAAGCCTGATATCTGTCACTAACAATTTTCGTCTGTTGGGGCTACATTTAGACAATAAACTTAATTTTGCTTTCCATATATCTTACCTTCAAACCACGTGTCTTAAAAAACTGAACGTCCTAAGAGCCGTTTCCGCCATGTCCTGGGGTGCTGACAGAAGCTCTCTTCTTCATCTCTATAGAGCTTTAATAAGATTACGCTTAGATTATGGATCACCTGTCTATGACTCTGCTAGGAACAGTTCCCTATTACGTCTGAACACCATACAGCATAGTGCCCTTAGGATAGCTGTGGGAGCCTTTAGAACATCTCCGATTCACAGCCTGTATATTGAGGCAAATGAACCTCCACTGCACCTAAGGAGAAAAGCCTTATTATGTAACTATGCACTAAAGATTAAGAGTATTCCATCACATCCTAGCTGGCAGCACTTGTTCTACCCTAAATACACCATGCTGTATCAAAATAAACCTAATGAGAATCGCCCAGCAGGGCTTCGACTGCAAGAGCTCATGATCAGTTGGAACATTAATTTTCAGAATGTCTTCCAAGACCTTGGTACTCCTGAATCTCCCTGGACTGAATGTGTACCTCTCTGTGACAATTTCTTTTTAAGATGGGGGAAGACATCCCTGGCTAATACAAATTTTCAACAGCTCCATAAATCGCATTCCTTGGAAAACTCAGCAAAAGTACACATCTATACTGATGGCTCCAAAACAGATACAGCCGTAGGTGCTGCCGCAGTTTCTTCCAACTTCTCAGTAGCTGTTTCTCTTTCCACTGAATGCAGTATCTATACTGCAGAATTATTCGCAATAAAACTGGCTCTAGATAGTATAAACAAGTACCATATCAAGGAATCCTTGATATATTCAGACTCCTTAAGCGCAATCACTGCCATTCAATCTACTTTTTGTCCCTCTCACCCCATTCTTAAAGAGATCCAATCTAAGTTATTTCACTATCAAACAGTCAATCAGAAGGTTACCTTCTGCTGGATCCCTGGTCATGTTGGCATCTGAGGCAATGAACATGCGGATGCTGCTGCAAACCATCCCGACTCTGGATCTTCCAGACAAATGAAAGTTCCCTACACCGATCACAAATCTGTCATTAAAACAACATGCAGGAAACAATGGTCTCTCCTTTGGAAAACTCAAACCAATAATAAACTACTGCAGATAAAAAAAAAAAAGAGCCACAACTGTGGACATCTAGTTCCAGGAGAAGCAGGCGACAAGAAGTGATTCTAGCAAGGCTCCGCATCGGCCATTTGCACCCAACTCACCTGTTTTTGCTTATGGGAGAGAATCCTCCTCAGTGTTTCTTTTGTCAGTCGCAGCTAACAATAAAACACATCCTCATAGAATGTCCCCAACTTTCAACAGTCAGAAAATCAAGCTTTAGCTCCCTTTCCAACTTAAAGGAACCCTTAACGTTATTTCATATTCTTGGCAATGAAGCAAATTTCGAGGAACTGTTTAATTATTTGAAGCACATAAATCTGTATGATAGACTGTGATCAAAGTGACAAACAAATCATGAACAGGCACAATATGACCCAAGAGGCCCTTGTGCCAAAAAACCCCAATACAACAACAACAATTTTATTTGTATTGTATTTTACCTTATTATTAATAATTTTACTTTACAGTTCACTCGCCTCCTATTGGCTTTGTAATTAAGTCCATAATTTTCTTAATTCATCATAACTTTTAGGATATTAACATTCTTTCACTTTTTACATATCTACTATACTTCTTTTTCTACTATCCTTACCCTTCTAGTCACTGGCACTCTGGTTAATTTTCACTCCATCTATGCATACTTCATCTAATATATCTATTCGTACATACATACTTATATATATATATATATATATATTGTGGGGGAGTAATCACTGAAAATTAAGCCAATAGGTTTTGCATGCGTGTTTTAAAATTGGACGTTTTTATTTTGACATTAAAACATGTTCACATTCTTTAACTTTGCCATAAATTTCAATGAATATTAATACTAATAACTGAATGTATTTATATCGATAAATGTTTACGTAGCACTAGTGATTAGAATGTAAACAACAGTTCAATTTGTTAAATATAAATGTTGGGGGGGGGGGTATGAAGGAAGGAGAGAGTATGAAGAGAGAGTGTGATCACGGCATCAATTGTTGGGGGGGGGGAGAGATAAAGAGAGAGAGATTTTGAGAGAGCCGGGGAACAATGAATAGAATGAATCGTTGGTTGATGGGTATGATGTGGATAATAATTAAGAAAAGTTAAATATAATCGCGGCAACCATTTTGTCGGGGAATATAATAATTAGCGTCTTCTATTACAAAAAGCTGTGCCTGCTATAAAGGCTGTCATTAAGTTGTATTTGCATGGTTAAACTTTCCCCCCTTTTCTCAGTAACCACCCCAACATAGTTATGGCTTATCTGTGTGCCTTGTGGCTTTGTTTAGGACCGGGTTTCGTATATCCAAAATATAATAGGTGAGATTGGATGACCTATCTATCTCTTACATTGCGATTTGAACCCGTTTGCGCTGTGTAACTAAGAAAGGATTTAATTAATAAATTTAATGAAATTACCTTCCTTAGCGCAATAATTTTTAATTGAACTTAATCAACCCCAGGTGATTACTAATATGATCTGAAGTCAGCAATGAGGCAGTATTAGTAACAAAACAATCATTTATTACAATATATATATATAAACACCTTACATAGAAAAATACACATATATAGCTCATTCTCACTCTTAAAACATTCATCTTCTTATTAAAGATTAGAAAATTATCATCATTTGATTTAAACCATTTTAGTATTATACCATGATTCCTTATAATTTTATTTCTCTTACAAGGGCCATACCATCAATACAACAATCTATACTATCCATAAACATATATATATATTTTCTATTTGCCCTTGTTGAATATCAACTGGGTACCATCGTCTTTTCACCCTTTTCTCCTCTGTTTAATATTTAAAACAGTTAATATTTCAGGCATTTAATATTTAAGACATTTAACATTTTAAGTACATACGTTAGAATATCAGACCTTTATGTTAACCAGTTAATATTCATGGTACCTAACTGTTGTACCGCGACATGTAATACAATTCATGTGTAACATATTTAAAACATATAGAGAATCAACGTAGAAAGGAATCATCTTTTAAAACTGCATCACCGTAATGTTCCATTTAAACTATCTCTCGTTCTCATACATACATGATGAAACATTTCGCTTACCGTTTTCCTGTATCTTTCCCTCGTTTCGATCGAGATTTCTCCCTCTAAGGACGCTTCCCTCTGCTTGATTCTGCTGCTGGAAAATTACTTGACTTCTTCAATATGATTTTCACTGGCACAATTCTTACTAGATAACGTTATCACAATAGACAAAAAGTCGCGACTACTTTAATCTTCTAAGTCTATTTTCCAATTCTTCTTACTAATACTATACTATCTGTTTCTCACTTAACCACAACAACGCCAACACTTTTTACTTCTTAACTCTTCTCAAATCTTTTTCTCTTCACTCTCTAACTCTTCACTATTAACTGTTTTTTTCTCTCAATACACACCTGATTGATTTTCTATTTTTCTCTCCTTTGCTTTTATATTCAGGGTCAAATCTTTTGGGTATCTTTCCATCGCTTGTCTCATTGGATGTTCTAATTCCAAGGCCAAAATCTTAGGTGGTCCAAGCACTGGGTCATGGTTGAAAAATCTGTTGACTCCTCTTCTGGACCACTTAACGAGCAGCCAACCCTAAGTACGTCATGGCTACTGACACTGGTGTTACTTTTTTGACCATTTTTGGGCAAGCGAGATTGTTATTCAATATCACCATCATTCGGAAAGAGCTCAAGGTATTTTGTTGTTTATGTGGGGAGGGAACTGTTCTTCCCCTGCTATAGCATCTTCCCATACTTGCTGAACGCTCGTGTGTTTATACAAGAAGACACTTTTCCCTTGACATTCGTGACCTCTCAGCGGAAGTTCTTATAGCTGAAATGTACTGTATATAATTTTCTCCTAAGCAAGGTTACGAGTGGGCTGGGTCTTTAGAGGATATTTAATATTTTAGTTCTAATTTTGAATAATATTTATTTGATTTTACTGATTTCCGTCCTTGCTGATGGTATTACAATTTTATGGATTTCAACACAATCAAAATATACGTCAGCAACTAGGGAAATCAGACTAATAGTTAATTTATCCATTACTGAATATTTAATTTATCCGAAAAGAGAAAGGTGGGATTCATACCACTCGTAACATAAACAATTGACATTATGCAACTTCAGCAGATGTCAGATTATCAATGGATGTGCTTCAGAGAAAAAATACATTTTGTAATGGAGAATAAAAAAAAAAATTAACTATTCTTCTTAAGGAAGAATTTTTATGATGAAGCAAACTTCATCAGTGTACATACATTTTTTTTTTTTTTAATAATTTACTCTGGAGAAATTCAGTTAATTTCTTTCATATAATAACAAAGATCACTAAGTTTCATATTACTACTATTACTATTATAAAACAATAAGTCACAATCATTGGCAGTCTCTTCCATAGCATTAGTATGTGTGCGAAGCCAAGTGAGTAACTTTGGGGGGGGGGGGAGTTTTTTGTGAACTAACCTTATGAGATCGGCCCGGTATATACAAAGTGGGGCAATAAAGTTCCTGGACTGGTTTAATAAAAAGAACAGTAAGTGAAGAAACCGAAAAATGGTTTTATTTTTATTCAAAGCAATCACCATCTGATTGAATGCACTTATTAAGCTGTTCCAAAAGTTTCTGAAATGAGTCAGTGAAATCATTCAAAGAGATGTTCATTCAGTGGTTACATTTTTCTTTATGTCCTTGAATTCTGAAATTTCATTTATTGAGCAGTTTCACCTTGAGAAAGACAAAGCCCACTGGTGCTAGATTGGGAGAGTAAGGTGGATGATTGTGCTGTACAATGCCATGTTTTGTCAGAAATGTCTTCAAGTGTAGAATGGGTGGGAGCATTGTCATGAAACAACAAGAATCAGCTGCCTTTCTCTCCAAATTGCAGCCTCTCCCGGGAAATGTGCTTCAATAGTCTTTGAAGTACCCTTAAGTAGAATGCACATTTCTCTCTCTCTCTCTCTCTTCAGATAAAAATTCCTTGTTAATTGCATCCTTTTTTCCAAAAAACATTATCAGAATTGTCTTGTTTATTTAGCAAACATGGGGAGGGTTCAAAAAAGATTTGTATTCACCCAGAAGTAGTTGTGATAGATATATTTTTTTTATAATAACTTAATCTCTATAGTAATGACACAAATTTTTTGAATGCATTTTTTTACTTTGGAGTGTTGAACGAAGTGAAGTGTCACAATAGATAAAGTAGAATATAGATCAGTGATTTGGTTTGTCTTTCTGAAAGGGGAAACGCCCAAAACAACCTACAAAGAAATGGTTGCTGTTTATGGAGAAGACTGCCCAGGCTATGGTGGTGTTGTTGGTATAAACATTGGTATTAATAATTCAAATGTGGAAGAAATTCAGTGCATGATGAAGAAATCACAGGACACAGTAACTGCTGTAACAGAAGAGAATGCTAGAAAAAACAGACAGTAATCCTTGACGATTGCTGTATCAGCATAAAAGAACTAGCTGCAGAACTCCAAATTAGTGTTGGGTATGTGGAGAACACCATCCATCAACAGTCACATATGAGTAAAATGCGTGCTAGATGAGTTCCCAGATTACTGACTGCTTACCAAAAGAAGGGCACAATATGCACATGAAATGTTGTCAATATGCCAGGAAAAGCAAGAGGAGTTTTTTCATGGCTAGTCACCATGGATGAAACTTGAATCCATCACTGTGATCTCAAAACAGTGGAAGCATGCAGACCCCCCCCCCCCCCCAAAGGAAAAGGTGCAACCAATTGCTGGCAGATTACTTTTGAAAGGGCTGTACTGTGATGGCCAAGTATTATTCCAACCTCATAAATTTGTGTGTTGCTACAAAAGAGAAAAGATGGGAAAAGCTGTCAAAAAGTGCACCTGCTCCACAATAATGTCCCATGCACATTCCTTGCCTACTGCAGTGAAATGTATTCACAAATGTTGGTTTGAAATATTGCCCCTACCTACTCATTCCTCTGACCTTGCACCCTGGGATTTCTTTCTCTTTCTCCCTTGAAGTCCTTTTGTTGTGGAAAACAATTTGCTGCCGATGATGAGGTGATTTCTCCTGCAGAATCATGGTTTGAAAGATAGAGGACTTCTACAAAACTGGCCTGTGGGAAGTGTATTGAGAGATGGCAGAAATGTGTCATTTTGTCTAGTGACTTTGTTAAAAAAGAGTAATACATGGTGTTTGTTTTAACTATCTATCACAGCTGCTTCTGGGTGAATGCAAATCTTTTTTTTGCACCCTCTCATACTTTTGTGAAGAAGATCCTAAATATACTTTTGGATGGTTAGTTTAGACAACGTAAAATCCTTTTTTGGATTCGTGTGAATGGATAATATTATTTGAATTTTTATCACAGTGGTAGAACAATTTCAGGTTAAATGTGAATGTTTGGCAGGAGGTACAACAAATTTTGCGATTTTTGGGGTGGGGGGATAATATAATATCCTTTAAATAAAATAAATAAATTTTCTGTTTAATTAAGTAATACTAGAAACACAGCCTGCTAAGTTTCTAGTATTACTAGAAACTTAGCAGGCAATATGTGCACATGCAAGTTAAGTGTTGCCTGGTTCATTAGCAAACTGCTTTTTTGCTGGTTACCCAATGGCTGCTTTGACTCAATTTGACATTGAATTAAGCACGTTGATGTGTGATTTTATTTTATTTGTTAAAGTTACTGCTTGGAAATATCTTAATCCATAGCTGTTAACTCTCCAGATTTAAGATGGGGAATCCATCTTTTTTTTTTTTTTTGCTCAGTTTGATCATTTTCCCCTAAACGTAATATAGTAGGTTTTATGTTTTTCTTTTTTTTTTTTTTTTGCAAAAACACTTTCTCCATCATTTTCTTTTCTTAAAATATAAATAAATGGAACTGTGTTTAAATTGGAAATATTTTAAAAATATTGTGAATTTCTTCTTATTTTCGTTAATGAATTGGCCCTCAGGTGTGCTTTTTTTAGCCAATGTTGCAAAATAGTAATGGGGTAGTTGTAATACTAGCATTGTTCTCTGTGATGTGCAGTCATTTTATGGTACACGTGTGGTGCGAAACTAATAAATAATGTGTTTCAATGAGATACTAAAGGAAAGTATGACATAATTTCAGAAAGCATATACAGTTACACCTTGATTAATGAAGAGGATGCATTCCACTAAATTACTTGGTTAAGCGAAACTTTGTTTTCAGATGTAATAGGGGGCGCCTCCGTAACCAGGTGGGAAGAAGCAGCAGTGCGTAGCACACGCTTCTTGATTAGACCGGGATTCGAGCTCGTCACCACCAAATACGGAAAGGTCAAGGAATGACCACCACACATTCCCGGAGCAATATGGCCTTAGTTGCTAATGCTCCTGAAAACCAAATAACAACAACAGCCAGAATAGGGATACGTTCCTACGTAAAGAAAATGAAAAGCTTTTTTTCGAACAAAGAAAAGTTTGTTTAAATAAACAGTCAACTTGCATACAAAATGAAATTGCATTTTAAAATATGAGTCTTAAAGTGTGATTGTTTATGCTTTTTTCTCTTTCATTAACAATTGCCTATATGGAGTTATTGCATTTAACACTGATCGCTTAACAATAACACTTCTTCCTAAATCAGGATCATTCCACTAAAAAAATTTAAAACGTAGTAGTGGCATGTGATGCAAGAAAGCAAGTATATGAGCTTATGCAGCATCAGCCAAAAAAAAAAAAAAAAAAAAATCACACCATTCCCTCCAAATGCCTGTCCAGTTCCTCCTTAAATTTATTCAACCTATCAACTTCCACAACGACAGATGGAAGTTTGTTCCAGCAATTAACCACCCGCTGGCTAAAGGCAAATTTCCGCACATCTATTCTACATCTGACCTTTCTTAATTTGAATTTATGCTCCCTTAGGTTTGTAATCTGAACAAGTGGAAGACATTGACATTTTCGATGTCATTTAAGCACCTTTTTAAATCTTTGGTTGTTAACACTTTTTTGGCAGCAACTTCTTTAACTTAGTCTTCATTTTCTTTGTCTTCGTTGCTAACAAGGTTTTCTAAATCTTCCACTGAAAAACCATCATCTTCTGCATTCAATAAATTTCTAACATCCTCTTCATCGACATTTTCGAAACCTATTGATTGAGCCATCTGGATAACTTCATTTCTAATTTCTTGGATGTTATTTTCTTCTTCTAGTACAACTTCTGGCCATATTTTGTGCCAAATTCCATTTAATCATATTTCTTAGTGACTTCTTTCCAAGAACTATCAATATTTTCAGTTGCGTTTTTAATGGTGTAGTTTTTCCAAAAATTTTTAACTGTCATATTTCCTCTTTATCCTCTAGTTCAATTGAATTGCGTAATGTTTGACGCAGGTAATAAGCTTTAAGTGATGCTATTACTCTCTGATCCAATGGTTGAATCAGGGAAGTTGTGTTTGCTGGGAGAAACACAACTTTGACAGGAATGCATGTGTCCAACGTGTGAAGATCAGTAGGATGTCCCAGAGCATTGTCTAACAACAAAAGAGCTTTTTCTTCAAAATTGTTTTTTTTGACAATACCGTTTTACTTCAGGACAAAAGTGGTTAACAAACCAATCATTAAATAACTCCTTGGTAACCCACGCTTTTCTATTTGCTTTCCATATTACAGGTAAATTCATTTTTATGTTATCTTTTAATGCCCTCGGATTTTCTGAATGGTAAACTAATAATAATTTTAATTTATAATCGCCAGAGGCATTTGTTAATAATTTAATTTAATTGTTAATAATTTAATTGTTAGTTTAATGTTAAATGGTCTTTGGCTGCTTTTAACCCAGCAGCTGATTTTTCTTCAATAGAAATGAAGCTTTTTGATGGTAGCCGTTTCCAGAACAAACCGCTTTCGTCAACACTGAACACCAAATTTGGTGGAAAATTTTCACGTTCAATTATTTCCATTAGTTTTGCTGGAAACTTATTTGCAGCTTCTGTTAATTTTACACTATGAATCCTGGCGTATTTTTTTTTTTTTTTTTTTTAAATTTCTCGAACCAACCACGAGAAACCCCAAAAGTTTCCGTAATTTCTTCAGTTTGTTTAGATTTCAGGCGATAAAACAAAAATAATGCTGTTTCTTGAATCACCATTTGACTTAAAGGCATATCATCTATCCACAAACTTAACATTTTTTCCATTTTTTTTCTAAAATTGGACTCCTTAAGAGTTAATTTTGCCGCTGTAACATCCGTACAATTCTGAGCAGACTGTTTTATTTTTTTCTGATTGAATTAGTGCCGACCGGGCTAGCCGAGTGGGTAAAGTACCTGCCCGGCAACCCAAAGGTCGCGGGTTCGATTCCCGCCTCGGGCTTGGATCAAAGTACTGCAAAAACCTTGGGAGGTGCAATATGGCCACAGAAGCCGATGCGCCAACAACTACCAAATCAAAAAAAATCAAAAAAAAAAATCAAAAGATTGAATTAGTATGGTTGTTAAAGTTGATTGCGCTAATCCTAAAGAATGTGCCACATCGGATTTTCTTTCACCGCTTTCAACATGTCGTATGATATTTAGTTTAGTTTCCAAAGAAATTGCTTTTCTTTTCTTTGATTCTGACATTTTAACTAAAAAAAAATATTTCTATTAAAATTTACAAAATCTACATTATGTAATGCTATCAAAGAACCTACATCAATTATTGCAATGTGCCCCACTGAAACAACATAAATCATGTATTGCAATGCACCACACTGAAAAACACCCTATGAGGTGTAAACAACGACTAAATTAGGCGAATTACGTGCAAAACTGTTATAACAGAAACATCCACACCTCGGGAGTACATAACGAGTCGCCGTCAGTCACCAATCGGATGATTGTCGGGCGTTGGCCTTAAATTGGAATATTTTTTATATTAAATGGGGCTTGAAATTGCTGACTTCGTTATCAGAGGTATGACTGTATACTATTTTCCATCTATTCCAAAGTCTGAAAAGAGCAACATGTTTGCCTTGTCTACTCCAAATAGGTATGATTTTTTTTTCAGTTTTATGTGGTAGGAAATGCAATGTAAAATTTCAAACAAATAAGAATAAGCACAGCATGTAATGCATAGAAAGAAATGCCAAAATGGATGTGACATTTTGAAGAGAATGTTTTATGTGCCAAATGTTTATTTGCATCTTTTGTCATAGAACATACTCTGACTGAGTTGTTCTGATCATGCAGGTGGATTGTTCAGGAAAGTTTTGTTTCTCAATAGTGAAATATCAAAAAATAAATAAATTGTGGAAGAACAAAAACAACGTGCATTGTGTTAGTGAAACTGTAGAGATATAAATGGACCATATTCAGTTAACATGTCCACTGCTGCTTATAATTGTGAAGTCCTTTGTAATATTGGAGAGATTCTATGGGATGCTTCTGTGGAGTGCTGGAACAAGCAGGCACTGCTTTTTTAGTAAATAGATTTCATATGTAAAGGATCATCACTCTAAGTAATGCTTGCATCTGTTTGTAGCATTCTGTATCAAGAGATGCATTTGAAAAAGATTCAGAATCTGCATCACTTAAATAGAATTCTATTTTAGTATGAGATGACGTATTATAAAGAGCCCATTCAATGTCATCAACTTCAACATACTGTCCATCCCTTTTCTTTTTCAGTCCTGAAATCCCAGGCTATGGCTCCATTAAGTCTTTAGGGTAAAATTTTATAGGAAAACATTTTTAAACAAAATATTATAAGCACACACACACACACACACTGAGGGCAATGTTTTGGTTTTCACAACTAAAAAATTAAAATTCTGTGAGCATAATCTTCAAAGTATTTTATCTTTTCTTGCAGAATATACTAAACTAGGAAAAATAACTTCGGCATAAACAAAGAATATATGAAACCGTGAACCAAGTGTACAGCATTATAGTGTTCTCTAGACCACTGGTCTCCAGACTTTTTTTTTTTTGTTTGCACACCCTGGAATAAAAAATTAAATTTATAAGTTTAATATATATATTTTTATTTATAAATCATTTACACGGAAGGCATTAGAGGAACTCCCCGACTTACAGAAATTCGACTTTATGTAAGTTTTTCCCGGCCCATGCAAACTTAAAAAAATCGTGGAAACGTATTTGCATCCCGTTGGAAGAAATGGAGGTATCGTGAAAATATCGTAATATGAACCCAATAACACTTTTTTTTTTTTTTAATTCATTCCAAGTCCTTGGAAGTTAAATTTTGCTATATTACTAAACTATTTATCTCTCTAAAAGGTCATATTTATAATGGAAATTGCACTACCCTTTCATCGTTATATGTTCCCGTTATAAGAATCAATTTTGAATGCCTTTGTGATATTTTTCTAAAGCATGTTTCTGGAGGTCATGACCATAAAACAATTTGCACTTTCCGTTTTATTGGGCTTTTCTGTTAGTGCATCTAATTATAAACGGGTAGTAAACTATCTTATTGTATTTTCGGTAATTCCGATAACTGCAATTGTTTGGGTTTTTATGCTATCATGGTGAAATATGTTCTCCTTCACTGAAATCTTCAATCATATAAAATACAAATTTTCAGAAACTTCTCTTCATTCCTATTTACGTATTACAATGATGAACGGAAAGCGACCAACGAAAAGTACAAGTGGTGGTAGTGTCAGGAAACGAAACAAAATTGATTTAGAAATGAAGATGAAAATGATTAAGTACGAAGCAGGACAAAGTTTGTCATCTTTTGCACAGAATTAGGTCTCACTGCTTCAACAGTGAATACTATTTTGAAGGCCAGTGTCGGTATAAAAGAACATGTCAAAGGATCAATGCAACTTAAGATCAACAGTGATCACAAAACAGTTTTCAGGTTCTATATTGAAGATGGAACAGCTGTTAATTATATGATTGGAAAATCAGATTCAGAAGCGAGCGCTCCTGAGTCTAATGACCATTCAAGCAAAAGCAACAAGTACAGTGGAACTTCTCTATTATGAACTTCTATTTAACGAATTTCTCTGTATTATGAATTTTTTCGCAAAACATTGCACCTTGAAATGAAATTACATGTAAAATTAACCCCATATAACGAAGTGTTAGTCTCTCTATAATGAATTTTAAAAAAAATTAGTAAAAGCATTTTTGAAGATTTTCAAGCATTAACTGCTAAACAGCTGCTCAAATATACTGCCTCCTTCCCTCTGAAATTTCGCATTGGCATCTGGAATTAAATAATCATCCTTTTAGTGAACACTTGTGGCCGTTGACGCCCGTAGGAGGGTCTTTGTTTCATTTTTGTTACAGTTATTAAACCAAATGGGTTTACAATAAATTTTACAATTAACTTTACAATAAATAGGGTAGATTTGTAAATTGATGTTGGCTCAGGGGAAAGCGAAATTCGCTGCGGTAAACCTTTAGCATGCTGCGGCGGCAATACATAGAATGCAACCATAGTCGGTTTTTAGTAACGCCTACTGAGTGACATTCGCTTCTCACCTCAACCACGTGTACCACGTGACCTTTATGTCAATCATTATATGATATGTCCCTTCTCGTCTAACTGGACCCCCAGTAGAGGGTTTTCATGATTTTTTTTATTTATTTATTTATTTTTTCTGGAAAGTAACATACAGCATACGTTAATCATAAATTTTCTTTCGTGTATATATGAATGAAAGCAAAATAAAAGAAATTTACAAAGTCGTATATTTCTTCAAAGTGAGTGATACTGTTGAATTGACAAGCGAACGTCATTGAGTAGGCGGGTAGCTGTACTAACAATTCACTATATGGCCAGTGCAGCGAAGGACTGGACTGCAGCTCTTGCCGATACATACACCGGAAAGGTGTATGTATCGGCAAGAGCTGCAGTCCAGTAATTTTTACAATTGCAAAAACAATGTCTAAGAGAAAGTGTTTAAGTATTAATGATAAAGCAAAGATTGTCATGATATCGACCAGGGTTTTAAGAAAAAAGATGTTGCGGAGAAATATGGCATATCTGCAAGCAGTTTATCTACGATTTAAAAAAAATCGAAAATCAATTTTAAATACAATTGAAGGAGGAGCAGACAAGAAGCGAATTAAGTTGTGTTAATTTGCTGAATTAACACAACTTAAGAATGAATTAATATACAAAGATGTTGATAAAGCTGTTCTAAAATGGGTGCAAATGATACGTGAAAAGAATATCCCAATATTGGGCCTTATAATTAAGCAACAAGCTCTGAAATTTGCACAGTCCCCTGGACATATAGAATTTAATGCGAGCACTGGGTGGCTAGATAAATTTAAGAAGTGCCACAGAATTGTGGAAAAGGTTATTTGTGGAGAAAGTGTTAATGTAAATGAAGAAGATTGCAACAGTTGGAGGAACAATACCTTAAAGAAGATTTTGGAAGAATATGAGCATAAGGATGTTTCTAATGCTGACGAAATGGGTTTATTCTTTAAATGGTTACTGAATAGAACACTTGCTTTTAAGGATGATAAATGTTTTGGCGGAAAACAAAGAAAAGAAAGAATCACTGTGCTAGTTGGAGCAAATATGACTGGAAGTGAAAAATTAAGACTTTTAGTTGTCGGAATATCAAAAAACCCAAGATGTTTTAGAGGCACAAAATCTTTGGAAGTTGACTACACCTTTAATAAAAATGCTTTTTTATTAAAGGTGTAGTCAACAAAAAGATGAAAAGTGATATTTTTGAAGAATGGATATTAAAACTAGACAAGCGTATAACAAAAGAAAAAAGGAAAATCGTGTTGGTAACTGACAACTGTCCAGCACATCCTGCCAATATTTCTGCCAAACTTAAAAGTGCAAAGTTGTTTTTACCACCAAACATCCAACGTCAAAACTACAGCCAATGGACCAAGGCATTATTAAAAATTTAAAATTTCATTATCGAAAAATAATAATGAAGATTGTCAATGCGTTATCATAAAATAGAAACTTGGAGGTTACAATTAACCTTAGAGATTGCATCTCTGAACTGGCAAAAGTTTGGACAAACAATGTCACTGAATACACTATTCAAAATTGTTTTTCGAAAGCGGGATTTGCATTGAATACAGAAGTCTAACAACGACTGGACGAACAAGATGAACTGCCTCTTTCACAACTGAAAAACTTTTGGACATTATTAGAATCGTTTGGAAACATCGAGAATGAAATAACAATAGATAGTTATGTTTATGCAGATCACAGCAGAACATCCAAATTAAGATGAAATACTACTGAACAGTGTTAGATGCGACCATGATCACGAAGAAATTAACGATGATGCTGAAGAGATGCATCAGAACAACCCGTAGAAAAGTCAATTCGCGAAGAAATGATTAACGCTTTTAAAACGGTTCGTATGGGTCTAGTTTTGTGAAAATGTTCCTGATAATGTTTTTAATGCTCTGAACAAATGTGAGGTTTTCTTTGAGAATCAGACAATTTTTTAATTGTACTGTGCAAACGAAAATTACAGATTTTTTTTAATTTGTGATATTTACCGGCGAAAATTGTGTAAGCGTAATTTAAATAAGTATGTTTTTGAAATAAAATACATTAAAAATAAATGTAGATTTGTTTTCATTTTCTAATTAGACGACAATTTCTAATAAAAAAGATATTCTCTGTATAACGAAATTTCTCTATAACGAATTTTTTCGCCGGATTTATCGAATTCATTATAGGGAAGTTCGACTGTATTTATAAAGATATTAAGGATAAATATGACAAACTCCAACCCAAGTTCGTGGCAAGCAACGGGTGATTTAATAGGTTCAAGCATTGCACTGGTTTCCAGTGCTAAAAGTGTTAAAGTATGCGGTGAAGTCGCCAGTGCCGATTCTGCAGCTGCAGAGATATTTTGTATTGTGTTGGAAAAAATTATTGATGAAAGTGGCTATTCAACGCATCAAATTTTTAACATTGATGACACTACTCTGTATTGGAAAAAAATGCTGGATCGAACATACATTGCTAAAGAGGAAAATACAGTGCCAGGTTTCAAAGTGTCAAAAGATAGGGCCACGCTCTTGCTTGGGGCTAATGCAGCAGGATATTACAGATTAAAACCACTGCTTGGGTACCATTGTCGAAATCCTTGTGAATTTAAGAGCATCAATAAAGAAGCCACCCTACCCGTGCATTTCCAGTCGAAACAGAGCATGGATAACAGTATCTCTCTCTTTGAGGATTGGTTTAAATGCTGCTTCATTCCTGAGGTTGAAAAATATTGAAAAGACAACTACGTTCCTTTCAAGATTTTGATTCTATTAGATAATGCTCCTGGACATCCTACGCATCTAGATGATTTCAATTTGAACGTGAGTCATATTTCTACCGCTAAACACAACTTCACTCATCCAACCTATGGGTGTTATTTCGAATTTAATACATACTATTTATGCACAACATTTGCTCAGGCATTGTCTGCAGTAGATGGTGAGAAAAATTTTACATTAAGAGACTTTTGGAAATCTTACAATATTTATCACCCCATCTTAAACATTAAGGCCTGAGCGGAAATTACTAAAAGTTGTTTAAATGGCACATGGAAGAAAATATGCCCAAGGCACGTAAAAGGCTTCAAAGGATTTGAAAAAGACTAATCATATGTAGCAGTTACAGATAAAATTGTAAAGGTTGTAGAGCTACTTCAGTTGGAAGTTGATGCCAAAGATGTGGAGGAAGAAGAGATGGAAAATTTATTTACCGAAGAACTTATTGACTTGCAAACAGTGATAGTGTAAGAAGAAAATGCTGACGAAGCTCAAGATGAAGCAAATGAGTTGCTGAGAAGCTTCATCACCAGAGAAAGGGCAATGGCAGTTTCATGAAATTGCATCAGCAATGGCAAGGTTTGAGAAGATGGATCCTGACAGCAAACAGTTCTTAAAAGTTAACAGAGGGGTGAATGATATGCTTGCTTGCTACAAAGAAATCTACGATGAAAAGCAAAAGGCCACCATCCAGTCATCCATTAATATTCTTTCGTAAAGTTTGAGCGGCTTCTAAATCTCCACAGCGACATACTTATCAGCTGAAGATGTAGATTCTGGCAACGATGCTCAAGAGGAAAAATTTACTGACATTATTCTTGTCTCCTCTTTTTTTTGTAATTTTATAATTTTGAAATTTTTTAAAAATTGCATGCCTTTGTAATTTTTTCCTGCGCATGAAATAAAAAATTGAATAAATACAATAAATAATTCTATTTACATGTTCATCAAACATTTCTTTTTTGATTCAATCAATTCAGCGAGCACAGTTGTGAGTGCTGCACAAGCATGGCGAAATTCCCTGACTTATGTAAAATCCCGAAGGGTTGCAGAATGCAACCCTTCTGTAAGTTGGGTATTTCCTGTATATCTATATCACATATAATTTTAAAAGATCACAAATAAAAAAGCACAAAACAATATTAAAGTTAAAGTACAAAATGATATGAAATCATTAATGTAACAAGTGTAATTAATGTAATGTAATACTATTTGTTTTATTTATAAATAATTTACATTGTATGCATTATATCTAGAATCACATAATTTGAAAAGATCACAATCTAATTCGATACAAAAAGAAATTGAAATTAAAGTACAAAGTTTTATAAATCAAATCTACAGCACTTTTTAGTGGGAACAATGTGCTTGAATATTTTTCGTTATTGCTGTATATCTTGCAGTCAAAGAAAGCTGCATATTGAAGTATTAAAAAAACATTTATTTATAATTTTTAGTTTGAATTACGTTTTGAAAAACTAAAGTTTTCATAATTAATAAGTACCGATTTATTGTGGATTATCTCGCACACCCTGTGGATCATCTCGAGCACCCCTAGGTGTGTGCATGCACCCAACTTTGGAGATCATTGCTCTAGACAGTGTGACTGACATTAAGCAAAATTGCAGCTGTAACGCAATAAACCATGGTTCAGTCAATGAGCCAATATCACTCAGTTGTTAATTTCATATGCCTTTCCTTTTGCAGTGATTGGAATACAGGCAGGCCTCGCTTAACGCGAGTTCGATTAACACGGTTTTCAGTTACCGCGATTGGAAAACATGATACCACTTTTTACTTTACGCGATTCAAATTTACAGTTAACGCGATCTTTTATTTCTGATAGTTGAAAAAGATTCAAATTGCGCACTAAATGTCTGACTGCCAATAAACAAGCGTTTGTCCGCTTCCCGCCTCAGTGTGTTCCATCAACTAAGTAGACGTGTTACTTGTTTGTCTCCACCTAATAAAGTCACGTGCAGACGTATTTAAAAATCCTAATTTTCTACCCCTGTTAATTATGGATAAAAGAAAGAGTGAAAAACAACGTGATTGTAATAAAAAAAAAACGAAAAGTTATTACTTTAGCTGATAAACTTGAAGTTATTAAAAAACATGAACGTGGTGCAAACCATGCGAAAATCGTAAAAGATCTAGGATATAGTGAGTCTACCGTACGAACTATCTTGAGCTGTAAGAACGAATATAAAGAGAAAGGTAAAGTTTCATCATCTTCTTTTGTCTTACAAAATACCAGAAACAGAACTCTAATAATGATTGAAATGGAAAGTCTTTTATCAATTTGGATAGAAGATTGCAATCAAAAAAGAATTCCATTATCTAAGGACAATATTCAGAGCAAAGCTATTAACCTTTTTACTAAGCTCAAAGAAACAAAATATCAAGGGGAGACTGAAATGTTTGTTGCTAGTTCAGGGTGGTTTGGACGTTTCAAAAATCGAGCACGACTGCATAATGTTAAAGTAACAGGGGAAGCTGCTAGTGCTGATGAAGATGCTGCAGCCAAATTTCCTGCAGAATTGCAAAAAATCATTCAGGATGCTGAATACGACGATTGGCAAATATTTAATGTAGACAAAACGGGCGTATTTTGGAAACGGATGCCAACTAAAACTTATTTGGCTGCAAATGAAGCATCACAACTTGGATATAAAGTCTCAAAAGATCAACTAACACTTTTATTAGGAGGTAACGCTGAAGGTGATTTTAAATTGAAATCCATGCTTGTGTACCGTGCACAAAATCCTAGGGCTTTAAAAGGATATAGCCATCGCACTCTTCCAGTCATTTTTCGTTCAAATAAAAAAGCATGGATGACCAAAGCCCTATTTGAAGACTGGTTTACGTCTTATTTCTGTCCAACAGTTGAAGCCTATTGCAAGAAAAATAATCTTACTTTTAAAGCTCTGTTGCTTTTAGATAATGCACCTGGACATCCTTCTGCACTTGGTGACTTAAATGAAAATGTGAAAGTTGTTTTTTCACCGGCGAATACGACTTCGTTATTGCAACCCATGGACTAGGGGACGATTGCAACTTTCAAGGCTTACTATCTCCGCAGAACCTTTGCACAGGCACTTGAAGCTATAACAGGAGATAATGCAATTTCTGTACCAGAATTTTGGAAAAAATATAACATACGATTGGCCATTGAAAACATTCATGCAGCATGGGAAGAAGTGACAGCCAGCAATATGAGAGCAGTTTGGA
The DNA here is from genome assembly GCF_048544385.1 of Mastigoproctus giganteus. Taxonomy (NCBI): domain Eukaryota; kingdom Metazoa; phylum Arthropoda; class Arachnida; order Uropygi; family Thelyphonidae; genus Mastigoproctus; species Mastigoproctus giganteus. Next base: position 82,124,046 of record NC_143584.1, read on the forward strand.
AGCATCTTTTACCCCGCGCAAACGATTTTACTTAATTCAAAGATGCAGTTCAAAAAGTTATTGAAGACATAACTAATATTGGTAATGAACTTGGTTTCAAAGGCTTGGATGCGGCTAACGTTCGAGAATCACTGAATTTGCATTTAGAACAGCTAACTGACAATGATCTCCTTCAAATAGAGCAACAGCGTGCGCACGAAGAAGCTGAAGAAAAAGAGTGTGAGCCAGATGAAAATGTTACCTCAAAGGAGATAACGGTAAAAGAACTAGGCGAAATCTTTTGTATCGCAGAGAACCTTAAACAAAAGGTAATGGATGTTGATCCTAACATCGAAAGAAGCATGTTATTTCGCCAGGGCCTAGAGAAGCTTGTTGTCGGCTATCGGAAATTGTATGATGAAAAAACGAAAGCCAAAACTGTTCAAACGACTGTGTTCAAATATTTCTGTAGCAAATAGTTAGTTTCTCCATTATATATTTTGAACAATAAACATTTAATTCTATAATTTTTATTATCTTTTACATGGCATGCAGTTAAAAAGTTATTTAAAAGGTATTATTTAAAAGTTATTTAAAATTCTTTATGGACATTCCAGAAGGTCAAGTACCAATTATAATTTTTCCTATTGGTTATGATATTCGATTAATGCGTTTGCGCGATGCGCTCGCGGGACGAATTAATCGCGTTAATCGAGGCCCGCCTGTAGATGCATAATTGCATTAAGGCACAAAAAAATATCAGTTTGTTTTTATGCAGGTTTGCAATCTGGCAGTTAATATATTAATGAAGATGGCAGTAATCAAAGTGATTCCAAGCTATATCCCATTGTGGTGACCTTTCAAAATAAAAATAAAAAATCATCAAATTGAAAGCAGCTTTCTCCTGTTGCCAATATTGGAAGGATAATCCAATATAGGGTACAACAGTGAGCAGTTTCTGAACAACCTGAAAGTGTATGTGGGATTCCTTTTAAAGAACTGTCTAGCACTTAGTGTTGATGGTGTGCTTTTGCAGTAGGCAAAAATTGGAGTAGAAGTGCTATTAAAAGAGAGGGATTGAGCACCTAGCAGTAATAGGCTGTTCTTATTACTTTGTGTGCTGAAGAGAGAGCTACATGCATTCATGTGAAAGTGTCGATATTTATTACAAGAGAGAGAGGGAGAGAGAGAGAGACTAAAAAAAGATTTTGAAGCATACGTGTATACAGTAGCTGTCTTTGGTTAAATGAGTAATTAGACCTGGTTGAATTGTGGCAATCTTTGACAAGTCTATTTAAAGAAGAGGTTAGAAGTAGTCGGAAAAGGCATATTAGCACTTTTCAGAAAATGATTGCCACTGTTTTGTATCCAAATCCATGTCATAATTCAAGAAAAGTTGATAGAAGATAAATTAATCAACTCCCCAAAATAAAGTACTGAATGAATTAGACTTCTGGTCAGAGCAATCCTAAACAGGCCAAGCAAACTGATAACTGTAGACATGTTATCCTGACTTGTGCAGAAAATCTGTTCGTATTCTCTCTACTGGCTTGAATAAAGCAATTTACTTGTTTCTTTTAAGTGCTATGGCTTCAAAATCTGAACAAAAATCTTCGCTCCAGTGTATCTCAAATCCACGTACTAAGGTCATTACTCCTGGATGTGTTGAAGAATGATTATGTGCAAATTTATTTTTACCAAGAGTTTTCAAATCTTACACTTCCATTTTGGAATTTGATTACCACATCAGACAATACTGGAAAGATGATTCTGACTTAGTTGTAGGTCATTTCTGTTACCGATGTTATGGAGAGTCTCAAACAAGAGAAGTTTCTTTTCTTTTGTTCTGTGAGGAAGTAGTTTATTGCTATATGTGGCCACTTTGTGTATAAGTTCCTATTAAATTGTTCTTATATATGTCTAGGTAGGACAGCTTATAAATGCTGATGTTCTCTCTCTTCTGGCTTGAAGCAATTTGCTTGTCTTTTAAATGTTTGGAAACTTTGAAAATCCAAAAATTGCTCTTTGCTCCAGCACACCTCACATCCAAGTACTGAGATCTGTACTACTAGATATGTTGAAGAAAGTTATGTGAAAGTTTATTTTGCTAAAAGTTTTAAAATCATCCACTTTCATTTTGGAAGTTGATTATCTGCTATAAACATAGCAGACAGTTCTGATTAGGTTTATCTACTGTCAAGATCATGGATGAGGTGAGGAAGTACAGTTGATTCTGGTTATTTGGGACATATCGGGACTAGTGCATTTTGGCCCGATTAAGCAGCTGCCCCATTTATCCGAAGTTTCACGTAAATAATTAAAAATACAATGGACCCCCGCTTTACAATTGGTTCGCTGTACAATCAAATCATGTTACGATGGACTCACCATAGTAAAGTACCGTTCACTATACGATGTGTAGTAGCGCCAGTCATTGTGATCAAGTTTGTGAATTGAATTTTAATTCTATTAAACAGCGATTCTAATCAGCGAAAATAGGAGGAATATTACCAACAGGCTATAAAAGTAAAGATATATTAAGCACAATTTATCCTTTATTACCTTACCAATTAAAAAATTAAATGATATATGAAATTCGGAAGAATATATGTGATAATCGGAATAATTAATACGTACTGTAATATGTACATACGAACTAGTTGACATTTTTGTTCACTGACATTTGTAGGTGGGGGTTAAAATTTAAAACAGTAAAAGGATAAGCAATCAATAACAAAAACATGGCACACACAAATTGCAAGTAATACGATACGTGCAAGTGAGAATGGAGTACTAGTTACGAAGCTTTAAAAATGGGAATGAAGAGAAGATTCTGAAAATTATTTTTTTTTATATGATTGAAGATTCCATAGCAGTGTAAACACATTTTACCATAATAACCCACAGAATTCCAGCTGTCGGTATTATCGCAAATTTAATAAGATTGAGTTTACTATCAGTTTATGATAGATTTCACTAACAGTAAAGCCCAATAAACAGGTGACTGCTAATTGTTTTATGGTTGTGACCTCCAGAAATCCGATTGAACTACGTGGTATGGTCAGAGACAATCATAGGGTAATCTTCAGTGCTGCGGTCTCCTGCCCCGATTAAACGGCACGTTGTCCCAATTAAGCGAAGTAAACCCTGGCTATTCTCTTGATTCGGTTCTGTTTTTTAAGATTTGCCCCAAATAAATGGCTGCCCCGATTAACCGGTGGCCCAAATAACCGGAATCCACTGTACTTTATTGGTGCATCTTGGACAACTTCCCATTGAAAAATGTTCTTATAAATGCTGAGGTAGAACAAATTTCATAAATCAGTAGTCATCATTTTTAAATTTGAAAATTTTTTATGGATAAGTTTAGAGTACTTCTTGTTATTAAAGATAAAGAAATAAATGAAGTAATAGAAAAAAGTTTGCAGAATGAATTCCATTAGTTTCAGAGTGAGAATCGTATCAGATTATTATTATTATTATTGGCCATATGGTACAAGGAAGCCTAAGGCTTATGCTGCACCAGCCAAAAAAAAAAAAAAAAAAAAAAATCCCAAGTTACCCCCTGAGAGAGAGAGAGAGAGAGAGAGTTTAGCAAGAAAGAATTTATGTACATTGGTGCCTTGGTATTGGGAACTGACAAGTGCATGCACAAGGAAGCTTGCAGTATAGCAAACTATTCCAGATCATGTTTCGTATTTTAACAATTCCCCATAACAATGTTGAATGTGAGAGCATATTCAGCCAGGTAAGTAAAACAAAAATTGAGTACAGATCTGTTCTTTCTGGTGAAGCCTTGGAAACTCCTGACAGCGAAGTCTAGACAGTGGGGCCATTTTGTTGAACAAAACTTTAATGCAATATTTCTGACGAGGGAAAAGTTGAAAACAATAACTGTCTTGAAGCAATTAAAATCAGTTTGTTTAATAAAATATCCATACAGAAATCCACATACAGTTAAATTAGGTGCCTCCGCAGCCAGGTGAGAGGGAGCAGCAGTGCGTAGCATACGCTTCTTGATTAGACCGGTGTTCGAGCCTGTCCACCACCAAATTAGGAGGAATAACCACCGCATATCCCGGAGCAATATGGCCTTAGTTGCTAATGCTCCTAAAAACCAAAACAACAAACAACAACAACAGTTAAACTAGATAACTAATGTTTGAAAGTGAACTGTACCGGTAAGCACTTGTATGTGTGTAATTTCTAAAAATGTGTATGTTTTCAGTGAACTTTAATTTCTAGTGATTTTACAAAAATTTCCAGATTTTTCTGAACAATCTCCTGGTTTTTTTTTTTTGTTTTTTTTTTACATATTTCAAATCTTTTCAGCTAACTACTTTTTGCAAAATCCTCTTGTTTTAACTCAAAAATATCCTGTTTTCCTACTTCTTACAAATGCCTTTTCTCTCCAGCTTTTTGAAAATATAAAGTATGCCAATTAAATATATCATCGTCATGTGTTTTTGTCTGTTTGTTGTTTTTAAATAAATATTTGATTGGTTCAGGAGGAATTCTGAGATGACTGTATGTATAATTCTGTAATATAATCTTCATCTGTTACTCACTAATGACATGATCAAATTTATTAAAGTTTATAACTTTAACAAATGAAGTTATGCATCTAATTGATATTTGTATTGTTAGTGTTGCCATTAATAGAAGATATTGGAAAAGATAACTTGTGAATGGAAATTGATATTTTTACTTACTTTAAATTTAATGTTAGCATCATACTTTAAAGTCAGATGGATTGTATAAGTACAGTACACTGAAAGGACAAAATTTACGGGGTTCCTGGGCAAAGTTACGCTGTCACCCCTCTCGCTAGTGTACGAACCCACTGCTTGGCAGGTATATAGGTACACTGCATCACTGCTTTCGTGTAGACAGTAATTTGATGTCAGTATGGATAAACGTCATGAGTTAACTGACTTTGAAAGATGGATGGTAGTGGGTGCCCGACACATGGGTCACTATCACAGAGGTGGTACAGAAATTGCACTATCCCCGTTTGACAGTATCAAGAGTGCATCGGGAATATGCCATTTCTGGAATAACATCCATCTCATCATGGACAGCACTGTGGGCAGAGAAAGATGGCGGATGAATGTCGCCGCAGACATCTGTCTCGCATTGTTTCAGCCAACCAGAGAGTAACAGTGGCACAAATCACCACTTACTTCAATGAGGGAGGTGCCAGAAATATCTCCACCAAGACCATCAGGAGATTATTAGCCGCAATAAGTTATGGGCGCCACCAACCCTCAGGCTGTACATGGGGCCCCAGAAAAAGGGGGAAAAGGAAGTTAATTGGATAAAATTATTTTAATTTTATAAACTTCACCGAAGTAAGCAATGCTGAAAGTCTAAGTGTAATTTTTGATTTGTTCTAATATTCAGTGTTATTTTGTTTTTCTTTAGTATTTCGTTATTTAGTTCAGTATAAAAATTTTATAATTATTTTTTGAATTAACCATGGACAAAAAGCATAAAAGCAGTGCTTTTCAATGCAAAATAAAACACGCTGCTGATGAAGCTCTAACAAAAGCTTAAAAAAAAAATCCAAAATTGACTTTGCATTTTAATAATATAATTATTATTAAAATATATAATTTTATTATATGTGTATATTTAGTTACTAAATACCGAGCATATTTACTTACTAAATTTTAGTACCAATAATGTCGATGCCAAGAAAATCTCTCTTGGTGTCAGAAAAGAAAATTGGCTAAAGAGAAAAAGAAGCAAAAATTCAAAAAGTCACAACCAGAATTGTTTTTGTGGCTGCAAAATAAATCTTATAATAATGAAACTAGTTCAGGAATTCAGGCAAATGAAGAACAAAACCAACAGGAAGAAACTGCAAGTTGACAATCAGAATACAGAAATTGTGGAAAAAAAACATGAAACAACAAGTAAGGAAGAAATTATTCAAATTGACAACCAAAATGTTGAAATAGTGGGGAAAAAAATTTAATTGTCTGAAGAAATAAATCTTCACATTGAAGAAACGGCAAGTCATGCTGAAATACAATTTGACAAAACAGTACACCAGGTTTACAGCCAGATATTGATACGTTTACATTATTATGTGTCAAAACTGGCCTAAGCAAGAAGATCAGTACACTTTCCCTAAAAATGCTGATGGTAGATCTTTCTCTATATCTTATTATTTTAAAACTATGCCAAATGGTGAAAAATAGCATTGCAGCTGGTTAGTTTATTCAGAAGCTCAAGATTCAATATATTGTTTTTGTTGCATATTATTTTCTGAAAATAGAGATAAATGTACACAGTTTATAGATGGTTTTAATAATTGGAGAAAATTGACGTCGGTAATTCGAGATCATGAGCTCTCTATTTGTCACATTAATTCTTTTATTGCTTGGCAAGAATTATTAAAACGATTTAATTTAAATTCTACTATTGATAATACAATTCAGATTAATTTAAAAATGGAAGAATTACCTCTATGATGACTTGTATAACACTTCAGTGCTGATACGCTCCATAGTTGAATAACTATACAAATCGATTACATATATTCCACTCTCTCGTAGACAAGATCAGTAATCCAAATGCACCACGGAATCGGGGACCCGCAGACCTCAAGCCCGACCCCAAAATATATCGAACCACCACCCCAATCTTGAGCGAGAGAATACAAAACATCCGCATTTTAAAAACAATTTAACTGCTAAGGGACCAAATAGATACATAATGAATCCATACTTTTAATACTTTAAAACTAATATTATTAAGACACAAAAAATATTAAGAATCCTCTAAATATTAAGAAACTAAGGAATTTTGTTACTTCCCTGAAGCGGACGGGGCTTTTTGAACAGTGTCTGTTTGATCACAGGAAAGTGAAAATATCCCCCGCTATACCTGCGGTTTAGCGGGGGATATTTTATAGCATGGTGATTAGTTGCAATCCTGGCGCATGCGCGTGAAGGACCATGAATCAGAGATAAGGTAGTGGCGACGTACATTGACTGAATTTCGATGTAATTTAATTTCAAATGTTCAAGGGGTGGTAGCTATACCCACACTTCTTGGCCAGGTAAAACTACATAAGACAGGTTCCCCCATTCGTCCCATCATTTCATACTTTTATTCTGCATTTCATAATTTTATTCTGCATTCTCAGTGTTAGCTTCTCACATATATAATATAGTCAAACCATTCAGAAAAACCATAAAATTTGGAATAAAAAACTATGATTCGTTATTTAACATCCTAAAAGATAATGACAGCCTATTTTCTCTAGATGTCACCTGTTTATATACCAATGTGAACGTCACACACACATCTGGAACATGCTAAACAAAGACCCCCACCCCACCAATTAGCCATACAAAACTCCCAATTACTGCTATATTCAACCTGATAAAACTTTTAACTGAAACCAATTTTATCACCTTCCTAGACAAGTTTATGGCTTACCCATGGCGTTAAGTCTAAGTGGTTTATTTGCAGAAATATACCTTACCAATATCGAAACAATACATTTAACTCCCTTTCTTCCGTGGATCACCTACTATGGTAGATATCTGGACGATATACTTTGCATCATAGATGCGGAGACCACACAGGACAGCCTACGAAACTTAAATAATATCCATGCAAGATTAAGCTTCACTCTAGAATCCGAAAATGCTGAAACAAAAATCATTACATTTTTTTAAATTTCCCCCTCACACGAATTATGAACAAAATCCAATTCAGCATATACAGAAAGGCCACCAACACTGGAATGCTTCTTCATTACAACAGCTACCCCCTTCACCTATGGAAGATCCATCATCTTTAATCAATTTCTTAATGCTTACAAATACTCAACATCTGAATCTGCCCTAAACAGAGAAATACAAAATCTACAAAACAGATTTCAAAATAGAGGTTATCCCCTACTCATTATAAACAAAATAAGGATACAAGCAAAAAACAGATTACGTAATATGTCCCCTGTTATCAACAATAACAACATAAAAAAAATGTTATATTGCTTTACCGTATATTGAACAATGGTTCAAACAACTAAATAGTATTTTCAAAGACACACAATTCAAAATCATAGCCGAACCCACAACTAAACTACATGCTGCCTTAAAAAACCATGAAGTCCAGTCCATGTCCACATTCCAATTAAATGACTTAGCCTACACTGTATCTTGCAAGGATTGCAACTCCTCATACCAGGGATCCACTCCTTGTACACTCAATATGAGAATGAACATTCAACATCTGTCCTCTCATCCAGCTCCTCTGCTTCAGACTCGCATTCCATGTGATCGTGAAGACCATACCTTTCTATTCAATGAAGCAAAAATTCTCAGCATCCAACATGATTACACCAAACTATTAATTTCAGAGACACCTTGAAATTAAATTACATCAAAATTCAGTCAATGTACGTCGCCCCTACCCCACTCTGATTCATGGTCCTTCGCGTGCATGCACCAGGATCACAATTAATCTCTATGCTATAAAATATCCCCCACTATACCCGCGGTTTCACTTTCCTGTGATCATGACCTTGGTCGAAAAGCCCCGCCGCTTCAGGGAAGTAACAAAATTCCTTAATCTCTTAATATTTTAGAGGATTCTTAATGTTTATTATGTTTTAAAGTATTAAAAGTATGGCTTCACTATGTATTTATTTGGTCCTTTAGCAGTTAAATTGTTTTTAAAATACGGATGTTTTGTATTCTCTTGCTCAAGATTGGCTGATGGTTAGATGTATTTTGGGGTCCGGGGATCCACGATTCTGTGGTGCATTGCATCACTAATCTTGTCTATGAGAGAGTGGAATATACGTAATCGATTTGTATAGTTATTCAACTATGGAGAGTATCAACACCAAAGTGTTCTGCAAGCCATCATAGAGGTAATTCTTCCATTTTTAAACTAATTTACTCATAACGTAGAACTTGAGCCATTGCTGCTCTGTTATCTATTAATTAAATTCAAATTAATGTAAATAAAGAAACGGAATGTCTTAGATTACTATTCCGAAGAATTGTAGATATGATTTTATTCTTATCCAATAATAATCTTTTGTTAAGAGGGACTCGGGAAAAAATTGGAGCGCCAAATAATGGAACTTTTTTTAAGTCTAATCGAATTGTTAAGCCTATATGACACTTTGTTAATGGATCATGTAATAGAATTAAAAATGCGAAGAAAAGAATTGTGCATCATTTAGCATATAGATCACAGGAATTTATTGTGGCTTTAAGTAATGAAGTGATTAATAAAATTAAAGCTGACCTCTACTTATTATAGCATCCAAATGATTGTACACCCGATATTTCCTACATGGAACAAACATCAATAATAATAATTAGATACATAAATTTTACAGACAAGAAACTAATCATTAATGAATCATTTATAGGGTTTATTGAAATATCCGATACAACTGGTGAGGGATTAGCAAACATGCTTTTTAAAAAATTAACAGTGCTTAATTTTGATATTATGAATTTTAAAGGGCAAGTGCATGACAATGGAATCAATATGAAGGGTAAATATAAAGGTGTACAGTCCAGAATAATTAATTTAAATCATCATGCAATTTATTATGTGCCTTGTTTATTACATTCTTTTAATTTGTGATGCTGTTTCCAGTGTATATACTTGTAAAAAAAAATTTTTGGAGTATTGCGATGTTTATACTCTTTATTTTCTGCATCTACAAAAAGATGGGAAATTATGGAAAAGCATTTAAATATTACTCTTAACCATTGTGTGATACTCACTGGGAAGCCAAAATAGATTCAGTTAAAGCTGTGTATAAACAATTTGAACAAACTTGTAGTGCCCTTGAAGAACATGTAATGATAACGCAGTAGTATCCGTAGCTCAAAGTTTCTTAGATTCATTACAAACAATGCCATTCATATTAAGTTTAATAGTATGGTTTTCAGTATTGTCTAAAATTAATAATATTAACAAATTATTGCAAACAAAAACAATTATACTTGATTCAGCTTTCAATTTAATAAATAAAATTGAAAACGAAATACTAAATTTAAGATCACAGTTTGATGAATTCTTAAATGAAGCAAAGAATATAGCACGTAGCGTGAGTATTTCAGAGTTTTTCTGAGACATGAGTTAGGAAAAAGAAAAAGATTATTTTCTGAATTGACACAAGGTGAAGTATCAAAAGATACTGTGGAAGAATATAAGTACAATTTTTTCAATATTGTAATTGATACAGTTATTGTGCAAATAGAAGAAATGTTGAAAAACATACCTAAAATTATTTCCTTTTTCAAATTAATAACAGATATAAAAAAATTAGAACAAAAAGAATTAGAAAAACAATCGGGGATTTTGTAATATTTTATAAAAAAAGATGTAGACTAACATCTAATTTAAGAAATTTTCATTAAAAGAATTGATTTTGAATGAAAAAAATATAAATTATATGCAATATATATTGCAATATATACTAAATAACAATAAAATGAACTTTTTCCCAATGTATTAATTGTACTAAGAATTTTCTTTTAAAAATGAAATGCACCAGGCATAATTATATATGGATTTTAAGTAATTAACTATATAATATCGGTGTAGACATACCATAGTTTACCCATAATTTTTAACTATGTACACAGTGTAAAAGGAATCATTTTGATTGTATCTCATATTGTGGCTGCCTTCACAACGAGATACCAGGTATTGCACTACTTTGAATAAGTAACGCTTCTCTAGAGAATCATTGATTCGTTAATTTTTCAAGTTGACAGGAAGAAAATTGAGGCATTTGAAATGTGGTGTTATAGGAGAATACTGTGTATTTCTTACTTGGATCAAAGAACAAATGAGATGTTATTGAATTAAATTGGCAGGCCTAAAATTCTTCTCCATTACATCAAGAAAAGAAAACTCAAGTTTTTTTGGTCATATAGTAAGAAGGGAAAACTTTCTGTTGAAGAATATAATGGAAGGAAAAACCAAGGGGGAGAGGTGCAGCTGAAGACCTGCAACTAGGTGGAAGGATGGGATCAGTGAACTTCTGGGCATGACACTTTGCAGTGCTGCTCGTATAGCATACGATCGATGCAGTTGGAGGAATTTGTTGGTGGCCACAACAGCTCCTTAGAGAGCTATGTGACTAGAAGAAGACGTAGTGTAAAAGGCATCATTTTAATTGTATTTCATATTGTGGCTGCCTTCACAACAAGATACCAGGTATTTCATTACTTTGAATACCTGGTATCTCATTGTTATTAGCAAATTAAAGTAAGACTTCTCTAGTAGAGAAGACTACTGTTATTTATTCTCAGTGGATACCACCACCCAGACAGCACCATTTCAAAGCTGTTGGCCTACCATCCGTGGATGGGCAGGTACCCTGGTAATGCAACATGCCATTACAGTTGCGAAGTGATTACACAATATGAGAGATGCCAAATGGTGTACAGATAATGTATTTAAAGATGAAATGCCCATATATAATTATGCCTCATGCATTTCATCCTTAAATACATTATCTGTACACCATTTGGCATCTCTCATATTGTGTAATCACTTCGCAACTGTAATGGCATGTTGCATTACCAGGGTATCTGCCCATCCACCGATGATAAGCCACCAGTAGTCTTCTCTACTAGAGAAGCATTACTTATTTAAAGTAGTGCAATACCTGGTATCTCGTTGTGAAGGCAGCCACAATATGAGATACAATGCTTTTTGCACTATGTATGTAGTTTAAATTTACGGGTAAACTATGGTGTATATACACTGATATTATATAGTTAAGAATTTTCTTTACATTGTCTATGACTATAGCAAGTGCAGAACATTGTTAGCAGATTAAAGCTAATTAAAAATTACCTTCGTTCAACAATGTCTGCAGAACAATTAAATGCTCTTGCTACATTAAGTATCAAGAAAGTTGTTAAAGATTTATTTTTCTAGTGTTATTAATATGGCAATAAAAGTCACATACAGTAATTTAAAATGTTAATTAAACCTTAATTATGGAATAAGACATTTCTTATGTATTTATAATTACAATGTGTTATATGTATTTATGATATTAATATATCTGTGTATTTTTTTATATTGGTTGTGATTATTAAAATTGTAACAAAATTTGTTTGTTTATTTATTTATTTTTTTTCATGAAAAGATGTTAGGCTTTTTAATCGTTGAGAAAATTTTTGGGGCCTCAAAAAATTACTTGCAACCAGGCCCCTTTATGGAGAAGGCTGGGGCTGCCCAATCATAATGTAGTTTTCAAGGGTTGACACAGGGTAATAAACTGTACAAGAACACATAATTTTAACTGTGTCTATGGTAATGTCGGGAGTATTGTTAATAAAATAAGCATATTTCATACTCCTGCAATGTTGACAGAGTTAATGAAAATGGTGTTATCCAGAAATAAGAGGATGGATGAGTGGTGGGTCATTCTTCTTATTATTGGCGCCTCCATAGCCAGGTGGGCAGGAGCAGCAGTGTGTAGCACACGCTTCTTGATTAGACCGTGGTTCGAGCCAGTGACCACCAAATACGGAGGATGCGGAAAGGTCAGGGCATGACTACTGCATATCCCCGGAGCAATATGGCCTTAGTTGCTAATGCTCCTAAAAACCAAATAACAAACATAAAAGCAGATTGAGTGCAACAAAGACTTTCGCATATTCAGAAGTTACACATGTTTGTATAGAATCTGTGTGGTGTGAGATGGTTGGAAGCAAAAGTTAAAATCACAGAGTAATCTACAGACCACATGACAAGCAAGGGTGAATGCCTTATTATGGGTGATTGCAATTTACCTTTTGTTGATTGGAGCGAGTGGGAGGGAATTCTATGTGGAACAAAATTTTAAATTCAACTAGATGATTAGTACTTGTATCAGCACGTTAGAGAAAACAAGTGCAGTGAAATTCTGAAAAGTATTTCAGAATTTCACTGCATGTAGTATTGTTGACCAGCCAGGATACAAAAAATGAATTAAGTATATTTATGTGCAATCATGTTATGAGCATTATAAATTGGTGATTGTATGTCAGACCTTCCAAAGCAGTCACTCATCAAATTAGTAATGTAATATTTTAGATAATGGCTCCACAATTTTTATTTTTAATAATATGACCAGGTTGTCAGTGTATGGCAGAAATTATGAGTATGTTAAGTTTAATTTCTCATGCCAGGCATGATATGGTAACTTGCAAAAGACCTGCATATTGGTCTTGCTTGGGTTGGTATCATTTTTGAAGATAGATTCCATAGCAACTCAAGCTGTGTGCGAAGTGGCTCCATCATGTTGAAAATCAAGTATTTTGATTACAGAGATGATATAATATAGGAGCTAGATAGGCCATTGTAGCCATAGTGTGGTAATGTTCTTTCATAACTGCTACATTCGCATTTTGGTTGTTTTCAAAAAAAAAAAAAAAAAAAAAGGTTAGCTGATTGAAGAGGAGCTCAATGCATTCCATGTGGATTTTCTTATGCCCAATAACAACAGAGCCTCATCAGATCTCAGTTTGTTTTGGAATTTTGATCTTAGTTTTTCAACTCTGAAAATTGTGTAAAGAACTGTTTGTTCAATATGTCATATTTTGAATATTTTTACATAACACAGATTTTGTATGAATTGAATTTACTTTGGTGTAATATTTTTCTGACACTTTTGTCTGTATTTTAAGTGTTACAGCATTGTACATAACTGATCTGCAAATGGGATGCAATGGACTGAACATTATTGCATCAGTAACTCACTTTGTTTTATGGAGATGTCAAAAGATGCTCATGTAGACAGACTGTGTCATCATGCACTGAGTTAATATTGAATGATGAGAAAAGGTATTGTGGATTTGATACTGATAGCAAAGCCTTCATTGAGTTTTTGTTATCGAATCTGTCTTCGCAAATAAATCAACACAAGCAAACAGAATGTACTGTATGGGCTAATGTTCCATCATGGACTGATAATTGGTCTATACTTTCTGCTGCACTGTTTTTTTTTTTTTTTTTTTTTCAGAATACAGTTGTGAAATAGTAATCACCCACATCGGTGTACTAACTTTTTTTGAATCAACATCCTTGTTAAGCTAAAGTATTTATGTGCAACCATGTTATGAGCTTTATAAATTGGTGATTGTATGTCATGTGTGTCATCATTGTTACTTGCCTTTTGGTAACTCTGAAGTTAATATTAAATGATTAGGAGAGATAATTGTGAGTTTTATACTGATGATATTAAAACCTTTATTGATTTCACTGTCATGAAAACCATCTTCAAAAATAAATCAGCACATCAACATGACTAATGCTCCATCATGCACTGATAAGAAATGGCATGGAAACAAAACTCCAAGATCCAGCCTTTGATACTAGACTTTTGCATGCGATTGCATTATACCTAGTGAATGTGATTTAAAAACTAAACTTATCTGTACTGTCTTATGCACCTTGTCTCTTGTTGAAGAATACAGTTGTAAAGTTGTAATGACCCACATCAGTATACTAACTTTTTGAATCAGTTTCTCTTGTTAGTCTAAAGTATTTGTTTGATTTGCTTATGCCATTATAATGTTAAAGAAGATACATAGTTGTAACATTGTTAATGACATGTCAGTGTATAATGTTTTTATTATTTTTATTTTTAGAATTTTGTTTGCTTGTCATGGATTTACTAGAAGCTAGCTAAGGCAAAAAAAAAAAAAAAAAAATGGCTACAGATATAAGTGACATAGTGAAACAAGGCTATGTGCGAATAAGAAGCCGTAAGCTTGGAGTAAGTTTTATTGTAGTTAAAGTGTTGTGTTTATATTAAGAGAGGAAAAAAAATATTCAAACAGTTATATTGTACTTAAGAATTCAGAATTATATTTTTATACACAATCTTTTACCTGTAATTAAAAAAATATGTAATTGTTAAAGACAGGTTCTTGTTTGTTTGTTATTTGGCTTTTAGGAGCATTAGAAACTAAGGCCATATTGCTCTGGGGATATGCGGTGGTCATTCCCTGACCTTTCGGCATCCTCCGTATTTGGTGGTGACGGGCTCGAACCCCAGTTTAATCAAGAAGCGTGTGCTACGCACTGCTGCTCCTTCCCACCTGGCTACGGAGGCGCCTGACAGGTTCTTAACCACATTTCTGTCTGAAATGATTGAACTTGCAGTTCATCTGTTAACTTTTCCCTTACAAAAGTTCAGCTAATGTTGAATTTTATGATTGTGTAATTAAGGTTATCTTTTTAGCACACTAGTTTTTGTTATCCAACTTGCATTAGCATTAGTAAAGGCACATGATGCAAGAAAGCAAGTTTATAGCATCAACCAAAAAAAATTTTTTTTGCTAATTTCACCCATCCACTCGCTCCAAATGTTTGTCTAATTCTGCCTTGAATCTATTTAAGCTATCAACTTCTACAACGACAAATAGAAGTTTGTTCCAGAAATCAGCCACACGATAGCTAAAGGCAAACTTCCACACATCTATCCTACAACTGTCTTTCCTCAATTTGAATTTAAGCCTTCTCAGGTGATTATTCTGAGCAAGAGGAAAAATCCCATCAGCATTGAGCATGCTCAAACCATTCAAGGCTTTATACACATCAATCAGATCACTTCACATGTGCCTAGTCTCTCCAGACACTGTAATTTGCAAATCTTAAACCTTTCTTCGTAAGAGCAACCCTTTGTTCCATTCACTAATCTTGTAGCCCTTCTCTGCACTCACTCCAGCAGATCTACATCCTCCAAAAGTAAGGCCTCCAGACCTGTATACAGTACTCAAGGTGTGGACTGACCATTGCCTTATACAAGGGAATAATCACCTCCTTATCCCTGCTAGAAAAATACCTGTATATCATTGGCAAGACACCGAGCTACTCTTGCAGACTGTCTACACTACTCAGAAAACTTCATATCAGCCTGCACAATTACCCCAGGTCCTTTTCATTATCTACCACTGTCAGTGTAGTACCACACAGTTGATACATTAGTCTGGTGCTACTGCTTCCCATATGTAGTACTTTACATTTGTCAATGTTAAACTTCAGTTGCCACCTCTCCGCCCATCTGCTCAACTTTTCTAGATCCTGTTGCAGCGCTGTACTGTCATTAGGGCCATTAATAACCCTGCCAACCTTCATATTGTCTGCAAACTTAGACATTAAGCCTGATATACCACTATCAATATCATTAATAAATGCAGAAAACAACAATGGACCCAACACTGAACCCTGAGGGACACCACTAATAATATTAGTCCACGAAGAGCTGTGCCCATTGATTACCACTCTTTCTTCTCCCACTTAACCATCCCTTTATCCATAGCAGCAATTTGCCTCCAGTGCCATACTGCTCCAATTTGTGCAGCAGTCTTCCATGTGCAATGGTATTAAAAGCCTTTCTAAGATCCAAATATATGATATCAAATTATTCCCTGCATCCAGTTCCTTTGTGACCACATATAGGATCCATTCAAATTGTTCAGACAAGACTTCCCCTTAACCTGTCACCCATGCTGCGTCTGAGCTGTAACTGAAGTCTTGTCTGGATGATCCTGCAGTGCTTTTTTAACCAGTGCCTCCATTAATTTCCCCAGAACAGAAGTTAAACTAATAGGTCTCTAATTATTTGTGTCGCCCTTAGGTCCTCCTTTGTGAATTGGGGTCACATTTGCACATCTCCAGTCCATGGGTACCTCCCCCGAGTCCAAGGAAGCTCTCATAATTATGGTTCAGGGTTGCTGCCTCCTTTAATATAACTGGGTAGATCCCATTCACCCTAGGTGCCTTATGTTTCTCCTCCATTTTGCTCTCAGTTATTACAAAATCATCTGGCTCACTGCCAGAGGTGAATTCACCTCTGGCATTCCCCTCTCTGAATAACTCCTGATGTGTGAATGTAGATGCAAAATACTCATTTAGTTTGTTAGCAACCTGAACTTCTAACAAACTCATTTAGTTTGTTAGAAGTACAGCCAGTCGACACTACTGCGTACAGCCATGTCGACTGGCTGTACTTCTTTGGGTTTTGTGTGTTTCTTAACTAATAGTATAACCCCTCCTCTCGTCCTATCCTTTCTATCCTTCCTGTTCACATTTTACTCCACAAATTCCATTTCTGCATTCCTTATATCTGTGTGATACCACATCTCTGATATCCCAATAATATCTGCCATTGATGTTTTCACCAACACCTCAAATTCATCAAAGTTATTTACCAAACTCCTAGCATTGGTGTACACAGAAGTATACATGCACCCGTTCCTATTCTTAGCTACCCTAACATAGCCCATGTATTTACTTGTTTTGCAATGACTCCCAGCATCTCTGAAATCCCATGCACATGTTTTCCAGGTTGTTGCTCATTCCAGTAGAAGCAGTGCAAGGATCAATTTCATCTCTTCCAGCGGCTACTGTTAATCTATTAGTCCGTGTATCCCCCCAAGCTAGCAGTTTTCTGACCTCCTAACACTGCCTCGATAGTATCAGCAAATATTCTTGCACCCTTTCTATTTAAGTATATTCCATCCCTGTAGAAACAGTCTCTCCTGTTAACAAGCACAGACCAGGCTGAGAAAAATTCTACCCCTTGAGCCTTGCACAATCTCTCCAGGGCCGAATGAATCGACAAAGCTCTCATTGTATATTCCCTCCTATTGTGTCTGGACAAAATTGCAGACACTTTCAAATTAAACCCTAATTCACGGCTTTTTTTCATTAGTGACTTGTACTCGTTAAGTAATTCCGCCAGTCTCCTACTCTTAATATAAATTAGTGCCAACCTGTACAATATCGCCTTTTGTGCCATTAAAAAATATCTGCTCTAAAACACCATCAACCTTGTCCCCTGTCCCTGGTCCTGTTTCACCTATCCATTTTGCACAATATGTTCCCTGTTTCCCTGATAATAGTCACCGACAAGTACTAGTTCATGTGGGTCCAGCGTGTTCTGCCTTGGGGGTTGCTGCTGTGTTGCGTGATGTTAAAGTGCAAGCTCAGGTGTTGATGTGTGCAGCCCGAGAGCTTGATGGGGCACCTCGATTTAGATCCTTCGAGAACATCCACTCTGCCCTTCAAGCTCTCATAACAATTCTGAGTTGTCGCCTGATTTCCTTGCATTGTGCACACACAGACATTCCCCTTGCAATATCATGTCCCGTCCCTTGTTGCTCCAGAAACATTAAACAAGCAATACATTTTAAAAGGCGGCTGTGATTCAGAGGACAACTGTCCCCCTCAGTTCTCCCCTGAGCCACAGTACTCCGATTAGCTTGAGCCTTTTGCTCTGCT
This sequence comes from Mastigoproctus giganteus, assembly GCF_048544385.1. NCBI lineage: Eukaryota > Metazoa > Arthropoda > Arachnida > Uropygi > Thelyphonidae > Mastigoproctus > Mastigoproctus giganteus. Next base: position 82,142,310 of record NC_143584.1, read on the forward strand.
GCTCTGATCTGAGTCATGATTTCGATTCAATTTCAAATAAAATTTCAATTTGAATACAAAATTATAACCCTAAACTTATATGCCAATGCAGTTATTACACTATATATATATATGTGTGTGTGTGTGTGTGTGTGTTTTTTTATTTTTTTTTTTTTTAGTATTGAGTATTATCTCAGAGGTTCATCATATAACTTCCGTATCTCCTATCAAGTTATATGTATTAATTAATAATGTTACGTTTGTAAAATCTAAGTCATATGTATTTAGTTAAAGTGCAATTTAATTGACAATGAAGTTTAACAAGATTAATAAATTTTACTGATAAATTTATAAAACTATACTAAGCTAACAGATTTCTCCTACCGTGCTGCGTGTTGTACTATCGTCAGCACGCTGCTCTTAATTCCATCAGAAAAGACAGCACCATCGTTGCTTCCCACCGACAAAGGACGTTACATGGTTATGTTAGACTGGTTGGAGTATTTGGACAAAGCCCTTGCCTTCTTGCAAGATCCCAATGTTTATGAGCCTATAAGTGACCCATCCATCACCTATCCATTTCTTAGGACATCTAGAATCAAACGTTAACAAACTGATCTACGAATGATTCAAATCTTGGAAGATTTCAATATCGACGCAATGGCAATTGCATGCCACAGGCTGCCAACTTCCACAATTTTATGGACTTCCGAAGGTTCACAAGCCAGGGGTTCCTCTCTGACCCATTGTGTCCTGTTGGAATTCGCCGATGTACTAACTGTCTAAACACAACACGTGACTCCTAACACCTCTAGTGGGAAATACTGTTCATACAGTCAACAACAGCGTGGAATTCCTTCACCTAATCAAAGAACTTAGTCCCTGACAGTGAGATCATGGCATCCTTCGATGTTTTGTCTCTCTGTTTTCATCCATTCCCATCCAACAGGCCATTTTCTGTACCAGGGGACTTTTAGTGAGTGACCAAAACCTATCGAATGGAACATCAGTATCTACAGAGGACATCTGTAGTGCCCTCAACCTATGCTTGTCGGGTGGTGTCTTCACCTTTGGCAATTCTGTGTACAAACAAATACACGGTATGGCTATGGGTGCCCCTGTCATTGCTAAAATTGCTATGGAGGAATTAGAGGAATGGATATTCTTGAGCCCACCTGTACCAATTACAATGTGGCACAGATATGTTGATGATATCTTCACCATCATCCCACGTGGTTCAGAGTCAACACTGTTTGAGTACCTGAACTCCTTATCGCTGTTTATCCAGTTCACTTTGGAGTTAGAAGTGAACGGGTCCCTTCCATTTCTGGATGTTCTAGTGAGGCGAGTGGATCCGCACTGGAAACCTCAGTGTACTGTAAGCCAATGTGGTGCGGACAGTTTACTAACGACGGATCAGCCCGTGCCCCTTGCCATCTAAACAACACTGCACGCACTGTATTCTCTTTAGCCTGGAGCCATTCCAGCTCAGAGGAAGCTTGGTGCACCTAGATTACCAGTGTAAAAGCTGACTTAGTAAATTGTGGGTACCCAACGCATGTATTAGACTGATGCTTTCTACAAGCACAAGAACTTGCAACTCATCCGAGGGTGTCATCCCCAAGTGACAGTATGCCTACTGCCTACATTCCTTATTATCTGGGCACGTCGGACCAGATTTCTAAGATCCTACGTGAGTACCACATGAAATGCATATAACTCCCTGGTAGGAGCTTAAGTTCTCTGGTCTTGAACGTAAAAACTCCCATTTCCCCTCTCTTACATAGTGGAATAGTATATCATGTAGCTTGCCATGATTGTGGCTGTTGCTATATAGGGGAGTGCTCAAGACGCCTTCAGGATTGCCTCGCAGAGCATGACAGATAGATTCGCCTAGGTTACACTGATCACTCCTCAATCACAGAACATTTCTGGTCAACCCATCATGACCGTAATCCCAGACGTGATTGTGAGGTGATCAACCAATCTCGGCACTACCGTCACCACCTTTGGCTAGAATCGTTAAATGTATTGAGCTGTCCAGAAGCCTTAAATCGCTGTAAGGGTACAAGGCTACACTCCATCTTTGAATCAACAGTTTTGAAACTTGACAAACACTGGCAGCAATCCCATACACTTCTGTGCACCAGCAGTGAACACCGATCTAGTGAATTAATGTTTGCACAATCTTGCAACCATGTGCGCATCTGAGCAAGCACAACTCAGTATTTATTTTTGTTTCTATCTCTAATGTCTGTATTTTGTTAGTATTCTGTATGCGTTTATTCACTTGCCGAAGAAGGGGTTTGTTTACCCTGAAAGCTATGAATTACTTAGTTATTAAAAATCTAGTTATTGTCTCTAGTGGATGTTGCTGTATTATTATTATCTTAAACCATGGAATCCAGTACTACAGGCCCATTTTAATTTATAGACCTCTGGGGTAGGGCTTACAATACCGGTCAAAATCTTAATACCAGTACTCCAAAAACAAACTTTTTTTTTTTACTGAATAAATTTTGATGACAATTAGGTGCAATAAAGTAAGGAAAAAAAAAAACAAGTACTGTAATTACTTGAATTCATGTTTTAAATAAACTTATTGCAATAATAAATATTCTAAAAAAATCATTAAAATACAGTTATTCTAAAAACAAAAAAAATAGATATTGTTACTGCAAAGTTTAGTTATGTTTAAGCATCCACACTACCTGTCCGAATAAAGTGAGCTCTTAAGAAACATAAGCAATCAGTAGTATGATCATTTAAAATGGATGTAATTTTGGTACATTACAGTATTTGATGAGCGGCAGAAAACACCCTTTCAGATTCTATTCTGGTACTATTGTACTGAGATAATTGTAGATGATCTCGGTCCATATTTTCTAGGCTTTGAAATTTTTTTTTTTTTTTTTTTTTTTTAGCAAAAATAGTTAGAAGAATTTCATTAATTTTCAAATCAAGTTCATCTTTTAAAATCTCATTGGATTCAGCAATTTCTTATTTTGGAAAGAATTTTCGGAACACTGTTCTGTTCCATGTTGGTCTTCCATGATTGAATTATGTTCATCATTTTCTGAAGGAGAAAGACGTTTTATTAAGCGAAGTATAATTTTCACTATAGTATCTTTGCTGAGTCTGGAAGAATGCAAAGAGTCGGGATAAGGAATAAAGAAGACAGCAAAGAGTCCAGTTAAGGAATTCTTCACATATATAAATGCAGAGAACAGAAGGACAAATCAGATTGGACCCTTATGTAATGGATGTGTGATAGTATTAGATAACATAGCTGAAGTTGTAGATGAACTCAACAGTTACTTTGCATCGATATTTACATAAAAAAATCCCTTTGTGTCAATGAGATATTATGGAAGTGAAGTTGAAAAAAACGTAATTAATGATGTTGAAATTTCAAGTGATTATTTAATGATAACTTTCGTGCCCACAGGCGAGTAAGGCTCCTGTGGTTGATGGCCTATACCCTATAATCTTAAAGGAGGTGGCAAGTGAGTGCATTGAACCAATAAGGCTAGCTATGAGAGCATCACTGGACTCAGGAGAGATTCCGTTGGATTGGTGTAAATTGGAACATAAAGGTGGTTCTAGGAGTGTAACGGGAAATTACCAACTGGCCAGTATAACTTCAGTAGTAGGGAAAATCATGGAGGCAATGATCAAGGGTGGAATTCAGAGTCATTTAGATGGAAATGGAATTCTGTAGGATACACAGCATGGTTTTGTAAATGGAAAATCATGTTTAACAAATCTGGTTAGCCATTTTGACAGGTCACTCGTGAGCTTTAGGGAATAATTTCGATATTGTTTATTTGGATTTCAACAAAGCATTTCACTCATTCCCATGAGTGGTTACTTTATTAGTTGGAGCAGGCTGGAATCATAGAGAAAATCCTTAGATCGAAAGCCTTAGGGCACCAGGCAGAGGGTTGTGATAAATGGTTATTCCTCAGATTGGGTTAATGTAAGAAGTAGGGTTCCCCAAAGATCAATATTGGGACTACTGTTGTTTTTGATTATCTGAAATGACATCTATGAAGGGATGGAGGATGTGAGGTCTAAACTTGCAGATGATGTAAAGATTAGTAGAGTAGTTAATGATTGCCGCCAAGCAGAGCTGCTTCAGAGTGACCTAGATAGACTTCCGGGATGGTCGGAAAAGTGGCAGCTATGCTATAATTCAGCAAAATGTAAGGTCTTACGCTTGGAGAACAGCAACCCCAAAATGACTTATACACTTGGTGAAGTTGAACTAAAGTCAGTAGTGGAGGAATGGGATTTGGAGTTACGATATGGTCAGACATGAAGTTGTCCGAGAATTGTGGACAGGTTGCAATGTTGCATGATGTCCTATCGATTTATCGAACATTTGCTAGTAGAAATAACAACATAATCACATAAAGGTGATTTTATAACCTGTATGTGATTAAATTAAATTATTTTTTTTAAATTAGTACCAAAAAACCAGTACACTTTTTTTTTTTTTTTTTTTTTTTTTTTTTATTAATACTGGCATTTCAGTACTGGAAAAAAATGACCAGGATCCAGGTATTGTATGCCCTACCTCTGGTGTTGGGAATGTTCATGTTTACAATGACTGCATGATCCTATACTAACCATTATAAACTTTTATTAATTAAAATAAAATGAATTTGGGTTGTTAAGATAATAAAATGAAATAAAATAAGTTAAATGAATAGTACAATTACACTGGATAAAACTGAAAAAATAAGATACCTGTCTGTACAATAAAAATAAAATAAGACAATGTAGATAAAAACACTGGATAAAGCGATAAAACACTGAAGCTTTCAGAGGCGTCCGCCTCCTTTTTCAACAGTTGAGCTTAACTTACAGTACATCCTTTAATATCAGCAGGTCCACGGTTCACAGCATGTGTTTCTACAGGAGCATGGGCAGTATTCTCCATATGCGCACAGGCGCCTCCATAGCCAGGTGGGAAGGAGCAGCAGTGCGTAGCACACGCTTCTTGATTAGACCGGGGTTCGAGCCCGTCACCACCAAATACAGAGGATGCGGAAAGGTCAGGGAATGACCACCGCATATCCCGCATATATCGGCGACCGGTCACATATATGGCCTTAGTTGCTAATGCTCCTAAAAAAAAAACCAAAAATAACAACAACCATATGCGCACTGGAACTGGAAATGGCTCAGGAGTATGCCAGGCAGAACTGTTCATCCTGTCCAAGAACCACAGCTTCAAAGAGGGGATGAATGCGGATTCCAGTATCTCTATTTATAGTGTTACTCTCAGAGCAGCAAATTCGCAAGCTCTAGCCACTTGCAGTCCCAAAATCTGTGTGACCGGTCGACGATAACAGTTTTGTGAGAAGTTTGATGGTTCTCCTCCCAAAAATTCTCTGACACAGCAGACCTTCCATAATCTGCGGTCTTTATTGCGTTGATATGCTCCCCCATACGATCTTTAAACCGACCCTTTGTTTATGAGATAAAATGCCTGGATTGCAAGGAATGTTATGTTGGTGAAACAAAGTATCGGTTTAAAAATCATATTGGGGAGCATATCAGCACGATAAAGATTATGGGAGGTCTGCTGTGGTAGAGAATTTTTGGGAGGAGAACCATCAAACCTCTCCTGACGAAACTGTTATCGGCGACCGGTCACATAGATTTTGGGACCGCAAGCGGCTCGAGCTTACAAATTTGCTGCTGTGAGAGTAACACTTTTAATAGAGACAGGGAAAGTCCGCATTCATCCCCCTCTTCGAAGCTGTGGTTCTTGGACAGGATGAATGGTTTCACCTGGCATGCTCCTGAGCCATTTCCAGTTCCAGTGTGCATATTGAGAATACTACCCATGCTCCTGTATAAACATGTGCTGTGAACCATGAGCCTGCTGATATTTAAGGATGTTCTGTACATTAAGCTTCACTGTTGAAAAAGGAGATGGATGCCTCTGAAAGCTACATTGTTTTGTATTTTATTTTTATTGTACTATTCATTTTACTTATTTTATTTAATATTAGTAAAAAAATAAGAGGAGTTTACCTCAATATAGTGCATAGAACACTTCCGTATGATACCCTCCAGAAATTAAAACGGAAAAAACGAAAAAATCGACAACTTACCGGTACATTAGAGTAAAATATAAATAATTATATAAGCAATTTAACACAATTCAAATCAATTTTAAAACAATTAAAAATCAAATTAACGCAATTAAAAGAATCCACGAAAATATTCAAAACGATTTTCCTTCCTGAAGCTGACAATGCTTTTCGACCGTATGTCGTGATCACAGGAATGAAAATTACCGAATTGGGTTAAACCTGATACTTAAATAGAGATTATTTGTCTTCGCGCATGCGCGTAAAGGTCCACGCATCGGAGATCAAATATGGCCGCCGAACATTAACCGAATTCTCGTGTAATTTAATTTCAACGGTTTCTGCAAAGGTTTAACCCGATTCGGTAATTTTCATTCCTGTGATCACGACATACGGTCGAAAAGCATTGTCAGCTTCAGGAAGGAAAATCGTTTTGAATATTTTCGTTGGATTCTTTTAATTGTGTTAATTTGATTTATAATTGTTTTAAATTGATTTGAATTGTGTTAAATTGTTTATTTAATTATTTATATTTTACTCTAATGTACCGGTAAGTTGTCAGTTTTTTTTTCGTTTTTTCCATTTTAATTTCTGGAGGGTATCATACGGAAGTGTTCTATGCACTATATTGAGGTAAACTCCTTATTTTTTTACTAATATTATTATCAGTGTAGAACATATTGAGTAGTACAGCTCTGATTCATACTATCTAATTATTTTATTTAATAAAAGTTTATAACGGTTGTTGAAGGATCGTGCAGTCATTGTGAGCAACTTCATCTTCACCCGAAGCTTTTTGATTCTTTGTTTTCTTCAATGCATGTTCTATCTCATCAGGAAGGATATCAGGTATGTCATATGTGTTGCATATTTGTGATCCATCTTCCCCCTCTGCTGGCATCATTCCCTTGCTCCTTATATAATACTTTATAGTAGTCGTTTGCTATTTGAATTATGCCTTCTCTAGTATTTATAAGCACACCATCACTATTCAGATTCAGTATCATTTGTTTTTCTGTATTACTGCTCATGACTGCTGATTTAAATCCTTTGTTTTCCCTTAATGCTTGTTCTACTTTTCTTGTTTTAAACCTTATGTCCTCTCTGAGTCTCTTTGTAATGGCTTTACATAACTCAATAACTCAATTTTGTCATTGTCGGTGTTTATCTCTTCATTTGTTGTCTGCAGTTTATTACAGCAAGTGTTTCTTGACCTTTTTTTTTTTTAATTTCTTTTCACCTATAGGTCTCTCTGGCTTTATCACTTTCAGAAAGTCGTTGTATTCCTCATTGATACTTTGTTCTTAAGTTCCAGTACATATTGCTTTTTTCTCCTCTTCTGTTATCTTAGAGACCTTCGTATTTTACCCAAGCCAGTTATTTTCCTTTCTATTCTTACATCTATATCAAGTGTTCATCTTGCCATTCTGTGATCATTTCCACCATTTACCTTGTTCAGGACAGTAACATTGTTGACAATATATATTCTGTTAGTGAGGATGAAATAAATTTCATTAGTTGTTAATCCATTTGGGCTTTTCCATGTCCACTTTCTCTTCATCCTTTTCTTGAAAAAAATGTTTGTTACTGATATTCCTTGAGATTCTGCAAATTCCACAAGTCTTTCTCCTCTGTCATTTATTTCACCAATTCCAGAATTTCCTATAGTTTCCCTTTCTATGCTGTTTTGTCCCTTTTCAACCTTAACATTGAAGTCCCCCACAATGATTGTGTAGTGAGTTTTCTGTTTATCGGTCTATGTTAAACTCATCCATTTCAGTGTACATTTCTTTAACCTCTTCATCATCATCATGGCTCCATGTTGGTGCATATATCATTATAACTTTTAGTTTGTACCTCTTAGAAATTGTGAGTAGTAATCTTGACACCCTTGGTGATATACTTTTGTTGTTTTTTTATATCTTTATGGACCAAAAAGCCAACTCCAACTTCACTGTTTCCATTGGTGTACAGCAGATTTCCACTTGATAAACATAAGTGATTCATTTTTTTTTTTTCTTGTTTCAGCCAAGCCGATGATATTCCAATTCACATTTTCTAATTCCTCTTCCAACTCTAATATCCTCGCTTCACTGATGAGCGATCTTACATTGTAACAGGCCAAGTTCAGCTTCCATGCATGGCAGCCTGGTCGTACCCAGAGATTCTTAGCACCCTCTGCTTCCATTCAGATTCTCTCACTGCTGTGAGAGGGAGAGTGAAAACCGCTGGGGACTGAGAGGCATTTGTTTTGTCATGTTGTCATAAACCAAACCCTTTAGCAAATCATGGATGATTTGCTAGAGGGTTTGGTTTTTTCTTCATGCTGACCAGGCACCTTGAAGAGACGCAATCTACACGTTCATTGCCACCAAAGTGGCGTAACAGAGCTTACCGACATGAATGTGTACGTGACTGGATTTTAGGGAAGCAGGCCAACCAGACCTTCTAAATCTTCTAAAATAGAAAGAAACTCATCCATCTGTGTTTCAGACCGAGTGTCTGATAACACACAGAATGCTTGTTCCCTTCTAATCCCCTTTGTGTGCTGTCAATGATTATAGGATCTTTACAAGAGAAAGTTATTCCTCTTTATAAAAGTGATGAGACCACATTTGGATTACGACATAATTTATATTTTGAAGGTAGTTTCATGCATGCTACCATCTTTTATCTGTTTCGTGAACTAATTGTAAAAGCAAAAGAACATCTTTGAAATTCGGAGCAGGTGATTATACTTGTTGACACAGTTCCCACACTTATTGCATGGGGTGGGGGGGGGAAGTAATGTTGTCTTTTCCTCGAAGGTTTTTTTTTTTAAGTCATATTTGATTATTTGATATTTTTAACTCTGGTGTTGGACAATAAAATTAACTAAATTAATATTTAAAAGAATTTATGTACGAAGGTTTTTTATTTTTAGTTAATTTTATAAAGTTTTCAAATTCAAAAAATCATTGCTGTACAGAGAATACTGATGTCAGAATCTTGTTATACAAAGCCTACACATTTTGAAAACGTGTTTGTGAGAGGATTAATGAAATAAGCATACTGAATGAGACTTGCATATTGGCAAGTGAAATAAGAACAAAGTAGTTGAGAATCTGTACAAGTTCAAGGGTTGAGTTGGATGATTTGTTAGTAATCAAGAAATTATGATTAACTGAGGGTTTTTTCACACACTCATTCACCCCACTGATTGACTGAGTCAAAACTAAACCATACTTCTATCATCCTTGTGTCAGGAATAGGTATAAAAGCAATGACATTCACATGAAGTAAGTAGATCATTGAAATGCAATAGATTAGTTGAGGTTCTCAGCTTTGCTAATTCCATTGGATACCACACAGCAGATTTCCACTTGATACCAATCAATTTGTTCATGCCACTGCAGCACCAGAATAAACGGTGGTTGATGTAATTGCCAAAGGGATATATCATGTTGTTACTACATCAGGAAATGTTTGGCTAGACCACAGAAATTGACAGAAAGAGACTGGATGGCATTCAGAAGAGTTGTACAGCCGAAGCAAGTACATCCAAGAGTTCAGGTAGGCCACAGGATTTTATGGAAATGTTGCATCACATAAAAAAAATTTCACGGCACAAGCACACAGTGTAGAGCAACTTTCTTGGTGTACAGTTCATTGTAATTAGTTCCTGGAAGGAAAGCTGTGTTGTGGAGTGACAAACCGGTTTTTTTGACTTAATGGCTGTTTTTGGGAGGGGGCGGCAAATGTTATTTACCATTGTTTGGTGAAGGTGCTATCACAATCTGGATTGTTTCTTGTGATTTTGGACCATGCATCACATCGACATCCTGACCAGTACCACTCCATCTCTGTTACAGCCTGATGGGTTCCTTTGCATCCTCAACTAAAGATAAAGCTGAATTAGTAGTACCCTGCTTTTCTGCTAACTCTTATGTCGATGACCTTGATGAACTGCTTCATACCATATCCAATACAATCTACTCAGTTCCTCTTGTGTTCTTCCAGCAGAAGGATAGAAGAATTTTGAAAAATCTTGATGCCAAGAAAGACCCAGGTCCTGAAGGCATTTCTCCCCTGTTTGCAAAACCTGTGCTTCTGAGCTTGCTCTTGTTCTCTCACCTTTTCTTATTCCTCTTTCCTTCTGCTTTGAAATTTGCTCATATCCAACCCATTGCTAAAAGGAGTGACAAATTCCTCCCTATCATTTATCACCCTATTGTTACCTTTACGCTTTCTAAAGTAATGGAGTAATCCATCAACTGCCATCTTTCAGACTATCTCAAAACCTTTAATCTGATTATTGAACACAATACAAATGCCATCAGCTTCAGTCCACGCTATACAGAGCATAATTGTATAGTGATATATATATATATATATATATTTTTTTTTTTCGAGATAAAATATAGCTGACTGGGCTAGCCGGGTGGGTAAAGTGCCTGCCCAACAACCCAAAGGCTGCGGGTTCGAATCCTGCCTCGGCCTTGGATCAGAGTAATGCAAAAACCTTGAGAGGTGCATTGTGGCCACAGAAGCAGATGTGCCAACAGCTAACAAAAAAAAAAAAAAAAAAAAGATAAAGTATGTGATTATTGGGACAGACCTTACAGGATCACAGACAGTGTTGCCATGATGCCATAGATGCACATATTGACAGCACCAAATACGGAGGATGCGGAAAGGTCAGGGAATGACCACCGCATATTCTCGGAGCAATATGGCCTTAGTTGCTAATGCTCCTAAAAACCAAATAACAAACAACATATTGACAGTATGAATATTATCCACATGTATGTACATAGTGATTTGTTTATGAAATGATATATCAGTAAATATAGCATAAATAAATAAATTTTTCATCTTTTTTGTTTTTTGAAATAACACAAATATTTTGCAGTAACTATAATTAAACTCATCAAAACAGCTAGTAATGTGATAATACCTTGTCTATGAAGTGACAAAATTACATGCAATAATTTTTCAAATTAACATCCAGTTTCTATATAACAAACTTCTACAATATTGAAATCAAAATGTTCTCAGTATAAAAGTAACTGACGGTCTCTTTTATGTACTTTAAAAAAAAATCGCTTTTTTTGCTTAGTGCTTTTGGATATTCTTATTCCATTTTCTAAAGCAGCCAAAGAATCTCTCACATGCAGCAGTTCTCTAGCATAGATGCAATTGCTATGGGTGCCTGGTGCTTCCATCACAGCTGTATTTGATTGAACAGCAACAGCTTCTTTCTCTTTTGTTTCATTTGCCTTGTTTCCAAGACCAGCATATAATTCTTTATCTTCAGTTCTCCTCTGTTGGTGCATTGCTGTGTATCTCCACATATCTTCTGTGCACTTCTTCAATCATGTTTACAAGCATGTCCTCCTTTGGAAATCCCTCAAACTTCAGATGCATCAGTGGTAAGGCCAGACCTAAAACAATTCTGGATTGTTTTGGGTTTAACTATGGTCCATGCATTGGACAGGAGATGAATTTCATCAAGCAATGTAATGGACCTTGCAAGTTTTGATTCACTATCAAATCTCTCGCTATCAGTCTGGCAAATAATCTTTCTCATCATACTACTATGGTAATAATGTTTTAAATTTTTAATAATTATTTCATGTAATGGTTTTCTCTGAAGTTGGTTGTGTGTGGGGGAAGAAAAACAATTCCCACTACTTGGGTCTTAACATCAGTTTTGTGGGATATGCATTTATTTTTCTCAATTTTTCTGAGAGAAAGGGTAGAATTTTTCTCAGCCAGGTCTGTGCTTGTTAACAGGAGAGACTGCTTCTACAGGGATGGGATACACTTAAATATAAACAGTGCAAGAATATTTGCTGATGCTATCGAGGCAGAGTTAGGTGGGTCGGAAAACTGCTAGCTTGGATGGGGATACACGGTCTAATAGATTAACAGTAGCCGCTAGCAGAGGTGAAAGTGATTCTTGCACTGCTTCCATTGAAATGCAATTCAGCAGCAGCCTGGAAAGCAAGGCAATGGGGATTTCCAGGACTGCTGGGAGTCATAGTGGAACAAGTAAATACACGGGCTGTGTTAGGGTAACTAAGCGTAGAAACAGGTGCATGGATACTTGCATATACACCAATGCTAGGAGTATAGTTAATAGTTAATAAATTCGATGAGCTTGAAGTGCTAGTTAAGACATCAAAGGCAGATATTGTTGAGATATCAGAGATGTGGTGTCACACAATCATAAGCAGTGCAGAATTGGAATTTAGGGAGTACAATGTATACAGAAAGAGACAGGACAGGAAGGGAGGAGGGGTAATGCTGTTAGTTAAAAAACAAAATCTAAGAAAGTGCACCCAATTGATGTTGGTGGACAATGCAATGTTGAGTCTGTTTGGTGTGACATAAGCACTCTGAAAGGAAAAATGAGAGTAGGTGTGTGTTATAGACCTAATGAATCTGATGAGTATAATGAGCAATTGTGCAGAGAAATAGTGGGCCAATAAATCAGATTGTCTTATAATAGGGGATTTTAATTTCCCAGAGATTGACTAGAATTTGTGGGTTGGTTACTCACACCACACACTAGCAAGGCTTTTGTGGATTTATTGGATGATTGTTTTCTACAGCAGCATGTTTGGGAGGCAACTAGAGGGAGTAATACTCTTGATCTGATTATCAGTAGTGATTCTTCATACATTAAGAATCTGCAGATAAAGGAACCACTAGGTGGCAGTGATCACAGTGTGCTGAAGTGGGATTTACTCAGAGGTCCATCAGGGGTAAAGGGAAGGGTTTTTGCTTTCATAAAGGTGACTACAGTGGTCCGAGACAGTATTTAAATTCTATACGGTGGGACTAACTGAAGATGTTACCAACAGCAAATTCAAAATAGGAATCATTCAAAGAATTAATCTTGGAAGCTACTAGGCTTTTCATACCAGCTAAGAAATATTGTTCAAGATTTAGGCCTAAATGAATGTCAGATGAACTAATTAGACATGTAACAGAGAAGAAAAATGCATGAGATACATAAAAAATAACAGGTGACACAGAAGCCTATGATAGATATAAGCTGGTCTGTAGCCAAATCATAAAGGAGCTTAGGTAGGCGAAGGCAGATTACGAGAAATCTTTGGCAAAGGATGCAAAGAAAAACAACAAAGAGTTCTTTTCTTATGTAAACTTTAGAAGGAAGGGGATGAATCAGATTGGTCCACTTGATATCAATGGTTCAACTGTTGATGATCCTGCTCAGGAAGCTAACAAACTAAATGAATATTTTGCATCTACATTCACACATTAGGAGTTATTCAGGGAGGGCAATGCCAGAGGTGTATTAAACTCTGGCTGTAAGCTAGATAATCTTGTAATAACTGAGAGTAAAGTGGAGGAGAAATTGTTGAAGATAAACATAAGAAAGGCATCTGGTGTGGATGGAATCTATCTAATTATATTAAACGAGGTGACAAAAGAAGTAAGCAAACCCTTAGCCGTAATTAGAGAGCCTCCCTGGACTCAGGAGAGTTACTCATGGACTGGAGATGTGCAAATGTGACCCAATCCACAAAGGAGGATCAAAGGGAGAAGATGATTACAGACCTGTAAGTTTAACTTTTGTTCCATGGAAATTAATGTAGGCACTGGTTAAAGAAGCAGTGCAGGATCATCTAGACAAGACTTCAGTTATAGCTCGGACACAGCATTTGTTTGTTAAGGGATAGTCTTGTCTGACCAATTTGATTGGATATTATGATGTAGTCACAAAGGAACTGGATGCAAAGAATAACTTTGATATCATATATTTGGATCTTAGAAAGGCCTTTGATACTGTTGCTAATGGAAGACTGCTGCACAAATTGGAGCAGGGTGGCATTGGTGGCAAATTGCTGCTATGGATAAAGGGATGGTTGAGTGGGAGAAGACAGAGTGGTAATCAATGGACACTGCTTTTCGTGAACTAATGTTATTAGTGGAATCCACCAATAACAACAGTGTTGGGTCCATTGTTGTTTTCTGTATTTATAAGTGATATTGATGATGGTATATCAGTCTTAATGTCCAAGTTTGCAGACGATACGAAGGTTGGCAGGGTTGTTAATGACAGTATGTTGCTGCAACAGGATCTAGAAAAGTTGAGCAGATGGGCTGAGAGGTGGCAAATGAAGTTTAACATTGACAAATGTGAAGTACTACATATGGGAAGCAGTAACCCCTGAGTAACATATCAACTCTGTGGTACTACACTGACTGTGGTAGAGAATGAAAAGAACCTGGGGGTAATTGTGCAGGCAGATATGAAGTTTTCTAAGCAGTGCAGACTGTCTGCAAGAGTAGCCCATGGTGTCTTGTCAGTGATATAGAGCAATTTTTCTAACAGGGATAAGGATGTGGTTATCCCCTTGTATAAGGTAATGGTCAGTCTACACCTTATACAAGGGGATAACCACATATACTGTATACAGGTCTGGGGGCTTCATTTTAAGAAGGATGTAGAGCTGTTGGAACGACTACAGAGAAGGGCAATAAGATTAATGAATGAAACAAAGGGTTGCTTCTTACGAAGAAAAGTTTTGAAAATTACAGTGTCTGGAGACTAGGCACCTGCGAGGTGATCTGATTGAGGTGTATAAAGCCTTGAATGGTTTGGGCATGCTCAATGCTGATGGGATTTTTCGTCTTGCTCAGAATAATCACCTGAGAGGGCATAAATTCCTTTGAGGAAAGATGGTTGTAGGATAGATGTGTGGAAGTTTGCCTTTAGCCGGCGGGTGGTTGATTTCTGGAACAAACCTGCATCTGTCATTGTAGAAGTTGATAGCTTAAATAGATTCAATGTAGAACTTGACTAACATTTGGATCGAGTGGATGGGTGAAATAAAGGTTTTTTTTTTTTTTTTTTGGGGCTGATGCTATATAAGCTCATCAGAGAGTCTTATAATGGGGGATTTTAATTTCCCAGATATTGACTGGAATTTGTGGATTGGTCACTCGCACGCTAGCCAGGCTTTTGTGGATTTATTGGATGATTGTTTTTTACATCAGCATGTTCGTGAGGCAACAAGAGGGAGCAATACTCTTGATCTGATTATCAGTAGTGATTCTTCATGCATTAAGAATCTGCAGATAAATGAACCACTAGGTGGCAGTGATCACAGTGTGTTGCTGTGAGATTTACTCAAGGAGGTAACTACCATCAGAGGTAAAGGGAAGGGTTTTTGTTTTCGTAAAGGCAACTATGATGGTCTGAGACAGTATTTAAATTCTATACAGTGGGACCAACTGATGATGTTACCAACAGCAAACTCAAAATGGGAAGCATTCAAGGAACTAATCTTGGAAGCTACCAGGCTTTACATACCAATTAAGAAATATTGTTCAAGATTTAGGCCTAAATGGTTGTCAGATGAACTAATGAGACATGTGGCAGAGAAGAAAAATGCATGGAATACATACAAATTAATGGGCGACATGGAAACCTATGATAGATATAAGTTGGTCTGTAACCAAGTCACAAAGGAGATTAGGCAGGCAAAGGCAGACTACAAAAAATCTTTGGCAAAGGATGCAAAGAAAAACAGAAAAGAGTTCTTTACCTATTTAAACTCAAGAAGGAAAGGGATGAATCAGATTGGTCCACTGGATATTGATGGTTCAACAGTTGAGGATCATGCTCAGGTGGCTAACAATCTAAACGAGTATTTTGCATCTACATTCACGCATGGGGAGTTATTCAGGAAGGAGAATGACATAGGTAAAGTAGACATTGGCAGTGAGCTAGATGATTTTGTAATAACTGAGAGGAAAGTGGAGGAGAGATTGTTGAGGATAAACATAAAAAAGGCACCTGGGGTGGATGGGATCTATCCAGTTATATTAAAGGAGGCAGCAAAGGAAGTAAGCAAACCCCTAGCCATAATTATGAGAGCTTCTTTGGACTCAGGGGAGGTACCCATAGACTGGAGAGGTGCAAAAAAAAAAAAAAAAAAGTAAAGTGCAGCCATTATCAACCCACTGCAGGATGGAAGCCTCCTCAACAATTCATGTTGAGGGAAATGGACCATAATCTGCCACGGTGGTCCAGTGCGGGTTGGCAGATCGACCGTATTCAGCAGTCAGGGGCTTGAACCCCGGTCTACTCAAAGAGCGTGTGCTACTGCACTCCCGCTCCTGCCCACTCGGCTACGGAGAGGTGCAAATGTAACCCCAATTCACAAAGGAGGATCAAAGGCTGACACAAGTAATTATAGACCTGTTAGTTTAACTTCTGTTCCAGGTAAATTAATGGAGGCACTGGTTAAAGAAGCACTGCAGGATCATCTAGACAAGAATTCAGTTATAGCTCAGACGCAGCATGGTTTTGTTAAGGGCAGGTCTTGCCTGACCAATTTGATTGGATACTATGATGTAGTCACAAAAGAACTGGATGCAGGGAATAACTTTGATATTATGTATTTGGATCTTAGAAAGGCTTTTGATACTGTTGCACATGGAAGACTGCTGCACAAATTGGAGCAGTGTGGCATTGGAGGCAAATTGCTGCTATGGATAAGGGGATGGTTGAGTGGCAGAAGACAGAGAGTGGTAATCAGTGGACACTGCTCAACGAGGACTAATGTTATTAGTGGAGTTCCTCAGAGTTCAGTGTTGGGTCCGTTGTTGTTTTCGGTGTTTATGAATGATATTGATGATGGTATATCAAGTTTAATGTCCAAGTTTGCAAATGATACAAAGGTTGGCAGGGTTGTTAAGGACACTACTGATGCTATGCTGCTGCAACAGGATCTGGAAAGGTTGAACAGATGGGCTGAGAGGTGGCAAATGAAGTTTAACATTGACAAATGTAAAGTACTACATATGGGAAACAGTAACCCCAGAGCAACGTATCAACTCTGCGGTACTACACCGACAGTGGTGGAGAATGAAAAGGACCTGGGGGTAATTGTGCAGGCAGATATGAAGTTCTCTGAGTAGTGCAGACGAGCTGCTGCAAGAGTAGCTCATGCTGTCTTGTCAGTGATATACAGGAATTTTTCTAGCAGGGATAAGGAGGTGATTATTCCCTTGTATAAGGCAATGGTTAGGCCACATCTTGAGTACTGTATACAGGTCTGGAAGCCTCATTTCAAGAAGGATGTAGAGCTGCTGGAACGGGTACAGAGAAGGGCAACAAGATTAGTGAATGGAAGAAAGGGTTGCTCTTACGAAGAATGGCTTAAGTTTTGCAAATTACAGGGTCTGGAGACTAGGCACCGGCGAGGTGATCTGATAGAGGTGTATAAGGCTTTGAATGGTTTGAGCATGCTCAATGCCAATGGGATTCTTCCTCTTGCTCAGAATAATCACCTCAGAGGGCATAAATTCAAATTGAGGAAGGATGGATGTCAGATAGATGTGTGGAAATTTGCCTTTGGCCAGCGGGTGGTTGGTTGGTGGAACCGACTTCCATCATTTGTTGTTGAAGTTGATAGCCTAAACAAATTTAAGGCTGAACTGGACAGGTATTTCGAACGAATGGAGGGGTGAAATGGGAGTGGTGTTTTTTTTTTTTTGCCTGATGCTGAATAAGCTTGCTTTCTTGCATCATATGCCTCTACTAATGCTAAAGCTTGCTATCTTGCATCATGTTCCTTTTCTAATGCTAATTTAGCAGGAGACACCTTATGTTTTCATTTAGCCACTTCTGTCGAATTCTATGAGACACTAAATATAGATGATATCCAGGGACTGCAGTTCAATATGTATTTCATTGGTATTGACTGCCCTCTATACAGGCATACTGGATTGGCTGAATTACCAGTGATGAGCAGCTTTCTCTTATCCGTTCATGTCCAGTTACAGACAAGAAAGGTTGTTAGTCTTTATTTGCCCACCTTGGCTTCAGATGATATTTTCATCACAATTATAGATGTCCTCTGCTTCGTAGTGCTCGTGGTTGTAATGATTGTTTGCTTTTCACCATGTGATTTTTTAATTGAATTATTCAGTGCTGACACAATCGATGAATCCATGAATGATTAAATGTTTTGCACATCTGGTTGCTTAGAAAATTTCTACTTTTTTTTGAGGAGTGACATAAAAATTGGTGTGCTTAGGGCTTGGGTGTTACCAGTGATATAGGGCTTCATTGAGATCTCTGGTTGATTCTCTTTGTTGTTTCTTGCTTGTATTAGTATTTCCTGTAAATTAATCCATGATTCCTCCTGATCTGTTTTGATTCACATTTGTGATTTAAATATTCCATACTTCTTTGCTATTTCATTTTGCAACAGCTTACTGGCAAACTCTCTGGTAACAGTGACTTGTTCTTTAAGAGTTTTAAGTCCTCCTATTTTTGTGACATACATCACTGGACAAAAATAAAATGTTTCTGACATGTTCTACGACTGAGTTTTGGATATAACACAAGTGTAGTCGTGTCCTTCAAGAGGGACATAAAAAGAAATGCAGTTTTTTTGACAAAATGTGAATTTAACAGTAGACATTAGCAGAAGATTTATGATCCAGAGAGGGGGGAGGGGACCAACTACTGCTGTGGTTTCCAAAATGTGGATCACTGGGCTGTTTTATTCTGTTGTATATATTCCTTCAATTATATATTCCTTCAGTTATACAGATAAATTTTTATTAACAACAGTAGTTATTCAAGAATAATTTCTGTAGAAAACCCACTACACTATTATTATGGGGGACTTCAATGCTAAGGTTGGAAAAAGGCAAAACAGCGCAGAAAGAGGAACTATAGGAAATTTTGGAATTGGTGAAAGAAATAAAAGAGGTGAAAGACTTGTGGAATTTGCAGAATCTCAAGGAATGTCAGTAATGAACACTTTTTTCAAGAAAAGGGTGAACAGAAAGTGGACATGGAAGAGTCCAAATGGATTAACAACTAATGAAATCGACTTCATCCTCACTAAAAGAAGATATATTGTGAATGATGTTACCGTCCTGAATAAGGTAAATGTTGGAAGTGATCACAGAATGGTAAGATGTACACTTGATATAGATGTAGGAAAGGAAAGGAAAAAACTGACTCGAGTAAATAATACAAAGGTCTTTGAAATAACAGAGGAGGAGAAAAAGCAGTATGTACTGGAACTTAAGAACAAGTTTGAGCTTCTGCAGACTGCTCAGGACCAAGATATCGACGAGGAATATTACAACTTTCTGAAAGTGATAAAGCCCAAGAAACCTATAGGGAAACAGAAATCCAAAGAAGAAAAAATTAGTCAAGAAACACTTGTCATGATGAACCAAAGACGACAAATGAAGAGCAAGAAAAACACTGACAGGGAGAAAATTGAGTATACTGAGTTATGCAAAGCCATTAGAAAGAGACTCAGAGAGGACATAAGAAGATTTAACACAAGAAAAGTAGAACAAGCATTAAGGGAAAACAAAGGATTTAAATCAGCAGCCATGAGCAGTAATACAGAAAGACAAATGATACTGAAACTGAAGAATAGCGATGGTGTACTTATAAACAGCAGAGAAGGCATAATTCAAATAGCAGAAGACTACTATAGAGAATTATACAAGGAGCGGGGGAATGATACCAGCAGTGGGGAAGATGGATTGCAAAGTAGCAACACATACGACATACCCGATATTCTTCCTGATGAGGTAGAACATGCATTGAAGAAAATGAAGAATCGGAAAGCCCCTGGGGAAGATGAAGTTACAAATTCAGCATCAGCCAAAAAAAAAACCCTCTCCCATTTCACCCCTCCGTTCGTTCGAAATACCTGTCCAGTTGAGCTTTAAATTTGTTTAGGCTATCAACTTCAACAACAAGTGATGGAAGTCGGTTCCACCAACCAACCACCCGCTGGCCAAAGGCAAATTTCCGCACATCTATCCGACATCCGTCCTTCCTCAATTTGAATTTATGCCCTCTGAGGTGATTATTCTGAGAAAGATGAAGAATCCCATTGGCATTGAGCATGCTCAAACCAGTCTGGGTGCGAGATTAGCCTGTGCAGACATTGCTCCTTAAAGCTCTTCAAACAGAGAAGTATTTCCTGATTTATTTTCTGCTTTATTAGTTTAAATTGTCATATTAACTTATTTTCTAGAGTAGCTTTATATTCCTAGTTACGATACTTAGTTTAAAGTTTAACTTAGACAGAGATTTCGTAGATATTACTTAGTATCGGTAACGGTATCAAATCCACGTGTCACAAATTGAACGAGAGGTCTTTTAACCAAATTTAGTCGATTTATTAACCAATTGTTATATCAAATTATCTTCTATAAGTAGATTATAGACCTAGTCAGGATCCTTAGTTTATTCTAAATTGAGATAGCGAGATTTCGAAGCTAATCAATACTTACGAGTCCGTAGAAATACCGTTCGTGAATTCCCGCCATTTTTACACGATAGCATAAGCTTAGTGTAGTATACTGCATAATATAATATTGTCAATTAATCAGTAAATCTATTAATCTTGATAAACTTTATTGTCAATTAAATTGTATTTTTAACTCTATAAATATATATAACGACTTAATCGTAACAAATAATTAATACATAACTATAGTGGTACACGTGATACGGAAGTTGTATAAAGGGAACACTAGATACCGGAAAAAAATAATAAAAAATATATATATATATATATATATATATATATAACATAACTGTTTTGGGATATAACTTAAGGATTTAATTTTTGTTTTAAATTTTATTGAATTAAATTGGAATCATGACTCTGACCAGAGCAGCAAAGCAAAAGGCTCAAGCTAATGGGAGTGCTGTGGTTCAGGGGAGAACTGAGGGGGGCAGTTGCCCTCTGAATCACAGTCTATTAAAATGCACTGTTTGCTTGATGTTTGCGGAGCAGTCGGGTACGGGACATGATACAGCCAAGGGGGATGTCTTTGTGTGTGCACGATGTAAGGAGTGCAAGGAAATCAGGCGACAACTTAGCGTTGTTATGGGCCTTTATGAGACCTTGAAGGACAGGGTGGATGCCCTCGAAGGAAATAAATTGAGAGGCCCATCAAGCTCTCAGCTGCCCACATCAACGCCAGAGCTTGCACTTGGTCATCAGGCAACACAGGGGCAGCCCCCTAGGCAGAATGCGCTGGTCCCACAGGAACTAGGAGTTGTTGGTGACTCTATTGTCAGGGAAACGGGGAACATGCTTTGTAAAAAGGATAGGTGGAATAGGACCAGGGTATGTCTGCCAGGGGCAAAGGATGCTGAAAGGCCATGGTTACTGTAGAGTTGTTAAAATTGGGAGGTAGAGACATAACACAAAAACTGGCAAGGCTCTTCACAAAGTGCATTAGAAAAGGTGTGATGCCTATGCAGTGGAATAATGCAATCATAGTTTTGCTGCATAAGAAAGGAGATAAATCAGAAATTGGAAATTATAGACCAATTAGCTTGTTATCCCATATCTACAAGTTGTTCACAAGGATCATTTACTAACAGATTAGAAAGAATACTTGATGAGAATCAACCGAAAGAGCAAGCTGGCTTTAGGACAGGATTCTCAACTGTGGATCACCTTCACGTAATATCACAGCTAATGGAGAAAGCAAATGAATATAAAACACCATTATGCCTGGCATTTGTGGATTATGAAAAGGCATTTGACTCCATACAGCATAAGGCAATGTTTCGGGCACTGGAAAGACAAGGCATAGATACTCCATATGTTATGATTTTGAAGAAAATATATGAGAGTGCCACATCCTTTATTAGACTAGACAAAGACAGTAGCAAATTTAAAATCGAGAAAGGAGTTCGACAAGGAGACACAATATCCCCAAAGCGGTTTACTGCTGCCCTTGAGGAAGCTTTCAGAAGATTAGACTGGTCGCAGAAAGGAGTCAGTGTGAACCGAGAGTACCTAAACCATTTACGATTTGCAGATGACATTGTGGTCATAAGCCACAATCCCAAAGAATTAGAGGAAAATCTTAATCAGTTATGCACAGTTAGTAAGGATTTTGGATTAAAGATGAATATGGCTAAAACAAAAGTAATGATGAACAAGTATGCCACGGAAAGGGAAATAATGATTGAAGGAGCAGTAATTGAAAAGGTGGAGTCATATACTTATCTGGGACAAGTTATTAGCTGTAATAATGATAAATGGCTGGAAGTCAAGAGACGAATAAATTTTGGATGGATAGCATTCAGGAAATATAGTCACATACTGAAGAGCAATATCCCAGTTTGTCTGAAACGTAAAATAATGAATCAATGTATACTCCCCACCATGACTTATGGAAGTGAAACTTGGGCGCTCACCAAAAAGAATGGAAGAGAAGCTGAGAACTACACAGCGAAGAATGGAACGAATTATATTGGGAATCAGACTGTTAGATAAGAAGAGAAACACATGGATTAGGCAGCAAACTCAAGTAAAGGACATTCTTATCAAAACTAAAGAACTAAAATGGTCTTGGGCAGGACACATAGCTCGAAGACATGATGGCAGATCAACTAAGAAAATAACAGAATGGTACCCAAGAGGAGCTAGAAGAAAACCTGGAAGACAAAGGTGGAGATGGATAGATGAACTTCATGAGTTTTTGGGTAGTAAATGGATGGCCAGTGCTCAAAACAGAAGGAACTGGAAAGTTGCTGGAGAGGCCTTCATCCTGCAGTGGATTGAAAATGGCTGATGATGATGATGATGAATTTCTGTAGATGTTCGGTTTCTCTGTTTTCTTCCCTCATTTAAAGTTGATATAAGAATACATCAGTGAAATGTTAATTGCATACTTAAAAAACTAAACAGTTTACTCATAAAAGGAACCAGCTACCATATTTATTTGGCAGTTGTTGATATATTCAGTTACATATTTTTGTAAACACAAAATATGACATCTTTTTAAGGGTGAATCACATTTTAGTGATAGGACTTTCCATATAGTGCAAGGAAGCATAAGGCTTTTGCTGCACTGCCAAAAAAAAAAAAAAAAAGAAACTAAGTAGTTAAGAAAACACAAATTATATGCTGCCCTCCTCACATGGGTAATTATCCAGTTGACCTTTGAATTTATTCAAACTGTCAGCCTCAACTACCTGCACGGGCAACTTGTTCAAGTAATCAACGAATTGCTGGCTAAAAGAAAATTATAGTCTAATCTAAACCTCAACCCCTGTAATTTAAATTTATGACCACTAGTTCTGGAATTCTTTATAACATTGAAAATTCCACCTTCATTCATTTTATTAATCACTCTCAATCAGGCCACTTCTGAGGTGCCTGGTTGCCAAGCTCTGTAGCCACATACTTGGAGTCTTTCCTTTTGCAGTTGGCCTTTTGCCAATCTCACTATTTGAGTTGCCTGTCTTTGGACCCATTCAGGAAGATTGCTGTTTTTCCAGATGAAGTCTCCATACTTGAACACAGTATTCTAAATGTGGTGTTACAATTGCCTTATACAATGATATTATGACCTCCCCATCTCTACAGGATAACATTCAATAAATCATCAATAGGACACCATGCACTTTCTTGGCTGCCTATTTGCACTGTTTAGAAAATTTCATATCTGCCTGTATTGTAAATTCTAAATCCCTTTTCTCTTGCACTGTTATTTATTCAACCTCACGAAGTATATAATTTATTTGTGGGTTGCTATTCCCCATGTGTAAGACCTTACATTGAACAGTATTAAACATCACTCTCTGACCATCTTTGAAGTTTGTTCAAGTCATCCTGAAGGGCTGCTGTTTGGCACCGATCATTAACAACTCTACCAAACTTTGCACTGTCTGCAATTTTGACATTGTCTTCTGTCCCTTCGTCAATTTCATATATGAAAATGAGAAACAACAGTTGTTCAAGAACCGATCCTCGAGGGAACCCTCTGTCAACGTTATGCCAATCTGAAGAAAATTCACTCATGCTTATACAGTAACCTCTCACGAGGGACTGAGTTTAAGTACTTTGCTGAAATTCAAATAAACTATGTCGAGATTGTTTCCTCAATCCAGCTCACGAGTAACTGTGTCAAGATAGCCTACTAATTTAGTTAAATGTGATTTTCCCTTAGCAAACCCATGTTGTCTGTCCTTCAGAATTCCATATCTATCTAAATGTTCCTGGACTGCACTCTTAATCATTGCCTCTAAAATTTTTCCTACCACTGAAGTCAGGCTAATGGGCGTGTAGTTACTAACTTCACTTTTAGAACTGCCTTTATGTATTGGAGACACATTGGCACTTCTTCAGTCCAGTGGAATCTCCCCCAAGTTCAAAGATGATCTCATAATTAACCTAAATGGTTCAGTACACTCCCTGAAGTCTAAAGGGTATATGCCATCAACTCCAGGAGCCTTGCCTTTATGCTCAGAAATTTTTTCCTAATCATCCGTAATTCCAACATCACTAATTTCATATGCCTCAGTCTCACTTGCACGGCCTCTTTTTAGTAAGAAGGGTCTTTTCTTGGTAAAGCCTGATGCAAAGTACCTATTCAGTTCATCCGTATCAGCTAGGTTATCTAAGACATTCCCATGCTCAGTGCACAATGGTCCAATCTGATTAGATTTCGTCTTTGTTGTATTCACATACACAAAACATTCCTTGGCCTCATTTTTTGCTCTCTTAGCCAATACTTTCTCATACACAGCCGTGGCCTACCTAATCTTATTTGTGCTGCTATTACAGATCAACTTTTACCAGTTGTGGGCTTCAGTACTTTTCATCACTCTGTAACTGTCCCACCCATCCCCCCCCCCTTGTTTTCATGCTCTATTTGACTGACCAGCTCATCATCCATTTCGGCATTCTTCTCCTGCAATATTTTCTTAATCGTATGTATGTGTTCATGGCTTCTGTGAATTTTGCTTTAAAAGTATTCCATAATTCTAATGTATTCTCCATCCCTTGGCAGTCTGCCCAATTCAGAGATGCCATATAGCATCTTAAACTGCCAACGTATCCTCTTCTGAAGTGAAAGGGAGGGGAATGCCAGAAGTTTATCAAATTCTGGTAGGGAGCTAAATGATTTCATAATAACTGAGAGCAAGATGGAGGAGAAATTGCTGAAGTTAAACATAAGGAAGGCACCTGGGGTGGATAGGATCTATAGTTATATTAGAGGCAGCAAAGGAATTAAGTAATCCCTTAGCCATAATTCTTTGGAATCAGGGGAGGTCCTAGTGGACTGGAGATGTGCAAATGTGGCACCAGTTGACAAAAGAGGGTAAAAGGGTGACACAAGTAATTACAGACCTGTAAGTTCAAGTTCTGTTCCAAGGAAATTAATGGAGGCACTGGTTAAAGAAGCAATGCAGAATCATCTAGACAAGACTGCAGTTATAGTTCAGACACAGCATGGGTTTGTTAAGGGACATCATAGTATCCAATTTGATTGGATACTATGATGTGGTCACAAAGGGAACTGGATGCAAAAAATAAATTTAATATCATATACTGTACTTGGATTTCAGAAAAGCTTTTGATACTGTTACACATCTAAGAGTACAGTATAAATTGGAGCAGTATGGCATTAAGGGCAAGTCATTACAATGGATAAAAGGATGGCTGAGTGGTAATCAGTGGACACTGCTCTTCATGGATTAATGTTATTAGTGGAGTTCCCCAGTGTTCAGTGATGGGCTTATTGTTGTTTTGTATATTTATCAATGAAATTGATGGTTTATTGGGCTTAATGTCCAAATTTGCAGATGATACAAAGGTTGGCAGGGTTGTTAATGACAGTATGCTACCGCAACAGGACCTAAAAAAAAGTTGGGCATATGGGCTGAGAAGTGACAACTGAAGTTTAACATTGCCAAATGCAAAATACTGCCTGTGGGTAGCAGTAACCCCAGAGAAATGTACCAACTGTGTGGTACTACATTCAGGATGGTATAGAATGAAAAAGACCTGGGCAGTAATTGTGCAGACAGATATGAAGTTTTCTGAGCAGTGCAGACAGTCTGCAAGAGTAGCTCATGTTGTCAGTGTTATACAGGAATTTTTCTAGTAGGGATAAGGAGGTGATTATCCCCTTGTATAAGGGAATTGCCAGGACACACCTTGAGTCTATATACAGGTCTGGAGCCCTTGTTTTAGGAAGGGCAACAATATTGATGAATGGAACAAAGGGTTGCCCTTATGAAGAAAGTCTTAAGTTCTACAGATTGAAGTGTCTGGAGATTTGGTACCTGTGAGATGATCTGATTGAAGTGTATAAGGCCTTGAATGGTTTGAGCAAGCTCAATGCTGATGGGATTCTTCCTCTTGCCCAGATTAAGTTGCCTGATGGGACCTAAATTCAAATTGAGGAAAGGCAGCTGTAGAATAGATGTGCGGAAATTTGCCTTTAGCCAGTGGGTGGTTGTTTGAACCAATTTTCATCTGTCGTAGAAGTTGATAGTTTTAATAAATTCAAGACAGAACTAGACAAACATTTGGAGTCAATGGATGGGTGAAATGGGAAGTTTTTTTTTTTTTTTTTGGTTGCTGCTGTATAAGCTTGCTTTCTTGCATCATTTGCTAATGCTTTACCTTTAACTACTGCAAAATCTTTCTTCAGCCTCCAACTGACAGTTGCATGATCACTTCCCAACAATGGTTCCTGTACTTTAAGCCCTGTGATGTCATCTGATTTGTTAGTATAGTAACGATGTGGTCAAGAAAATTCACATCCCTAATACTTTCTCTAACGTGCTGGTAAAAATAATTATCTAGTTTATTTAAATTTTTTTCCATATGGTGTGTTTCCCTCCTGCTTATTCCTGTCAATCCAGGATAGGTTAAAGTCACCCATAATAAGACATTCACATTTGCTTGCTCATTCTATCTGCATGTAAAGATTCTCTTCACAATCTTCTGGTCTGTAGATTACTCCCTCTCTCATTATTCCTTTTCTTCCAACTCTCATTCATACCACACATTCTGTGCTGGCAGATGTAACTTCAGACTCAGCAGAAGCTCTTTTTGTGCTCAGATTGCTTTTGATAAGAAGCATAACCCCTCCACTCCTATCTTTCCTAAATACATTATAAATGCCATTTGAAAACAAAATGCACAAGGCATAATTCTAATGGGTTTTGGTAATTAACTATATAATATCAGTGTAAATACACCATAGTTAACCTATAAATTTCAACTATGTAAGTAGTGTAGAAGGCATCATTTTAATTGTATCTCATATTGTGGTTGCCTTCACAATGAGATAGCGGTATTGCACTAGTTCAAATAAATAAGGCTTCTCTAGTAGAGAAGACTACTGTTATTTATTTTCAGAGGATACCACCACCCTGACGATCATTTCAAAGCTATTGTGAATTTAATGTGAAAAAAAACCCATTGGACCAGATCTATTAAACCAAACAAATGAGTTATAAAATTCAAACCTATATCATGGAACTGTTTTGATGGAGCTTAAGAGATCTAGATTTTTATCAAGAAAACTGAATTTTATAATAAACGAAAAAAAAAAACCCAGGTTCTTTTTTTTTTTTTCCAAATAACTAAAACCAGTACTTTAGATGAACCTCATCTCCAACCAAACTGCACAGAAGAGGTGGCTCTCCCCACCTTTTCAGAAACTTATCACACCCTAAATGCCATTTTTCCAACTGTAAAAACCTTTGCATGGAAGCAGACATTGTTTGTTTCAAGTCCCAAAGAGATCCCCTGAAGGTCCCAAACCTTTTCTGTTTTCGAAGCTTCCACACATATTTTCCCTCTCTAATTAAAAATATCGTGAAAATTTTTTTCTTGCCCAAGGGATGATCGAATTGCATGTAAATTACCTTCTCCAGTGTGAACTGCCTTATCCTCAAAAATCTACAAATTCTCTTTCCAACTTCCTGCGCTAATCGACAGTAATAAAATAAATGGTACACTATTTCAATTTCGGTACAAAAATGGCATTATCTGTTGCCAGTCTGACTAAATCTATACGTGATATCGTTCACTGGTATGTTTCCGTAACCAGCCCTCCATGAAAAATCAATACGCGATGAGTAGTTTCTGCCAATTTTTAGATTTTTAAAAAACAACTGCACATTATGGTTTCCTAAATTTGGATTTTCTGAGTTAAAGTGTCCAGTAGAGTTGTTTTAAACCACCCTTAAAAGGATCTATATCTTTTTCCCTTAACTGCATGCACATATCCCGAATTTTTTTGTAATATATAGGAATTGTCTCTGCTTTTGGCCCTAGATAATTGCCGCCTTTAATTAAGGCTGTATTAAATCCCTTAAAATATTTTATCAGTACCGCTACTAAATGGTTAGATTGCACCATATTAGCCACGTCCAACAGTCTCTTACAGCTACACCTCAAATTAATTTTTGGAATACTTATTCCCTCATCTTCCATTCGGTAAAAATAAAAATTTCTGCACTATCTCTTGCCGTTTTCCTCCCCATAGAAACTGAAATGTTGGAACATAAAATCGTCTCATTGTCCTAGCTGTGATTCCTGTTATAAACACAGTGTATAAGATTATAGGAAGAATTACGGTTTTAACAATAATGGATTTGTTGTCAAAAGAAAATTGTCCCACTTCCCACTCTTTTAAACTTTCCCTTATTTTAGTGGTGAGCCCTCCTACAGGTAACATGGGACTCTCTCTAAACGGAACTCCCAATATTTGAATCGATGTATTTGACTCCACTTCTCGTTGTGGTAAAGGCCAATGTACCCATTCCCCTAACAATTTGATTCTAGTTTTATCTTCGTTTATGTTTAACCCCGCCTTTTTACCAAAAGAAGTAACGAGTAACATAAATTCTTCCACCGCATAACTCGTAGTGAGAGTGGCGGTAACATCATACACTATACATTTACACTGCTCTGCCGGCTTTGGCAACGGTATCCCCTGAATGGCCTCAGTTCTGTCTATTCGTTCCAGTAGTGGTTCTAGTGCTAACGTAAATAACAAAGGACTAAGCGGACATCCTTGTTTTACTCCCCTATCAATTCTAACGTTTTTTGAAATTTCTCTATTTATCAAAAGTCGTGTGCTATTACGTGTATATAGATTTCTCAGGACTGTAAACAACTGAGATCCTATGTTCGTATCTTTAATTATAGAGAAAAGATAGTCATGGTGGATTCTATCGAAAGCCTTTTCTAGGTCGATTGCTACTAACGCTAAATTGTAACTCTTTCGTTTCCGATATTCTAATATATCTTTTAATAGCCAAAGGTTATATTCTATCCGCCTCCCCGGTATACCGTAGCACTGTGTGCTCCTAACTACCTGGGTTACATCGTGTTTTAACTTAGCTGTCAAAATCTTTGCAAATATTTTGTAGTCACAATTAGCCAACGTTATAGGTCTCCAGTTACCAATTTTCATTAAATCCCGTCCATGCTTCAGAATGAAAGTAGTATAGGCATTTAAAAAGCCTTTGGGTACAACCCCTTCCTGAAAAAAAATTGTTAAAGACGGCCAGAAGAATAGGCACTAACAAGTTCCAAAATTTCTTATAAAGTTCAACCCCCAAACCATCCAGTTCCGGCACACGTCGTAATTTACATGATTTTAGAGCCACAGTTAGATCCCCATAATTATTTCCATGTCCTGTAATGCGTTTTTCTCTGGTGTGAATTGTCCAATCGTCCAAATGGAGTCGTCTCTCTTTTTTCTGCAAAGGAAACTCTTTTTCATAGTAATTTACAAAACGATTCATAATAGTGAGCATTGTTGAATGTGTATTGTCATAGTCTTTAATTTCCTGAACCGTTTTGGCTAAATTATTTAGCCTTAGTCTTCTTTGGTAAAACGCAGCTGAAGGACTATCAGCCTCCCTAAATTTCAGCTGTATTTTTCGTGCCTTTTCTTTCTCTTCTTCCAATATTATACCGTCAATAATCGCTTGTACTTCTGCTGTTGCCCTTTCATCCCTGCACCGTTGGTAAATTCTTTTTTCTTGTAAGAGATCTTTCAGTCTATTTCTGCGTTGTTCGTTTCTTTCCTTAATTTTTGAGTAATAAAATGATTTAGCACTTTCTTTAATTTTCACCCACATTTCCCACTCATTTCCACCTTGCTCTACTATCTTTTTAATAACTGTTGTGAAGGCCCAGTCCTCTCTCTCCAGAACTGCTGGGTTGAGCTTCCAATAGCCTTTTCTCAGACTAACGTTTGTAAATAAATCTCCCTTCCACATTACTGCATGTGATCTGAAACTTGTCGACCTGCCGCAAATTTCACATGCCATATCATTGTTATCTTATCCGTCAACTGACTTGTTGCATAAGTGTGATCTACCCTAGTTCCTATATTATTGGCTATTCTGGTGGCTGTTTGTTTCCCCGGATTTTTTCCCTCCAGACGTCTATCAAGTCCCATTTAGTACAAACCTTGATTAATTCACGACCCCCCGTACCATGATGTGCCCCCCCCCCAGAATTTTGTCCATGATGGGGTCAGGAACACAGTTCCAGTCCCCTGCCCTTACAACCCACTGCACCCCCCCCTTGTATAGTTGGCCAGGCCCTGAAACAGTTTTCCTTTCTAAAGTGAAATTTGGACTATAGACACAGATCAGTCTAATTGTGCACCCCCCCCCCCATAACTCCAATCCACTGCCACAACCCGACCTTCTGTATCCCTACCCGCCAGTTGTATAGTCCCTAAAATTGGAGGAACCACTACTATTCCCACCCCTGCGGATCGATTTCTCCCAAAGCTCCAAAATTCTAACAACCGGTATCTGCTTTGAAACTGCTGGATGTCTGCTAAATTTGCGAAGTGGTTTCTTGTAGGAACCAAATCTTCACATCCCCCCCCCCCACATGTTCATCATAATTTGTCATATCATTGTTTGTTAACCGCTCTCAGACCCTGTACATTTAACGACATAAATGTTATTCTGGACATTATGAGCAGAACTTTACTAGAACTTCTGCTAAGATATTCCTATGTTTAGCATTTAACTTTAATTTGTTGTTGGTGAGCAACACAGTGAGATCTCCAACATTCTTGTTTCTAATATTGGAAATAACAAAATCTCCCCAAGCCAACTGTATATTTACTACATCTCCCTCCTTGTTTTCATTCCAAAGAAAAATCGGTTCTCCTTGAGTTTTAACAATTTCTGCCAAGCTTCGCCTATATTCCCTGTATTCTTTTGTATTTCCTACTACGTTTAACCATTCTATTCCTTCGTATTCCCTTGTTTGTGTGCCATCTGAATCCGAATCAGATCCCGAAAATATTTTGCAATCTTTCTTACCGCCTGACAAAATTGATACCTCTTCCCCCTCTATTTATTTTGTTTCGGTCTCTTCTTGAATTTCATCTGTTCCCCCTTTTGGTCTTTTAGTTTTACCGCTTATTTCTTCCTTCTCCCCCACTTATGTACATTTTGTACTGTATTTTCTGCTTCCATGTCCTCAGTTAGTTCTGCGTGTTCCGATTGTGTTGCCGACATATGTACGCTATTGTAAATGTTGGTGTGATTTCTTTAATCTGCATCTCACCCCTCTGTGCTACTATGGTTTCCACGCCCTCAGCATTAGGCATATCTTTTAGCGGCTCGCTTGCTTTCTCCTGTCCTCCCCCACCAGCAACTCTTTTGGCAAACGTGCGTTCCGGGCATTGAATGAATTTATGTGGGGAAGCTTCGCATTTTTTACAATTATTAAGGCAGTCACTCCCCGCATTACCTCTCTAATTGGACAAACCTCTGTAGTCTGAAACTCCACTGTCCTTTCTCTAAAAGAGAACTGTGCCATAATTAATCTCCGTTCCTTAAGGAAAATGAATAGTTAAAAATTCCATGTCCTGCTTGACACCAGCAAAACGAAAAAACCTAACTCGGCAGAAATAAATTTCAAAGAAATGTAAAACAAAAGAAAATCAATCACTTACTACCCTCCTAAAGGAGGTTCCCCACAAGGGGTTTATCTCAGCTGTAAGGACCGCCGCTAACCTCTTGATACGATCGGACACTTTCCTCAACCTTTAGACCGAGTAGAACACATCTGAACGAAACAAATCACAAACCAGCCTCTAGACTAACGTTTCAAAGCTATTGGGCTTCATCAGTGGACGGGCAGGTACCCAGGTAATGCAACATGCCATCACAGTTGCGAAGTTATATCCACAATATGAGAGATGCCAAAGGGTGTTGGGAAAATTGTAATTTGAAAACGAAATGCACAAGGCATAATTCTTATGGGTTTTGGTAATTAACTATATAATATCGGTCTAAATACACCATAGTTAGCCCATAAATTTGAACTATGTAAGTAGTGTAGTGTAGAGTAGTGTGAAACAACCACAATATGAGATACAATTAAAACGATACCTTCTATTTACACCAGTATTGTTACATGTATAGTTAATTACCAAAACCCATAAGAATCATGCCTTGTGCATTTCATTTTCAAATTACATTTTTACCAACACCCTTTGGCATGTTGAATTACCAGGGTACCTGCCCGCACACTGATGATGAAGCCCAGTAGCTTCGAAACGATCGTCTGGGTGGTGATATCCTCTGAAAATAAATAATAGTAGTCTTCTCTACTAGAGAAGTGTTATTTATTTGAAGTAGTGCAATACTGCTATCTCGTTGTGAAGCCAACCATAATATGAGATAAAATTAAAATGTCTTCTGCGCTGCTTATGTAGTTCAAATTTATGGGTTAACTATGGTGTATTTACACTGTTATTAATATAATTATAAATTCCGTAGTGGAAATCATCATCCCCACTTTCTATGTGTGGCACCACGTTTCTGTTAAACGTTTTATATCAGAATTAGATGTCCTAATGAGGAGTTCAAATTCAGCCATTTTATTGACAAAAAGAGACTAAATAATCTATAGTTTGCTACCCTGACTGAACCCTGGAAGTTATTTAAGTCTGTAACCCAAGCTTTATCTTTCCCCTCGTTTGAAATTTTGCTACCCTCAGAACATCTTATCAACATCAGCTGTTGTGGTAACAAACAATTTTTGAGGTGAGTGCAAGCAATACTTTAGAATGGTAAAGTCTACAAAAGGCGTAATGCAAAAGATAAATGGGGTAAATTTTAGTTATGACTGTAATTGTGCTCTTATTATAATGCATTGGTCCTTGAGGTTGTCACAGACATTCTCTCAGATATGCCAGACAAGCTGTACTTGCTACCTGGGAGTCTAAAACGCTGATGGAACTGATATTCGGATGACACTCAAGTCAAGTGGACCCAATTTCAGCGAAGTCCGGACGGTCTGTGACAGCCAAATCCTCTGCTTGCACCTTCATGATGGTGGGACTATTAGTAATCCTGGGTATAATCTCCATGCACAAGTACATGGTGGGTGACACACCCAGGTGTGAACCAACATAAGCAGGGGTCGAGATGTGGTGCCCACACCACATGGAGGAACGCCGCCCCTCTATGTACTAGGTGGTAGATGACTCATCAACCGGTGCAATACCACCACTTTGCTTATTGGAGGCTTGAAGTAATGGAACCCATGTTTAGGCTCTAGAGCTAAGTTCCAGTCAACCCTTCCCTATCTCTTCCATCATGCAGTATGATTGATGACTTTTGAGGCTATGATGAACATCATGGAGAGATCCAATATTCCTTACATTTCGAGGATACAGCTCTAAAACGGTGTTTGCAGGCCGGCCGCTAGTTAGTACACCGGACCGAACCTATTGGTAACTCTCTAGGAGGCTTCCGGATCAGCTAGTGTATAATCTTGCTACCTCTGCTCTGCCAGATAGTGACTGGAGGGAGTCCGAGTAGCGTGTATGTGGGGAGCATTGTCGAGGCCACGTTATGTCAAGGATCTGGGTATATTCTTACCACATGTACGCCATATCCAAAAATTTCATTACTTCATACAGCATGTCCCACCTACTTTTTCTTACTATTGAATACACCATGAATTGTCAAACTAATAGAGCAAGCTTATCTGCAAAAAGATCTAAACCTCCCAAGCACTTCCTAATTCATTTCACAAATATACGTGGTCTCAATTCTAATCTCAATGATGTCCATTTCCACTTGCAGTCTGCCAAACCACATGTACTTTTTCTGACAGAATCTCAGTTATCGGTTGATTTAACTACTGCATCATCTAAGATGCCCAAATTATTCGCTGTATGATTCCTTTCGCCTCAAAGGTGGTATGTGCATATGTCCGTTCTGATATTCCCTGTCAGAGACTTAACAATTTGGAATCTCCTATCTTTGATCTTCTCTGGTTTAAAATCTCTCTACCTCATTGTGTCAAATTCATTTGTTGTCTCTACTGTTCTGCCAACTCCACTAATCACTTGGAGCTCTTTGACTTTCTCTCTTTGCAACTTGACTTTCTCCAGTCCAACTTTCCTAACAGTGAGGTAATTTTCCTTGGTGATTTTAATGTTCACAACTCCAGCTGGCTTCAGTTTTCTAGTCACACTGACCCAGCAGGTCGAGATGTGGACGCTTTTGGCAATTACTAATGACCTAGAACAGATTGTTCATTTACCTACAAGAATACCGGACAGTCTTAATCATACAGCCAATGCGCTTGTTCTTTTTCTCACAAACAACCCTTCTAAATACACGGTCGAAGTGAGAGGTCCTTTAATCACTTCAGATCACAACTTGGTGATTGTCTCTTCTCCAGTGGAACCTTTATCTTATGGCTATTCCCAACCTCGTGTTGTTTGGCATTACAAGAATTCAAAATGGGATGACCTGCAAGACTTTTCTTCTTTTCCATGGTCGGATTACTGTTTCAAAACTTCTGATGTCAACGTTTGCTCAGATCGTGTCAGTGAAATTATTCTTGCAGAAATGGAATCCTTTATCCCACACTCCACTTTAAAATCTCGTCCTTTATCTAAACCTTGGTTTTCCAATAAATGTGCTAAGGCTGTCCAAGAGAAGAATGTTGCATATTGTAATTGGCTTGTTTCTAATTCTTCAGTTTCATTTTCTGCCTGCACCAAAGCTCGCAACAATTGTAAAGCAGTTATTAATCAGTCCAAACTAGTTTGAACAGGCTAAGAGTAGAAAACTTGCTTCTTGTCCTAATGGTACCCGAGCATTCTGGTCTCTTGCCAAAGCTATTAGCTGCAACCTTTACCCACCTCTGTCCAAACCAGATGGTTCTGTTGTCACTTCAGCCAAGGGTAAAGCTGACCTGCTAGCATCCCATTTTTCTTCCAACTCATGTATTAATGATCTTGGTAAAACACCTCCCACCATTCCCAACACGCTCCATTCAATGCCTCCTGTGGTCTTCCGTCAAAAGGATATCAGAAGGATTTTGATGAATCTTGATGCTAAGAAAGCTCCAGGTCCTGTGCTCCTGAACTTACTCCTATTCTTTGCGGCCTTTTTTCACTTTCTTATTCCAAAGGTGTTTTTCCTTTTGCTTGGAAATTTGCTCATATCCAGCATGTTCCTAAAAAGGGTGACAAATCCCTCCCATCCCATTATTGTCCAATCAATTACTTCTACTCTTTCTAAAGTAATGGAGAAATCAATTAACCGCCAACTGTTAAACTACCTAGAAACCTTCCATCTGATCAACGATCGCCAGTATGGATTCCGTCAGAGTTGATCCACTGGTGATATTCTGGCTTATGTTACCCATTTATGGACTAATTCAATGGAAAGGTTCGGTGAAACACAAGTAGTTGCTCTTGACATCTCAAAGGCTTTTGATCGTGTTTGGCATAAAGGTCTTCTAAACAAGCTTCCATCTTATGGTTTGTCAACTGTTTTTAGTAATTAGTTATCCAGTTTTCTCTCTCTCTCTTCTAACTTCTCCACTAATGCCGGTGTCCCCCAAGGTGCAGTTCTTTCCCCACTCTTTTCCTTTTGTATATTAATGACCTTCTTCCATTAACTGGAAATCCTATCCATAGTTTTGCCGATGATAGCACACTGCATTCCACTTTCCATTTTGAGAAACCTTGTCCTGCTCAATCAGCTTCAACTTCTCGAAAATCTGCTACTAATTCCTTAAATGCCGATCTTCAGGTAATTCTCCAGTGGGGCAAAGACAACTTAGTTGATTTCAACGCTTCTAAAACTCAGTCTTGTCTTATATCTCGCAAAAAGGATTCTTCTGCTCCTATGCTTATCTTTAGTGACACCCTGACTTCTAATCTCTCTCTCTCTCTCTCTCTCTCTCGGCACAAGCACATTACAAATATTGCTTCCTCTGCATCTAAAAAACTTGGTTTTCTCTTTCGTTCTCGGCATTACTTTTCTTCCAAACAGCTGCTCACTCTGTATAAATTGCAAATCCGCCCTGCCATGGAATATTGTTCCCACATCTGGGGTGGTGCCCCCAAAACCTCTCTCAGGCTTCTTGATTCCATTCAGAAGAGGGCAGTTAGGTTAATTAATGATTCATCTCTAACAGAGTCTCTCCACTCACTTTCTCATAGACATACTGTTTCGGCTACATGCCTCTTCTACAGATAGTTCCATGGGCACTGTTCTTCTGAATTGGCTTCTATAATTCCCGCTCTCTCTTTCAAAACAGTCCGAACACGTGCCACCACCAGCCAACATCCATTTACTGTCCAACTTCAAACCCACAGAACCAACTTTTCATCTTCCTCATTTATTCATTCAACTGCCGTTTTCTGGAACAACCTTCCTTCATACGTATTTCCTGAAAATTACAGTCTACAGAAGTTCAAGTCCATAGTCAACAAATATCTTCTTTCGTCTTCTCAACCTCCAACCCAAGCACGGTACTAAGTACTATAGGTTCTAATACCTCGCGTTTAGTGTTCACATAAAAAGGAGGCGCCTCCGTAGCCAGGTGGGAAGGAGCGGCAGTGCGTAGAACACGCTTCTTGATTAGACCGGGGTTCGAGCCCGTCACCACCAAATACGGAGGATGCGGAAAGGTCAGGGAATGACCACCGCATATCCCGGAGCAATATGGCCTTAGTTGCTAATGCTCCTAAAAACCAAATAACAAACAAACAAACATAAAAAGGATCCACCACCGGAGGATGCATTGTTATTTTATATATTAAATGTTCTCGCTGTAGGTTTTCTGAATGTTATGCATTCAGTAAGCTAATTTTTCTTATGAAATATGGTGTTAAGTGTTTTTCATTTATTAAATTTACAATATTGTTATGTATTGTGAATCCAGATGATACACAATATATGGCTCTTATAGATTATTCTTTTGGGACACTAGAAACATTAAATTTGAAATACAGTCGATTCCGGTTATTTGGGACACACCGGGACTAGCGCATTTTGCCCCGATTAAGTGGCTGCTCCAATTATCCAAAGTTTCACGTAAATAGTTAAAAATACAATGTACCCCTCCCTTTTTTTTACGATTGGTTCACTGTACAATCAAATCACGTTACGACGAACTCAACATAGTAAAGTTCCGTTCACTATACGATGTGTAATAAGTGCCGGTCATTGTGATCACGTTTGTGAATTGAATTTTAATTCTATTAAACAGCGATTCTAATTAGTGAAAATAGGAGGAATATTATCCATAGGATGTAAAAGTAAAGATATGTTAAGTACAAATTTACCCTTTATTACCCTACCAATTAAATATGTGAAATTTGGAAGAATATACATGATAATCGGAATAATTAATACGTACTGTAATATGTACATACTAACTAAACTAGTTGACATTTCTGTTCAATGTCATTTGTGGGTGGGG
The DNA here is from genome assembly GCF_048544385.1 of Mastigoproctus giganteus. Taxonomy (NCBI): domain Eukaryota; kingdom Metazoa; phylum Arthropoda; class Arachnida; order Uropygi; family Thelyphonidae; genus Mastigoproctus; species Mastigoproctus giganteus. The sequence continues at coordinate 82,179,967 of NC_143584.1, forward strand.
GTTAATATTTAAAACAGTAAAAAGATAAGCAATCAATAACAAAGAACACCGCACACACACACACAAATTGCAAATAACACGATACGTGCAAATGAGAACGGAGTAACAAATTATGAAGCTTTAAAAATAGGAATGAAGAGAAGAGCCTTTAAATTATTATTTTTATATGATTGAAGATTCCATAGAAGTGTAAACACATTTCACCATAATAACCCACAGAATTCCAGCTGTCGGTATTATCGCAAATTCAATAAGATCGAGTTTACTATCAGTTTATGATAGATTTCACTAACACAAAAGCCCAATAAACAGGTGACTGCTAATTGTTTTTATTGTTTTATGGTTGTGACCTCCAGAAATTCGACCGAACTACGTGGTACGGTTGGGGAGAATTGTAGGGTAATCTTCAGTGCTGCGGTCTTCTGCCCCAATTAAACGGAAATTTGTCCCAATTAAGCGAAGTAAATCCTGGCTATTTTTTCGATTGGGTTCTGTTTTTTAAGATTTGCCCCAAATAAACGGCTGCCCCGATTAACCGGTGGCCCAAATAACCGGAATCCACTGTATTAGATATATTCGAGTAGTATTAAATTTTGTGGAAGTTAATAAAGCTTGTTATGTGCAGGGTGTTTCTAAATATGTGCAAAGAATTCTGAATGTGTTTTAATATTCAAAATAAGGGAAAAAAGTTGTAGAAATATGTTCATTTCTAAACTATTATTGTGTTATGGCTTTTTGAATTTTGAAAAATAGCTGTGGAATTTTCAGTGATAAAAAGTATAGTTAAAAATATATATATATATAAACAGAAGCAGTACTTATCAAAATTATTAATCGTTATAATTATTCCCTGTTCTCTTATATTCTCAGTTCTTTAAATTGCAGCATCTGGAGACTAGGCACCTGCGAGGTAATGAGATTTAGCTGTTTAAGGCTTTGAAGATTGAGCAAGCTCAACGCTGATGGCATTCTTCCTCTTGCTCAGACTACACAAAAGGGAGCATAATTTCAGATTGAGGAAGAATGGTTGTAGGACAGATGTGCAAGGGATTTGCCTTCAGCCAGCTGATTGTTGGAACAAACTTCCATCTGTTGTTGTGGAAGTGGGCAGTTTGATAAATTTAAGGAAGAACTAGACAAATTATTGGAGGAGGAATGGCAGGTGTCGGGTTTTTTTTTTTTTTTTTGGGCTGATGCTTTCTTGCATCATCCACTACTACTAATGATAATAATAATTATGTATCTGTTGCTGTATATTTATTTTTGTTATTTTTTACCATTCAAAATTTTGTAGCCAGTTTATTAAAATTCATATTGTTCCATAACTGTTGGGAATTATACACATTGATTTTTCTTTCTTTCTTGGGATCTTTTTTTTTTTTTTTTTGTTAATTTGGATCCCAGAATTTTTTGCGCATACTTCTGAAATATCCTGTATGCTCATTTATTATGCTTGCATGCATGCAGTGACAGCTTGATAGCTCTTTATAATTACAGCTCTGGCAAAGGAGGTGGATTATTTTGCGTCGAGCTTCCAGTAAAGGCCCGTGTCGGTTGGAGAAATATGTTGATGAAAGAAGCGCACGTAGTGGAACAGGTCACAAAGTAGCATTGTTGACATCAGTTAGCAGTGTATCAAGAGTTCCATCGAGTGTCCGGAAGCATGCATTCATTATATGCTTTCATGATAATTCTACAAAATGTATGGCTTGTGACTCAGGTTAGTGTTAAGGAATAATTGTGTGTGCGTATGTATACACACACACACACACACACACATGCATGGTTTCCTCCTAAAAGTTTGAAATCACAACAGTATGATTGTATGACAATAGTTTTCTTTCTAATTTTTTGAAATTAGCTATGAAAATGTAAGGTAGGGAAAAAAAAAAAAAACACTACAAAGCAAGTGGTTTTTTTTTTTTTTTTTTTTTTTTGCATTGAGAAATTTATTTAAAAAAGGTATTGAAATATGATTAATACTGACAACTATACTGATTCATCAAAATATCCTTCAAGAGATTTTATCACTGCCTTACACAGACATGGCATTCTGGCAGTTAATTCTATAATAGTGTCAAGGTTTTTCTTAAATTTTGTGAAGACTGTCAGACTTCAGCTTGATGGTTTAGATCAGTAGTTCCCAAATTACAGAGATCTATGGACCTTTCCAAAAAAAAAAAAAGTTTACAGACCCCTTCAAAAAAAGTTTGTGAACCCCAGTTTGGGAAATGCTGGTGTAGATGATCTCGTAAAAGCTCTATTGGGTTTAAGTCAGGTGATTGGGGTGGCCCACCATAATTTGCAATACCTCCCCTCCTGTTCAGTTGCTAGAAAGTCCCTGAACAGCTTAGAACTGTGCTTTGGGTCATTGTCGTGTTGTAATATAAAATTTCTTCCACAAAGTAGAAGTTCAATGGATATTATGTTCAGAATTGTTTTTGTAGCCTTCTTTTCTTAAATTAATTAAATCTTGGTGTTGCTATCTACTCTAGAAAACCGAAGCAACCCAAGATAATGATGGAATTGCCACTGTGCTTGACTGTAGGCACTATTATGGCACCATTTTTTTCATAAATTGATCGTCTCACATAAACGCTACGCTTGGATTCAAAAATTTCAAATTTGAATTCATCCATCCACAGTACATTTTTTCCACTCTTCAGTTGTCCAGTGTTGATGTCTCTTAGCCCAAGCCAACCATTTCTTTTGATTTTCTGGTTTTAATGAAGCTTTTCAGATTGCTACACGACATTGAAGTCTTGCTTGTTTATGACGAAGTTTTACAGTGGATGTAGACACAAAGTTTTCTATTCCTGTTGAACTCAGCTTGGATTTTAGATGCAATAAGTTATTGATTGCTTTTAGAAATCAGAGTTATGGTCTTATCTTGTGCTTCCACTGTGGTCCTGATCATGGTTTGTCTTTTAAACTGCTAGTCTTCTTGAATTGTTGAATGGTAGTTTGTATTCCTAAATGAAACACCTAGTTTTTTGCCAATACTTCTCATGGAATAACTTTCTTTATACAGAGCTATAATGGCACTTTTTTTTTTTTTTTTTTCAACATTCAGTTTCTTATTTCTTGCCATGTTTATAACAAAACAAGAAAACTTACACCAAGCACTCTCTGAATGATGGGAGTTAGTTACCGTTCTAACTCAGTTTTTATTCTTGTGAAATGCTGTAGAATCATCTACAGGCTTCTATAATGTTGAAACAATACTTCCACTTTCTAGAATATTTTAGAATCATCTACAACATTCAGAAATCTTCTATATTCTACCACATTCCGGAGTTTCTACGTCTTTCTGGGATATTCTCAGATATTCTAGAAATTTCTTAAATATTATTTAAGTTTTTTGATTTTTATACGTAATAAAAAATGTTTTAATGAAAATTTGGTAAGCAAGTTGGTCATATTTTAATGAAATCTTTGAAAATTAATTAAAATGAGATGTGAATATAATCTCATCTCAGAATGTGAAGATCTAATGTTTTGCTAGCATATAATGGTTCTTTTATTTTGCAACATACCATAAAATGGGAAAGAAAGCGGTAAAATATGTATGCCTATTGCTTTTAATATTAGTAGTTGCTGTTTTCAAGCTGTGCAGATTTATTTCAATAATGAAGACAGTTCTCAATACATTTAATTTGTCAGGGATGTTTGAAAAGTTGAGCTTGGCCACACAGTGGCTGTATTGGGAAAACTTGAACAAATTATGTGGTGGTGGTGAGGACTACTAATTTAGTAGTATACAGGCATCCATTACTTGTGCTTGCAATCACATAAAAAGTAAATTGTTTTGCTAATGCAAATGTAAACCTATCTTCGTTCCCCATTACTAAAAAACTGCATGTATTACATAATTTGAGGGATACAACTAATATCTAAGAACCACTTTCACAAAGAAAATTAATGTACTCCGGGTCATCTCCAGTACATTGTTGAGTCTAGATCGTTATACCCTGCTCCACTTATGTCCAAAATTAGACCTCGGTTAGACTATGGAGCACCTGTTTATGACTCAGCTAGGAAGAGCACAATAGCCCATCTTGCACCCATCCAACATTCTCTTAGGATAGCCCTAGGTGCATACAGAGCATCACCAGTTTAAAGTCTTTATGTTGAGGCTCACGAACCTCCACTTTGCATCAGAAGAAAGATGTTGCTAATGAACTACTCTAGCTAGAATCCTGTTTGGCCACTGCTGCATGATCCTCAGTGGAAAACCCATTATGCAAATAAACCCAGAGCAATTCAGCCTACTTGTATTAGACTGCAGAATCTAACAGAAAGCTGGAACATTCAGCTTGATAATTTCCCCAGAGAATCAAAAGATCCAGATCTCCCGTGGACTACCTTCAAACTTTCTTCTGATGAATACTTTGAGCAATGGGGTAAAGGTTCTATAGCAAATGTTAACATTCAACAACTACATTTCGCTCGCACACAAAAGTACCCCACTTTAACAAGATCTATACTAATAGTTCCAAGTCTGATAATCAAGTGGGTGCAGCTGCTGTCTTCCCTAATACAACTGTTTCAATTTCACTTCCAGCTGAATGAAGCAGTTATACTGCTGAGCTCCATGACATTAAGCTTGCTGTAAAAAACATCTCACTGCTGTCAGTAAATAAAAGCATAATACACCGATACATCAGTAAATAAAATACTGAGCTCCAATAATCAGTGTTACTGTTGTTCTTCAGATGGGATAGGCTACGGACTTAACACGTTCGCTGCCAGTCATGAGTCAGCATGCTATTGTCAATAGCATGGCACAGAAGGAGGAGACTGTCGTCAGAAGCCGACTGTGTTTCCATAACGAAATAGCTTGAAAATTAGTAATAAGGGATTGTTAGGTATACCATATCAATATTCAAGTGTCGTATAAGCAGTTTCCAAAAGATTATGAGATTCATGTGCCAGCACGTGATAGGCACTGGAGGTCAAATTTGGCTTTAAATGCCGCATCACACGCTGGCATGTGATTCAAAAACATAATAATATAGTATGTAAATAATAAAACAAAAAACATGGTAACATTAAGAAATGAGTTTTATTTCATACCGAACCAATACAGATTACAAATACTATGCGTAAGAATGTTACTTATGTATAATGTTCGCACTATCTAAGCAATAGCCGGGTGATCCTTCACAAACACTGCAGATATAGATTGTATCCTTACGTTTCCCTTTGGAATAGCAACGTTTGCATTGCTTCTTCAATATCTTTCCACCTTTTCTTTCTTCCCGTGGTTTGAGCACATGTTCCAGTTCAGGTACATCATGCACAGTATGAGGGAGCTCAGATGGCTGTTTCAATAAAGATCTGATCACTTATAAATGGAAGTCATAAAGTTGCACCTTGTTATGTGAATATTTATTATAGATATGGTGTGCATTAATCATTATTAGTTGCAAAATATGCATAAATATTTTTGTAGGCCACCTAATGGTTTTCCTTTTGCAAGGATAATAGGCAAGCATTTGATCTTGCTTGTCAATGCCTGACATAAACCTATTATACTCAATTATAGGCAGTGGTTTTGATTTCAGTTTGCTTCGTTTGTTCTGCTTTTCCTCCATATCATTTTGGTATTCTGTAGATATGTAACTGACATCTCTTCTGTCCTTCCACTTAGCAATCATTACACCACGGACACACCTTGATAAAGTTTCTCCTTTCTTCAGCTTTTTTTTTTTTCTCGAACCTCTTTCGTAAATGTTTTCCTATTACTTCTGATTGTGCCAGTACAATGGGTTTGTCTGTCAGCGAGACACTTAGCGAGTTCATAGCTATTGTAATAATTGTCCATAAATATGCTATGCCCGACATCTAATATCCCATCAAGTAAGCTCATGACGACTTTTTGTGCATGTCCTTTTCCACCAGAATCATCCAACATACCGGTATATACTTGAAATTTGATAACCATGCCAGTAGGCGTTGTGATCATATATAACTTGATGCTGTACTTATGGCATTTGTTTTGAATGTACTGTCAAAAAACAAGCCTTCCACACGACAATATCATAGACTCGTCTAAGCTAATCTCACGTCCTGGATAATATATTTCCGACATTCGTGCATTGAACAGATTCACCATTTTTCGAATTTTATATAGGCGATCTCGTGGACATACCCATTTCTTTTCAGGATTTTTTGCAAAATGCAAGGCCCGCAGTATTAATAATAAGAAACGATTCCTGCTCATGTTATCTGTGAACACATGTAATCCGAACAGCTTACCTGTTTTCCAATAATCTTCTATGCGGTTCAGTCGAATGGTTCCCATATGTAAAATTAATCCTAAAAATACCAGCATTTCATCTCTAGTGGTGTCCTTCCATGCATTTGGGCGCCTCCGTAGCCAGGAGGGAAGGAGCAGCAGTGCATAGCACATGCTTCTTGATTAGACCGGGGTTCTAGCCCATCACCACCAAATACGGAGGATGCGGAAAGATCAGGGAATGACCACTGCATATCCCGGAGCAATATGGCCTTAGTTGCTAATGCTCCTAAAAACCTAACAATAACAATTCCATGCATTTATTTGAGAATGTTTTATTTTCTCGGGGAAGAAGTATTTCACGAGCATAAACATTTGTTTGTATAATTATTACATCCAAGATATTGTCGGTCAATAAATGACGAAAGTAATCTATAGGATTATCACCTGGCACAGGTTGCAGCAAAGACTTGGATTTTGTGAAACGAAACTGTTTCATCGATGTTGTGTCATTTTCCCACATGACGTTTTCCAACTTAATCCTGCAGTGGAAGTGTAGCCTCTTCCACAATATCTTCTTCATCTACACTTTCCGAATCCGAAGCGTCCTTTAGAGGGATAAAATATTTGTCATCGTCGTAACTGGTGTCACTGGGATATACGTCAGATAAATCCTCCAACATTTTTGCAATTTCTTCATCTGTAAGGGATTTTTTATAATGCACTTTTCTTCTTTTTGGGCGCAACTGGCCTGCTAAACTGTCATCTGCACAACTCATATTGCAAGGCTTTTCCGCATGTCACGTAACAAAATGTTCAAAACCACATACAACTACATATAGTTTACACCCTTGTGACGCCAAAACAAATATACACAGCAGAAACACAATGCCAACTGAAGTTGACAACTTCACACAAAAGTCTAATGAATCCCGCGCTCGTGCATGATTGGCTACTGGGTAATGATGCCACATCCCGCACCTGAGCGTGATCGGCTCTTCAATACTGCAGCGACATCACGTGCTGGTGCGTGATCGGCAGCGAATGTGTTAAGCCAGTTTGACAAAGGCCAAATTGTAATGGCCAGATGACTGGGTCAGAGCGTATCCGAAACGGCACGGCTGGTGGGGTGCTCACGGTCAGTCGTGGTTAGTACCTGCCAAAAATGGTCCAAGGAGGGGGAAACCCACGAACCGCCGGCAAGTTGTTGGACGACCACAGCTCATTGATACTTGAGGTGAGCAAAGGCTCCCCCAATGGTACTTGGTAACAGAAGGGCGACTGTGGAGCAACTTGCCAGTAATTGGAATGTTGGTGACGAGAATAATGTGTCACAATACACAGTACATTTGAACCCTGCTGAAAATTGGGCTGCATAGCCGCAGGCTGCTCAGAATGCCATGCTTGTGCTAACCACGGTTCACCGGTTACAGTGCCTACAGTGGGCACGTGAACATCTAAACTGGACCTTGAGTGATTGGAAGAAGGTCGTCTGTTCCAGCGAATCATGTTTCCTGTTGCACCATGTGGACGGCCAAGTATGCATGCATCATTTACCTCAGGAAGTGATAGTGCCTGGATGCACTGTAGGACAAAAACAAGCCGATGGCGGTGGTGTCGTGCTTTGGACGATGTTCTGCTAGGATATCCTGGGCCCAGTCATCCATGTGCTGGGCACTCTGACGTCTACCATCTACCTAAACATCATTGCTGACCAGGTACACCCTTTCGTGGCAACGATCTTCTCCTCTGGCGGTGCCGTCTTTCAGCAGGGTAATGCATTTTGCCATACTGCCCGCATTGTTCGAGACTGGTTCGCAGAACATAAGAAAGACTTCTAGGTTTGAAGTCTTTCTTATATTGCCCTGGCTTCCAAATTCCCCATGCATCAATCCCATCGAACATCTGTGGTTTGTGTTGGAACAGCAACTCTGATCTGTGGCATCTGAACCACGGACCTTATAAGAGTTAAAGTATCTGCTGGTTACATGTTAGTACGAGATACCACAAGACACATTTAGAAATCTTGTAGCATCCATGCCTTACTGGGTACGAGCTGTTTTGGCTGCTCGTGTAGGACCAACATCATATTAAGTAGGTCGTCATAATGTTTTGGCTCATCGGTGTATATACTGATTCACAGAGTGCTCTTTTAGCTTTGAAAAGCACTTCCTCACCTAACAATCCTTTATTAAAGCTCATATGACATAAGCTGATGTATCGTCATGAGCACTGGCAAACTTATCTCTTTTTTTTTTTTTTTTTTGGTAGTTGGCGCGTCGGCTTCTGTGGCCACCTCCCAAGGTTTTTGCAGTACTTGGATCCAAGCCCGAGGCGGGATTCGAACCCGCAACCTTTGTGTTACCAGGCAGGCACTTTACCTACCCGGCTAGCCAGGTCAGCAGTTGTTATCTTCTCTTGGATCCCTGGCCACAATGGTATTCCAGGAAATGAATGTGCAGATGATGCTGCAAAGCATCCTTCCAACATGACCTCAACAAATGATCTAGTCCCATATCCTGTTTATAGACACAATATGGAGAACATCAGTGGAATAACAGACACTTCTGTGGAAAATGCAAACAAATAACAAGCTATTTCAAATAAAACCTGAACTACAATTATGAACTTTTAGCCTTCATAAAAATAGAAAAGAAGTAATCTTAGCCAGAACCCGAATAGGTCACCCTTACCTCGTACATCTCTGTCTGCTTACAGGAAATGATCCTCTACTGTGTGCAGTGCTTGCAACCACTTACAGTAAAACATATACTCCTTGAATATAGCTTGTTGATCAAGTTATATTCAAGGAGTATATTTCAGCAATCAATCTCACTTATGACCTTAATTAAGTTTCAGAAGACGTTTTCTGAACCTTTGTGGGTCAGTTGAATAGCAAAGATGCTATCTGATGTACTTGTGACGGTTCGATACTTTGGCTTTATACGGATGGTGTTAATATACTTTCTTACTTATACTTTTGGGGCGGACGACAACGACTTTCTCTTTACATGAAGAGTAATGGACGTTTTATGGAGTATATGAACTAATCAAATTCCTAGTTGACTCTGAAAATGGAACTACTAAATGGGGATAGCACTTCCACCTTTATTTATCCAAGTTCTGTTCAGAATTTTTGTTTATTTATTGGTTTGATACTTTTCATATGTTATTATAATTACATGATATAATTATATTTAATAATAAATATAATTTATTATTTTTCATTTTTCATATATTATTATTAGTTTGCTCTTAAATAATTATTCCTGATTGAGGTTTCCACCCGTGATGGGTACTGGTACCAAGTGCTCAGAATGTGTTATGTCTGGTGTTACTGTTGGTCAAGGAACTCTCTAACTATCCTAAAGGTGTTTAGGATTGTCTTTTTGGAGTTCCTTGTAGGTGTTCTCTGGGAGACCTATTGCTGCTAGATTGTTATATAGGGTCTTTGGCACCATACCGGTGGTTCATATGATGATCGGGATGGTTGTTACTTTTTGCATATGCCTCATCTCTTTGTTTTCCTGTCTTAGGTTCATGTACTTCCTGATCTTTTTCCTCATGGGTTTTCTGGAGGCTGCCAATATTGCAACTGCTATGTCAATCAGATAGGTAGCTTTTTCCATCTTGTAGACAAAGGCTATGTCCCATATGGTGTTGATTACCTGGCCTTGGATGGTGAGCATGAATCCTTCAGTCTCTGAGAAGAGCATCCCGCTCGTGAGCCATTTTATATATCTAATCTTGATGGAGGTCATTGTAGTGTCTGCCATGGGGTCTGCACTGGTAGCAGAATGGTGCCTCGACCGTCCTCCCCCACACTGGGTGGAAAAGACCCAGGTTCGAATCCCGTCGATGATGCGAGGAACTTTAGTAGGCTTTTTTTCACTCTGTAGCTGGGTTAGTCGGTCTCGGGCATAGATAGCAAGGTTTCTTCCCCAGAAACTGATTTTTTTCGTCCAGCAAACAGGCAAATTGACCAGAGAACACACCCAATTTGCAGACAAAATAAATATATAGATAGATGTAATTATTTATGGAGGACCCTAATATCATAATTTGGATTTTTTTTTTTTTTTTTTTTTTGTCTTTGCCCATCTTTCTAGCTCTGTTTGTGCCGTCTGGGTGGGAGGGGACTCCTCGCTTAGTTTGAGTGGGGTATGCTGCTTGTCTGTCTTCCTTATGGCCTGGTAGAGTGGTGCTGTGTTTTTCTGGAGGTAATCCTTCAGGTTAGCTATCTCTGTTTTCTGTTGCTCGATGAGGTCTATCAGGCCCCCTTCCTCCCTCTTTCCTAACTAACTCTTTTCAGTCTCTCCACGACTGACTTCAGGTGGTGTTGGTGGCCCTCAATCTTCATTGTCCTTATCTTTCCCATGATATTCTCCAGCTCAGTGTTAGTTCAATCTATGATCCTGAAGGAGTACATTAGAACTAGGACTGGATAGGTATTTATGGCTTTAACTGTGTTCCCTTCATTCAGCTTTGCTTTGTGCAGGCTTCTAAGTCTCTGATATTTTTCGATCAGGCAGGCCTTGATTTCCTTGTGCTGTCTCTGCTGAGCCTGCATCATCTCCAATTATTTGTAGTTCTCTCCCTCTGTCATGGCTACATTCTCTTTACCACTCTGCAGCTACTAGTTTCGGCTGGCTAATTTCCACTGATGTAATCTGTGGATCCTGCATTTTTCTAGACCAAATTCCATCCCGATATCATTGCTAAATTCTTTGGTGATCCAGATTACTTGCTGGAGTTGCTTTTCGGTTGCCACGTAAAGCTTGATGCCATCCATGTACATCATGAGTGAGGGTGTACAGGTTTTTCCTTCCTTCTTTGAGGTTATATCGATATTTGCTGCTGTTGAACGTGGTGGATAGTGGGTTGAGTGCTAAACAGAACCACAGTGGACTCAGTGTATCTCCCTAAAAGATTCCTCTCGTGATAGGGATTAGTCTGGTTACGATGTTCTCGACCTTAATGGTGGTACTCCATTTCACTATCATTGCCTCTAGGAAGTTTGTCACTGTTGAATTGACTTTGTAGATCTTCATCATCTCTGTTAGCCAGTTTAGAGTCACGAAGTCTGATGCCTTGCGGTTATCGACGTAGGCTGTGTACTGGTTGCAGTGCTTCTTGTAGGCCTGCTCTATAACTGTAGCATCTATGGTTAATTGCTCCTTGCATCCTATCTGCTGTTCGGCCATTATGTTCTGGCTCTTTAAGTGGTCTGATATACTCAAATTAATAGCATAGCTTAATTTGCGGTACTCGCCTTCTTATATAATCTGCAATTGACGTTGAGATAGGATAAAATGGTAGTTGAGTTTAAAAATTGGAATTAATATGGATACGTTTAAATTTTGGAAACGGAGTTTAAAATATGCTCAAGGAAATAAAGTGCACGTCCTCATCCTTGGTTGTCATGAATTAAAAGTTGAAATGATAAAGCTAGGAAAGTTAAACTGAGGAGGCCAAGAGCCGTAACGAATTGGCTTTCGTTGTTAACGTCTTCAGTTGGCGATAGTGGGAGGGAGTGAACGCATGTATTTAAAAAACTGTTTCCGTGATGCTGTTTGATACATGTGGTAATCTCAGGTGCACGAGATTCCAAGCCGGTGAAAGGTTATAGGGTAGTTTGGCATTTAATACATTAAATTTAGAATGATGACGAAACCACTCTATGATAAGCGCTTCGTACTGAAAAATTTTAAAACTAGATTTTAATTTAATGATTGGGATGGCTGAATCAACTAAGGGTGTGGTTGTGGGTTTGTACATGTAACGTGAGTTCTGTATTTGATTGTCCTGTTCTAAAGCTGTTGTAGCGGTAATATGCACGTGTGTCTGATGTTTTTGTGGAGCCATATTTAGAGGTTGTACTACCAATGTAGCATGCATTACAGTTTTGTTGACATTTAATTAGATAAACGATATTGTTAATGTCGCTGATTTGATATTTATGTGCATCTTTATATGAATTAAACATTGATCCTAGTTTATTATATGTTGAAAATATGAGAGTGATGTCTGTACTGGTAAGGAATAACAACATGTGTATTATTGCGTGTAATGTGTTTGGATGGTTTGTTGATATTATTTTGGACGGTGGTGATAATTTGTTGGATTAACTGAAGAGGATATTTTCTGGATATGAATTTTTCTGTAAGGTATTGGAGATCATTGGATAGGTCCTCTTGTGTAGAACTGTATTTGATGGCATTATAAATTTGATTATAGAGGACAGGTTTTTTTGTTCTGAGTGGATGGTGCTACTCGAAATGTAAATATTTTCCGGTATGGGTATTTTTTCTGTAAATTCTAGTTCCGAATTTAGTATCTGTTTTACATATGGTGAGATTAAGGACATTAATCTGTCGGTTTTCTTCTAATGCGAGGGTAAACTTTAATCTGTCGTGCATTAAATTAAATTTATTAAAAAGGTTATCAATTATGGTTTTATCTCCTATGATAAGGATGTCATCTGCGTATCAGATATATAATTTAATCTCTGGAGGGAGAGGTTGTAAAATTTGATTTTCTGTGGAGGCTAGGTATATTTCGGATAGGGCGGCTGAGATTCCCAATCCCATAGGTAAACCATATATTTGTTGGTATATCTGATTGTGGAACCGGAAATATTTAGCATCTAATAAAAATGATGTAAGTTCTAATATACTATTGATTGAGAGAGAGGTGCGGTTGGTTAAGATGCTATCATCCATTAGGAAATTACATAAAGCTTGTAGTTTAGGTGGTAGGTGTACATTAGTGTATAAAGAAACTACATCGAAAGAAGCTAAAATGTCTTTATTGGAGATTGTAATAGGACTTATTTTTTCAAAAGCTTGGGTGGTGTTATTAATTTTATATTTCAAAAATATTGTAAGGGGGGAAATGATCGTAACAAGAAAGGAGGATAAATTGGCAAAAGTTGATTTATTGAAGGAGATTATTGGTCTTAGTGGGTGGTTGGGTTTGTGTAGTTTGGTAATACCAAACATGTGGGGGTATGATATTATTTCGTATTCCGATTTGTTGTAACGTGTGTAAGGTGATTTCTTTATTTGTCCTTAATTTTCTTAAGATAATGTCGAGTTTATTTTTGTGTTTGGATATGTTGTACGTATTATCAGGTTTGTATGTATCCTGGTCAGATAGGATTTGTTTCATTTTGTCGATATATGTATTTTTATTAAGAATCACTATGGTATCGCCTTTGTCGGCTTTCTCTGTAATAACATGCGGATTATTTCATATTTTCTGTATGTCTTTTAGCTGTTTATTTATATTAGATTGGGATTGGAGTTTTGAATTAAGGATGGAATTGGCCTGATATATTATACGCTATTTGTCTGGGTGGTTGTCCAGTTTGGTCTGAAGTTCTATGATGCATTCTTTGGAGAGGTATTGGTTATCTTTTATAGCAAAATTAAATCTGTATTCAAGGCTAGAGAGTTCAGTAGTGGTAAAGGGTTGTGAGGAAATGTTTACTGTAGAAGTTTTTGAAGGGGGTGTGAGTTTTTTGTGTAAGAATGTTCCATTTTTTGATGTGTCTTTGTTCAATATCTTTTACAGCGGCTTTTATACGTATTTCATTATATGTGGTGAATTCTGTCCAGATCTGGGGTGTCATTTTCTTTTTAGACTAAATCTTAAATGATGTATTTGATATAGTAGTTGATTTTTTATTGTTTCTTTTTCGCAGTTCTTTCCATACAATGTTAATACAGGTGTGGTGAATAATGTATGGATATTTTTTACAGGTATTTTTGGGGAGTATACGGGCGAATTTTGGGATTATATTGTAGGTAAGACATTTATGTAGAAATGAAATATGGAGTTTATTGGTAAAGTATTTTACGAGAATTTTTGAGAGTTGTCTCTCTCTGTTTGACAAGTTCAAAGGCATCAGGGAGTCAAAGGTTGATAGGCGGTGCAGATAAGGTGCGTTTAGTTTGTTAAAGATTTTTGTATTTTGACAATTAGATAAATAGTAGAATTCTTAAAGTACCGATTTAAATTGACTCAAATTAATAGCATAGCTTAATTTGCGGTACTCACCTTTTTATATAATCTGCAATTGATGTGTTGAGATAGGATAAAATGGTAGTTGAGTTTAAAAATTGGAATTAATATGGATACGTTTAAATTTTGGAAATGGAGTTTAAAATATACTCAAGGAAATAGAAGTGCACGTCTTCATCCTTGGTTGTCATGAATTAAAAGTTGAAATGATAAAGCTAGGAAAGTTAAACTTTCCTAGCTCTATCTACGTGCACTTCTATTTCCTTGAGTATATTTTAAACTCCATTTCCAAAATTTAAACGTATCCATATTAATTCCAATTTTTAAACTCAACTACCATTTTATCCTATCTCAACACATCAATTGCAGATTATATAAAAAGGTGAGTACCGCAAATTAAGCTATGCTATTAATTTGAGTCAATTTAAATCGGTACTTTAAGAATTCTACAATTTATCTAGTGGTCTGATATATTCTTGGTTATGCAGCTGGTCACGATATAGTACATCGTTGGAAGACAGGTGGTTGGCCTGTATTTTGCTGGGTTTCTTGTATCTTGGTTTACTAGCAACCATAGCAGCATTGCTCAGTTTTTCTCCACACGTGAAACACTCGGGGGTTGGGCATGTTTTTTCACCACACCAGAAAATTTCAAAAGACATAATTATCACTATACTGTCTGTGCACTAATTTTTGTTTCTTTTTTTCGGGCTCAGCACTTTCAGTACTTGCACTCTTGGACGGAATACTCCTTACCAGGAACTTGTCCATTATTATAAAAAGAAAATTGACAGTGTTACGGCTCATGATCACAGTTTTTTGACTATTTCAGAACACAGTTGTGAGGAAACAAAGTAATAGATTAAAGTAACCACGACTCTTTGAACAGTGAGAGGGGCACATCTTTTGCTTTAAAATACAGTCTTATAACAAAGGGTGGGTGCATCAGCACAGGAACAAAGTAATAAAGTTGAAGTAGCACAGACAAACAGAGACATATCAAAACAAGCCAATAAAATAATAGACTGGTTATGTTTTGCTGATCCTTATACTTTTAGGGAACAGCATGTCTCTAACTTTAATAAGCGGCTTCTTATTTCAGTAGGGGGTGTGAGTTTTCTAGTCGAGAAATACTGAAGGGCAAACACACAAATAACTTTAGAAAGTGAGTGTTGGATACCCACGTGAAAAATAATTTACTGTCCTGCACGTACAACATTGTGTTTCAGTAAAAATGGCATAGTATGAAAAATAACAATGAGTAACATTACAAACATATATAAAAACTAATTGGGAGTAAATGTACAGTTAATTTCTTAAAATAGGTAAGAGTTCTCGGTTGTCAATTTCTAATCATAATACATATAGTATTATAGGTATCAGCAAAGTTCGCAGCACACCGGTTGCAGAACGCTAGTCTAGACATGCCAGAAGTCCCAATGTGTGCCAGTTGAACACGCCCCAGACCATTACTGACCATCTGCCTGCCTGAACAGTTCCTTGTTGACATGACGGGTGCAGTTTCCTCCAGATACACACCCTCCCATCCACTCGAAATAATTGGAAACCCGACTCATTGGCCCAGGAGACCCGTCTCCAATTATCATAGGTCCAGTGCCGCTGTTCTTTTGCCTAGTTGAGGCGTAGAGTCCTGTGTCGTGGTGTTGGCAGAGTGGGACTCTGGTGGGATATTGGCAGCTCCCATAACCTATTGCGACTAATGACTGCATGATGGTCTTGGTGGAGACGTTTCTGGCACCTAACTCATTGAAGTCAGCAGTGATTTATGCCATGGTTGCTCTTTGGTTGGCTGAAACAATGCAGACAGATGTCAACAGCCATGTTCATCCATCACCTTTCTCTGCCCACAGTGAGATGTTATTCCGGAAATGGCACATGCCTGATACACTCTTGATACTGTCAAATAGGGATAGTGCAATTTCTGTACCACCTCTGCGATAGTGACCCATGCATCGGGCACCCTCTATCATCCCTCTTTCAAAGTCGGTTAACTCATGACATTTATCCATATTGACAAAGAATTACCGTCTATGTGAATGCAATGTATCTATATACCTGCTAAGCAGTGGGTTCGTACACTAGTGAAAAGGATGACAGCTTCATGTTGCTCAGGAACAGGTATCCCATGAATTCTGTCCTTTCAGTATACATGTTAGTTGTTTTTGGTTAAATGAGTAAATAGATAGGTAGTGGAGATAACCTTTAATAAATTTGTGTAAATAAGAGGTTATAAGTGGTGATAAAGGTCATATTAGAACTTTTCAGAGCCACCGAATAATAAAATGAACAATAAGTAAAAACCAATAAGCAATCATAATGACTCATCTAAATACAGTTCATGATCCGAAAGAGGTTTTGAAAAAAGACACATTAATGAACTCTCAAGAAAAAGAACTGCAAACTTTGAAATCCTAAACAGTCCAAGCAAACTAATAATTCTAGGGATGTTATCCTCGCTCGTTCAGGAAGTCTGTTCATGTTTCTCTTTACTGGTGTCATTGTACTGTGCTCTTTGCAGTTTGCTTTAAATGTTTTGCTAATGTTTGGAAATGTGAAAATAGCTCTTCTCCATCCAACTTTCCTTAAATATTTAGTGACATAGATATGTCAAGAATGTAATGTATGAATTTGTTACTCTGCTCTTTGCGGTTTCTTTTAAATATTATGCCGATTTTTGAAAATAGCTCTTCTCAGTCGAACATTCCTCAAGAATTTAGTGACATAATTACTCCCAGATATATCAAGAATGTGATGTATCTCGTTATATCAACAGTTGTTAAATTTTCCACTTCCGTTTTGGAAGTAGATTGAATCAAAAGAATGGATCTGGCTTGATCATAAGCATTTCTACTTCAAAAGTTATGGAGAGTCTAAAACAAGAGAAAATTCTGCTCTTTTGTTCAATGATAGGTTCCCATTGAAAAATTTTGTTCTTATAAATACTGAAGTAGCACAAATTTCATCATTTGGCAATGTGTCATTTTCAAATTTGAAATTTTTCGTGTAAAAGTTTTTAGTACTTCTTGATGTTAAAGATAAAGAAATAGATGAAGCAAAAAGATGTTTTGCTGCCTAAGTTTCAATATGAGAGCCTACTAGACTCGATTATGAAAAAAGAAAGAATTGATGAACAGTGGTCAGTAAACACAAAGTATAACAAATTATCTCACAATGCCATTCTTGACATTTTAATAATTTATCAGCACAATGCTGAATGTCAAAGAATATTACCAACTTGAAAAATAAATAAACTGCATGTTATAAATAAAAGTCTGACTCTGTGTTCTTTGACTCTCCATCTGAAAAGGTGAAAAGTCTACAGTATTGTCTTTTTTTGAAGCAATCTTATCAGTTGCTGTCTAACAGACCATCCAAAGAAATTCACATTATGTATGATAAAAAAATCCTAGATAATTTGATGTTTGAAAGCATGCTGTACCAGTAAACAGTTCTAGGGCTGTATTTTAATGTAAATGCCAATTTGGCAGTGAAATTTAATTTCTAGTGCAGTGTGGACTATACAAACCCTCCTGCTTTTTCTGAATACTGTAGTTAGCCAGTTTCACATAGAAAGCTCTACTCCCTCTGCCCAAGTTTGGTTAACTACAGTCCCAGCTGAAAAATCTACTTTCCTTTCGATTTTTTTCTGATAAACTTCTGCTTGTTTGCAAAAAGCTCTTGTTTTTCTCCTGCTTATGATTGCCAGCTTTTGTTCTTAAAGGCCTCTTCAACTGGGACTGTAGTTTAGAATGTAGAATTTTCTAAATGAATTAGAAGTGTACAAGTGTATACTGTCACAGCAGGATGCACTTTAAGTGTTTCACCATGAAGACAGCAATGTGTTAAGGGTAGAATGTTAAATTTTTTTGATTGAGGATGGTTAAAACTAAAAATCCCCCCCCCCCACCATTGATCCCCAAATTCCCTTGATTTCTTTCTCTATATATCTTTCTGCTAAATTCACCCCCCCCCCCCTCTAGAAATAAGTTTTTTACTTTTTTTTTTTATTTGAAGTCTAAATTTTTTTTTTTTTAGAATTTTATGTGTGAATAGGTTAATCGTGTTTTCTGAAAATTGTAATTTCAGTGTACATACAAGAAAATTCCTATTGCCATTATACTTGACAAAAATTTAACTTTGTTTAATAGATCTGGATGCTGATACTTGGGTAAAGCTGCTTGTACAGGAATCTTTAATTCCACAACCCGGTCTTGCTACTGGTGAGCCTGATGTACTTAGTCCAGGAATTCAGAAAGAATTGCAAGGTATGAATTCTCTTTTGTGTAGCCATTACAGTTATCATTTTAATATAAGTATGTACTTAGTATATTACATTGAATGGCTCCAGATGGCCTTGATTTATAAAGTTTAGCCATGGAGTAATGAAATAATTTTATTGTGTTGTGATTGAGTGCAGAAATATATTTTGACATGTTTCATCATGTATCAGTATGTTTTTTTTTTCTTTGTGTTGTAAAATTGAATAATTTTTTTTTAGAATAAAGTTAATATATGATAATGCATGAAATTAGGGAAATCTGCTTTCTTTGAGAAGTGGGTTGGAGGATGAGTTTGTGTATGCATATCTTTCTATGGTACCTAAGCATACTCATACAACCAGTCATTGTGCATCTGTGATGTGCCATCATTGCCAAGCCAGTAAATATTATTTATTCAAGATTGATAAGATGGCAGATGCCTCTCACTCTGTTATCATACAAATATGTTCACTCAGCATTCTGATGAGTGAGAGCTTGAGGTGTAGGGTAGATACCCTCGAAGAAATTAATGAGGAGCTTATCAAGCTCTCGGCTGCCCAGCTCAATGCCAGAACTCGCTCTTGTGCATTAGGCAACACGGCAGCAACCTCCAAGGTAGAATGCACTGGTCCCATAGGAGTTATTGTTGGTGACTCTGTCAGGAAGACGTGTAATATTGTGTAAAAAGGATAGATGGAATAGGACCAGAGTATGTCTGCCAGAAAAAAAAGTTGATGTTGTAGAGCAGATATCATCTTTGAAGGGTGATATTGTTGTACACATTGACACTAATGATGTTAAGAGTAGGAGATCTGCAGATTTATTTAACAAGTACAGGTCATATAAAGCATTTAGGGCTGAAGCCTCAAGCTATGGAAAAGTCTAGACTATGTATAAGTATAATGCAAAAGCATCAATAATACATAGCCAAATCTGAATTAACAGAATGTTAGCAAAACAGCATCGTTTTAAGTTCTATCTCATATTGTGAATACCTTCACAAGTTGCCATGATATTGTACTACTTCATATAAGTAACGCTTATTCGAAGTAGTGCAATATCTGGGTGGCGGTATCCATCTGAGAATAAGTAACATTAATTTTCTCCTCAGGTGAAGCGTTACTTATTCAAAGTAGTGCAATATCATGGTAACTCATTGTGAAGGTATTCACAATATGAGATATAACTTAAAACGATGCCGTTTTGCTAACATTCTGTTAATTCAGATTTGGCTATGTATTATTGATGCTTTTACATAGTCAAGTACAGGTCAATATTGAAAAAAAGTCTGGAGTTAGGGTTAAATTTGAAAGTGTCAGCAATTCTGCCCAACACGATAGGAGGGAGTATACAATGAGCCTTATCAGTCAATTCAGCCCTGGAGGGATTGTGCAAGGCTCACGGGCAGTAGTGTAGCTACCCTTTTTCAGGCCCGGAAGCAAAGAACATGTTCGGGCCCCTACTCAATTAATGAAAATTGCAAAAAGAGGAGACAGCCAAAGACACCGGGCCCCTAAAGGGCCCAGGCCTGGAGGCAATTGCCTTGCCTGCCTACATGGTAGCTACGCCACTTCTTATGGGATAGAATTTTTCTTGGTGTGGTCTGTGTTTGCTAACAGGAGAGAGTGCTTCTACAGGGATGGGATACACTTAAATAGAAGGAGTGCAAGAGTATTTGCTGAAGCTATCAAGGCAGTGTTAGGTGGGTCGGAAAACTACTAGCTTGGGTGGATTTACAGATCAAAAGGTTAAAAGTAGCCTGCAGCTACTTTTAACCTTTTCTCATATTCTCGAGGGCAATATGGTGATACAGATATACTAAAGAATAATATTTAAGATTAATAAGAAATAAACTCATACTCTTTATAAACTTGTACATTAGAAAATTTTAAAAATAATGGTGATGTTATCTCAGTCAATCTTTGTTAAAACCTTTGTCCACATATCTACTTGTTTTTTTTTTTTTTTCCCCCATATTTATCACAGAAGCTTGTCATTCAAAACATTTCACTTGCTGTTTGTGTGTTTAGTCACCCGCTGCCATCTTTGCCACCAGGAGGGAGACTATCTGCTCTTGCTAAACTCTAGGATTCTAGATTTGCTGCCCTCAGTCCATCACTGGCATAGAAGGAAGGATAGCCCAGCATGATGAAAAGCAAAAAAAAAATTGCTGTAGAGGTGGAATGGGTTTACAGTAAAAAGTGGAGATAGAAAGCAATAGGCATCTGAGAGAGGAAAGAAATTGAAGTGGTGGGGATAAGTAGGTGGCATTTCTCTCTTGAAGAACAACTCATTTACTCCAGTCAGCATAAGTGAATGGAACGTACAGCTGGAGACCAAAAGAGAGGCAGTGCCATTGCATTTTATGCATAACTTTTTTTTTTTTTTTTTTTTTTTTGTATCTGATGTAACAGTTGCAGGCATGCCTGCCTGCCTGCACCCATCTTCTTTGTTAACTAAAATACAACAGACAAAGAATGCATGGAGTTGACAAGAGGATTGTTCTCTATAAAAGGAATGGGAAATTATAGTATTCTACATCAGAAGCAGAGGTGTCAGTAAGAGTAAGAGAGGCATGCTTATAGAGCAAAGGGCTCAAGCTAATGGGAATGCTGTGGCCCAGGGGAGAACTGAGGGGGGCAGTTGTCCTCTGAATCACAGCCTTGTAAGATGCACTATTTGCTTGATGTTTGCGGAGCAGTCAAGTATGGGACATGATACTGCCATGGGGGATGTCTTTGTGTGTGTGCGATGCAAGGAGTGTAAGGAGATAAGGCGACAACTCAGCGTTGTTATGGGCCTATATGAGAGCTTGAAGGATAGGGTGGATGCCCTCGAAGGATTACAAGTGAGGGGCCCATCAAGCTCTCAGCTGCCCACACCAATGCCAGAGCTTGCACTTGGTCATCGCGGAACACAGCGGCAACCCCCAAGGCAGAATGCGCTGGTCCCAAAGGAACTAGTAGTTGTTGGTGACTCTATTGTCAGGGAAACGGGAAACATGCTTTGTAAAAAGGATAGGTGGAATAGGACCAGGGTATGTCTGCCAGGGGCAAAAGTTGATGACGTTGTAGAGCGGATATCATCTTTTAAGGGCACAAAAGGTGATATAGTTGTACACGTTGGCACTAATGACATTAAGAGTAGGAGACCGGCGGAATTACTTGACAAGTACAGGTCACTGATGAAAAAAAGCCGTGAATTAGGGTTGAAATTGAAAGTGTCTGCAATTCTGCCCAGACACGATAGGAGGGAGTATATGATGAGAGCCCTGTCAATCAATTCGGCCCTGGAAAGATTGTGCAGGGCTCAAGGGGTAGAATTTTTTTCAGCCTGGTCTGTACTTGTTAACAGGAGAGACTGCTTCTACAGGGATGGGATACACTTAAATAGAAAGGGTGCAAGAATGTTTGCTGATGCTATCGAGGCAATGTTAGGTGGGTCGGAAAACTGCTAGATTGGGGGGATACAAGGACTAATAGATTAACAGTAGCCACTGGCAGAGGTGAAAGTGATTCTTGCACTGCTTCTATTGGAATGAGCCGCAGCCTGGAAAATAAGATGCAGGATATTTCAGAGACTGCTGGGAATCATTGGGGTACAAGTAAACACATGGGTTGTGTTAGGGTAGCTAAGAAAAAGAACAGGTGCATGTATACTTGTGTGTACACCAATGCTAGGAGTTTAGTAAATAAATTTGATGAATTTGAGGTATTGCTCAAAACATCAAAGGCAGATATTGTGGGGATTTCAGAGACGTGGTGTCACACAGATATAAGAAATGCAGAACTGGAATTTGGGGAGTACAATGTGTACAGAAAGGATAGACAGGATAGGAAGGGAGGAGGGGTTATGCTATTAATTAAGAAACACATAAAATCCAAGGAAGTGAAGCCAGTCGACATCGCTGGACAGTGCAGTGTCGAGTCAGTTTGGTGTGACATAAGCATTGGGAGATCAAAATTGAGAGTAGGAGTGTGCTATAGGCCTAATGACTCTGATGAGTATAATAAGAAACTGTTCGGAGAAATAGAGTGGGCCAGTAAATCAGAGAGTCTTATAATGGGGGATTTTAATTTCCCAGATATTGACTGGAATTTGGGGGCTGGTCACTCACACAGTAGCAAGGCTTTTGTGGATTTATTGGATGATTGTTTTCTACATCAGCATGTTCGGGAGGCAACTAGAGGGAGTAATACTCTTGATTTGATTATCAGTAGTGATTCTTCATGCATTAAGAATCTGCAGATAAATGAACCACTTGGTGGCAGTGATCACAGTGTGCTGAAGTGGGAGTTACTCAAAGAGGTAACTACCATTAGGGGTAAAGGGAAGGGGTATTGCTTTCGTAAAGGCGACTACAATGGACTGAGACAGTATTTAAATTCTATACAGTGGGATCAACTGATGATATTGCCAACAGCAAATTCAAAATGGGAAGCATTCAAAGAACTTATCGTGGAAGCTACTAGGCTTTACATACCAACTAAGAAATATTGTTCAAGGTTTAGGCCTAAATGGTTGTCAGATGAACTAATGAGGCATATGGCAGAGAAGAAAAATGCATGGGATACATACAAATTAACACGTGACACGGATGCCTATGATAGATACAAGTTGATCTGTAACCAAGTTACAAAGGAGGTTAGGCAGGCGAAGGCAGATTACGAGAGATCCTTGGCAAGGGATGCGAAGAAAAACAGCAAAGAGTTCTTTACTTATGTAAACTCTAGAAGGAAGGGGATGAATCAGATTGGTCCACTTGAGATCGATGGGTCAACT
Organism: Mastigoproctus giganteus; assembly: GCF_048544385.1. Taxonomy (NCBI): domain Eukaryota; kingdom Metazoa; phylum Arthropoda; class Arachnida; order Uropygi; family Thelyphonidae; genus Mastigoproctus; species Mastigoproctus giganteus. The sequence continues at coordinate 82,203,295 of NC_143584.1, forward strand.
GTTGATGACCCTGCTCGGGTAGCTAACAAACTAAATGAATATTTTGCATCGACATTCACACATGAGGAGTTATTCAGCGAGGGGAATGCCAGAGGTGTATTCAACTCTAGCAGTAAGCTAGAGAATCTTGTAATAACTGAGAGCAAAGTGGAGGAGAAATTGTTGAAGATAAACACAAGAAAGGCACCTGGGGTGGATGGGATCTATCCAGTTATATTAAAGGAGGCAGCAAAGGAGGTAAGCAAACCCTTAGCCATAATTATGAGAGCTTCCTTGGACTCAGGGGAGGTACCCATTGACTGGAGATGTGCAAATGTGACCCCAATTCACAAAGGGGGATCAAAGGCTGACACAAGTAATTATAGACCTGTGAGTTTAACTTCTGTTCCCGGAAAATTAATGGAGGCACTGGTGAAAGAAGCACTGCAGGATCATCTAGACAAGACTTCAGTTATAGCTAGGACACAGCATGGTTTTGTTAAGGGGAAGTCTTGCCTGACCAATTTGATTGGATACTATGATGCAGTCACAAAAGAACTGGATGCAGGGAATAACTTTGATATTATATACTTGGATCTTAGAAAGGCTTTTGATACTGTTGCACATGGAAGACTGCTGCACAAATTGGAGCAGTGTGGCATTGGAGGCAAGTTGCTGCTATGGATAAAGGGGTGGTTGAGGGGGAGAAGACAGAGAGTGGTAATCAATGGACACTGCTCATCGTGGACTAATGTTATTAGTGGAGTCCCTCAGGGTTCAGTATTGGGGCCTTTATTGTTTTCTGTATTTATAAATGATATTGATGATGGTATATCAGGCTTAATGTCCAAGTTTGCAGACGATACGAAGGTTGGCAGGGTTGTCAAGGACACTACTGACACTATGCTGCTGCAACAGGATTTGGAAAGGTTGAGCAGATGGGCTTCGAGGTGGCAAATGAAGTTTAACATTGACAAATGTAAAGTACTACATATGGGAAACAGCAACCCCAGAGCAACGTATCAACTCTGTGGTACTACACTGACAGTGGTAGAGAATGAAAGGGACCTGGGGGTGGTGGTGCAGGCAGATATGAAGTTCTCTGAGCAGTGCAGACGAGCTGCAAGAGTAGCTCATGGTGTATTGTCAATGATATATAGGAATTTTTCTAGCAGGGATAAGGAGGTGATTATTCCCTTGTATAAGGCAATGGTCAGGCCACACCTAGAGTACTGTATACAGGCCTGGAGGCCTCATTTCAGGAAGGATGTAGAGCTGCTGGAACGAGTACAGAGAAGGGCAACTCGATTGGTGAATGGGACAAAGGGGTTCTCTTACGAAGAAAGGCTTAAGTTTTGCAAATTACAGTGTCTGGAAACTAGGCACCAGCGGGGTGATCTGATAGAGGTGTACAAAGCCTTGAATGGTTTGAGCATGCTCAATGCTGATGGGATTCTTCCTCTAGCTCAGAAAAATCACCTGAGAGGGCATAAATTCAAATTGAGGAAAGACAGATGTAGGATAGATGTGCGGAAATTTGCCTTTAGCCAGCGGGTGGTTGGTGGGTGGAACAGACTTCCATCCCTTGTCGTGGAAGTTGATAGCCTAAATAAGTTTAAGGCTCAGCTGGACAGGTATTTCGAACGAACAGAGGGGTGAAGTGGAAGTGGTTATTTTTATTTATTTATGTTACTTTTTTTTTTTTTTTTTTTTTTTTTTGGCTGATGCTGCATAAGCTTGCTTTCTTGCATCAAATGCCTCTACTAATGCTAATACTAATGCTAATGCTAGAGGGAGGAAGAGGAAGCAAATGGAGTTGCCCTCTGTGGAAGGGGTTGGGTAGGAAGAAGTTAGAATATCCCACACTCGGAGCAGATTTTGCTTTCTGTATTATTAATCTGTTCTTTGCACACATACTTATTTAAAAACAGGTTATACTGAAAAGCTCATTAAGCTTAAAACTGCTGTTTAACAGTGAATATTTCTTCCTTTTTAATTTTCACATCAGTCATAAACTGTTCTCTAGTATTATTAGTTGATTGTTCTTGATAGAGCTACGCTTCTTATATTTTATTTTATTCTTTTCCCATGCATTTCATTTAACTTTTGCCGATACCGTGTGATCACAGAATGGTCTGTGTTTGTTAACAGGAGAGACTGCATCTACAGAGATGGCATACCCTTGAATAGAAAGGGTGCAAGAATATTTGCTGTTCTATCGAGGCAATGTTAGGTGGGTCTGAAAACTGCTAGTTTGGGAGGAGGATATACAGACTAATAGATTAACAATAACAGCAAGCAGAGGTGAAAGTGTTTCTTGCACTTCTTCTATTGGAATGAGCAGCAGCTTGGAAAGCAAGGTGCTGCGGATTTCAAGAACTGCTGGGAGTTATCATGGAACAAGTAAATACATGGGCTGTGTTCGGGTAACTAAGAGTAAGAACAGGTGCATGTATACTTGCATGTACATCAGTGCTGCGAGTATAGTAAATGAATTTGAAGTGCTGGTCAATACATCAAAGACAGATATTGTTGGGATATCAAAGATGTGGTTTCACACAATATAAGGAATTCAGAATTTGAATTTTGGCAATACAATGAGTATAGAAAGGACAAATGTCAAATGTGTAGGTGTTGCCAACCCCAGATAACGTGCACTACACATCCTTCAACTATATACTATACGTGTATAGTGTATGATGTGTAAGAGTTGTGATGTTTTCTGTTGGTGTGTTGTATGACCAGTGCCTCGCATCTTAGCAGGCATAGAGCATCCAACACCTGGTCAGGTGTGCCAGGTTGTACACATCTCATACTGGATTCGCCAGAGACTGAAGGAAAAGAGAGGGAATAGTGGAAGAAGTATGGGTGTAAGGGGAAGGTAAGAGTCAAGATGGGGGCGTAAGTAGAAGTCCCCCCCTTCCCGGAAAATAAAGTTAATTGAGGAAGAATGGAGGATAGGACAATGCAATTTCACCCTGAGTGGCCCCTCAGGGTCAGCAAAAATCTCACACTGGCAGCAAGCTGCCAGGGTCAGCAGTGATCCCAACCCATTGAAGGGGGTCAGCAATGGGTATCACGTCCTAGCACACGGGTAAAGTGGTGTTGACGCAATTCTGCCTCAAGATGAGGCCATTATTGGTCCCATCCTGCATTGCAGGGTCATCCAATCATATTGGTTGTTTAGTCAAGTCCAGGATGTTTTCTTAGTTGAGGTTGTTCATTCCATCTTTTTTGTTTTCCCTGTATGGTGATAGTAATTGTGCAGTATTACAGGATTTTTTTATACCTGAACTATGTCTGGTTTGGGATAGATTGTCAGTTTTGGTAAGTCAAGTTCAGTTCTTGACATTCTTACTCTTGTCATGTTATTTTATTTTCTTTGGTGTATCCTAGATGTTTTGTTGTGACATTATTGTGGTTTGCCTCTTAAATGCTTGAGCTGCAAAGTTGTAGGATGCCTTATAGTTTTTCCCTGTTCTGTACTAGTTCTTGTTCCCTTCCTTTCTGTAGTGGTCCAGTTGATATCTGTAAATCTCTACAGTGAAATAGCACTTGTTTTCATGACTCTGGCTGTTGGAAATAGTGGCAGTTTGGGGTCTGCTATTCTCGGTTTGTGTAGCTTCTCATTTAGGCCTCCATGCCCAGTCAGCAGAAAGGTTGCCTGGAGCCTGTGCTAAAACCATGCACAATATGATTTGGGATATTCTTGTATTGTGGGGAAAAAGACTCTCATAGTCTGTCCTAATGGCATTGTCTCCCATTTGCTTTGCCATTGTTCTGTAAATCTGTACCTAATGCTCAGAAGTTCCTGTTTTAAAGGTGCTGTGGTGTCCAAATTAATGCCTGATATTGCAGTTGGAAGGGCTCTCTTATATCTCTATTTTAGATAGAGATGGATGATCTCCAAGTGAATAGGAAGTTTTCCTTTTAGGACCTGCAGGGCTGGGGTAGATACTGTCCTGCAGGCTCTTGATATTACTAGCAGTATGGCCCTTTGTGCCTGGTTAAGTTGTTTGAAGACGGTATACTTGTCAGCCCTTCACCCCCATGCCCCAGCAGCATAGGTCATTATGGGTAGAAAGACTGCATGATAAGTGTATAGAAAAGGAAAGACAGTATAGGGAAGCAGCAATGACTTTAAAAAAATCAATCGAAAAGCCTCTGAAAATATATGGACGCAGACCTGGAAATCTCAAACAAACAATAAATTATACCAAATCAAACAACAGCAGAAATCCTGGAAATCAAGTTTTCAGTCAAACAGACATGAAGAGGTTATCCTCGCCCGGCTTCGCATCGGACACACATATTTAACACACTCTTACCTCCTAATGAAAGACAATCCTCCACAATGCCCTCAGTGTCTGACCACACTAACAGTGAAGCACATCATCATATAATGTCCACGATACCAAATTGCCTGCCAATCAGCTTTCAAATTGCATTCAAATGAGCCATTAAGCCTTGAACTCATTATGGGAGAAAAATCAAATGTCAGTGAACTGTTATCATACTTCAGCTTAATAAACTTAACTAATCATATCTAATATGTTAAATCAGTAACAATATAACGGGAAATAACAAAACTTGAACAGGCACAATATAGCCGAAGTTGCTCTTGCGCCATTAAACCCCAAACAACAACAACAACAACAAATATAGGGAAGCAGGAGGGGTTATGCTGTTAGGTAAGAAACACAAAATCTAAAGCAGTGCATTCAGTTAACATGGTAGGCTAGTGCAATGTTGAGTCAGTTTGGTGTGACATAAGCACTGGGAAAGTAAAAATGAGAGTAGGTGTGTGTTCTAGGTCTGATGAGTAAATGAACAGTTGTGCAGAGAAATAGACTGGCCCAGTAAATCAGAATGTCTCATAATGGGAGATTTTTAACTTTACAGATATTGACTGGAACTTGTGTGTTGGTCACTCACAACACTAGCAAGACTATTGTAGATTTATTGGATGACTGTTTTCTACAGCAGCATGTTCGAGAGGCAGTCAGAGGGAGCAATACTTGATCTGATTATCAGCAGTGCTTATTCATGCATTAAGAATCTGGAGAAAAAGTAATGACTAGGTGGTAGTGATTACGGTGTACTAATGTGGGATTTACTTAGATGTAACTATCGCCAGGGGTAAAGGAACGGGTTTTTGTTTTCGTAAAGGTGACTATTGTGGTCTCAGACAGTTTTTGAATTCTATACAGTCGGACAAACTAATGATGTTACCATCCACAAATTCTAAATGTAGAGCATTCGAGGAATGAAGCTTGGAAGCAACTAGGCTAAGAAATACTGTTCAAGGTGAGGCCTAAATGGATGTCAGATGAACTAATGAGACTCATGGCAGAGAAGAAAAGTGTATGGGATGCATATAAATTATCGGGTGACACAAAGCCTACAGTAGATATCAGCTAGTCTGTATGTAAACAAGTTGCAAAGGTGGTTAGGCAAGGGAAGGCTGATTATGAGAAAACTTTGGCAAAGGATGCAAGGAAAAACAGTCAAGTTTTCTTTACTTAGGTAAACTCTAGAAGGAAGGGGATCAATTAGATTGGTCTTCTTGATATTGATGGTTCAACTGTTAATGATCTGCTCAGGTAGTTGACAAACTGAATGAGTATTTTGAATCTACATTCAAACATGTCAGACCTGTTAGTTTAACTTATGCTCTGGATAAAATAATGGAATCTGGTTAAAGAAGCAATTCAGGTTCATCTAGACAAGCTGTAGTTATAGTTCAGACACAGCGTGGGTTTGTTAAGGAGAAATCTTGCCTGACCAAGTTGATTGGATACTATGATGTGGTCACAATGGATTTTGATGCAAAAAATAATTTTGATATCATATACTTAGATCTCACCAAAGCTTTTGGTAATGTTACACATAAAAGACTGCTGCACAAAATGCAGTGGTATAGCATTAAGAGCAAGTTGCTGCTATGAATAAAGGGCTGGTTGAGTGAAAGAAGACAGAGTCGTAATCAGTGGACACTGCACTTTGTAGACTGTCTTTGGAGTCTCCCTTGGTTCAATGTTGGGACCATAGTTTTCTATATTTATCAGTGATATTGATGACGGTATATCAGGCTTAAAGTTTGCTGATGATACAAAGGTTGACAGGGTTGTTAATGACAGTAATAAAAGTTCACTCCTGTGTAACAGGATCCACAAAAGTTGGGCAGATGGGCTGAGAGGTGGCAACTGAAGTTTAATGTTGACAAATGCAAAGTACTGCATATAGGTAGCAGTAACCTCAGAGTAACGTACCAACTGTGCAGTACTACACTCACCGTAGTGGAGAATGAAAAAGACCTGGTGATAATTGTGCAGTCAGATATGAAGTTTTTAGAGCAGTGCAGACAGGCTGCCAGAGGAGCTCGTTGGGCCTTGTCAAGGGTATACAGGAACTTTGCTAGCAGGAATAAGGAGGTGAATATCCCCTTGTATAATGGTCAGACCACACCTTTTATACGGCATACAGGTCTGGAGGCCTCATTTTAAGAAGGATTGGTGAGGGGAACAAAGGGATGCTCTTACCAAGAAAGGCTTGAGTTTTGCAAATTGCAGCATCTGGAGACTTGGGACCTGCAAGGTGATCTGATTGAGGTGTATAAGGCTTTGAGCAATCTCAGTGCTGATGGGATTCTTCCCCTTACTCAGTTTATGCACTTGAGAGGTCATAAATTCAAATTGAAGAAAGGCAGTTGCAAAAATTTGCCTTTTACAAGTGAGTAGTTGATTGCTGGAACTTAACTTTCATCTGTCACTGTGGAAGTTGAAATGGGAATGTTTTTATTTATTTTTTTTTTTTATTTTTTTTTGGCTGATGCTGTATAAGCTCTTTCTTATCACTGCTAATGCTGATCTTGGTAATTTGTCACTGGTGACACTTTCAATTGTGACAACTTGACCAATATGATGAATTGAACAATGTGTAGCCTAAAGGAGGTACATCACACAAAAATAGATAAACTTCTAAATTTTGAAAAGAGAATTAAGTTCAAGTAAACAATGTTTTAATGTAGCATAATTTCTCTAATAAGAGGTTATGCTAGATTAAAACTATTGTATTAGTATTTAAATAAAACAATCACCTATTCATTCTCAAATATATCTGATATATCATTCCATGTTTTAATCCAAAACAGAACTTACTTCAAATTCTCTATCATCAGTGTCAACTGTCATTAAATAATTTACAGTCATATTGAGTTATTGATTGCATCGTTTCTCACAGTTGATTCAGTTTTTGTCTTCATCTTTATTCTCTTCTGAGAAAAAATTTTGCTAATCAATCACTTCTACAGATTTTTGGGGAACAAAAGGCTGCAATTGTTCATCCTCACATTGAAGTGTGACAATATTGTGTTCGTTTTCATCAATCACAGTTATACTACTGGAAGTACTTACTTCTCGTTTTAAAGTTCATTTTTTTCAACCACAAATCCATGGTCATTTATTTTAATAATAATATTTTGAAACACTGATAATTATCAAAAAATATTTATACAAGGAAGTGACATTAGTTATGATTTTGATTCGCTTCCCCTCTCCTTCAACCCATGTACCCCAGGCTAAATCGCATACGAATGGCATATTAGATCATAGGTGTCAAACTCAAATAGGAACGGGGGCTACTAAACCTTATACAGTGATCAGTGCAGGCCACATATTGACTTGACTTGAAACTGCATTGGTTTTCAATATTTATATTTATTTATTAACACATACATGCATACAATCATATAGGAACTATAGCAGAGGTTCCCAAACTTTCTCAATTCACGGCACCGTTAGTGCCTCAGTAATTTTTTCATGGCACCCCTAGGCCAAAAGAAATAACTAACAGTTCCATTTATTAAGTACGAGGCAAAACAACCTAATAAGTAAGGTTGAAACTGTGATGAACTACCTCAAGCTAGTAGTTCACACAGTGTCTGACAGATGTCTGGTGTTGCTGTTTCCCTCAAATTTAAAATACATATCCCACCGTGCACAATTTGGGAACTGCTAAACTATAGAAAAAAGAAACAATTTTAGGTTTTAATATTGAATAGATTCAAAATCACTACAAAAGATATGACAACAAAAAAGATTCAAAATTAATTTAATATTGTTTGCTAGAAACTTGGCACCTTTTCCGAGAAACTATTTTTATCAGTATCAGGTATAAGCATTTTGTGATAATGCAGTTTTCAGTATGGATGATAAGTTCTAACTTTTTAATCTCGCCCAATGTGAAGTTTTGTCTTCAGGAGTGAAAATAACTGCTCACAAAAGTATGTACAGTCTGTCCTCGTATAGCACGATAGTTGCGTTCCTAGAAACCCTCGTGCAATGCGAAATCGTGCAATATAAACAACAGGCCCTATGGGAAAAGTAGGGTTACGTGCCGACCACCCAAGATTGAACACACATTTGGAACCAAAACATTACCAAACAATAAATAATCGGGTAATTTTAATCGTTATAAAATACATTAAGTATTTTATAATGATTAAAATACGTAATAAAAATATTATAATAAAGTATTTTTTAATACTAAAAAAGTATTTTTTACGAATAAAATACGTATTTTATTCGTAAAAAATTTATTATATTAAATAAAATAGTCGTAATAAAATACTTACGTATTTTATAATACTTAAGTCGTAATAAAATATTGCTAATGCTTTTGCTTCTATCGTAAGCAAACTTGCTTTTTGTTTGATTTTCTATCCAAACAGATGACAGCCGTTCCATCTCTTCCAATTCTTGTCTTAATCTAATGGATTTTAATTACACTTTGTGTTGTTCTGCTATGAAAGTTGTTTTTATTTTCTCTGCATTCTTTGTAATTCTCTGCGTTGCCTGATTTAGGTCTATAGCACGTGCAATATCACATGGCTTTTCATTTCGCTCAAAGCGTTTCACAATTTCATATTTTTTCTCTATCGACAGAGGCGGACAGAAGCCTTACGGGGGAAACCACGGTGGGCCGGAGGCCGGTGTGATTTTGGCCATAAACCGTAGTATGAGGCCACTATAAATTTTCCCGGGTAAGAATTTTTGATCCAGTCCGCCTCTGTTTATCGATATTGCTTTTTTTTTTTCTCTGAATCTGCAGTGTCTTAGAGAACGCTTCCTTTTCACACCTTTTAAGTATTTTACTCATTTTTAGGGAATAAAGCACAATTACAAAACGAGGAGGCATGCTTGATACACATAAACAAAGCTGCGCGCGTGTAGCAACTGAATAAACAACACCGTAAAGGCCGAGATACACTATTAACACCTCACATTTTACCAAAGCACATTTCTGGGGGTTACTACCATAAAACAATAAAAAAACAATTTCCAGTTGCATTTCTGCTAGTGAAATCTGTTATAAACTGGTAGTAAACTCCATCTAATTGCATTTGCTATTATATCGATAACTGGAATTGTGTTGGTTTTTACGTTATTATGGTGAAATGTGTTTCCCCTTCACTGATATAAAACACATAAATACATTTTCAGAATCTTCATTCCTATCGTGTTGCGTTCAGTTGGGGTGATTCCGCGTTCGACTGCCATTTCTTGTAAACACAAAGGCGAATCGTGTATAAGCGAATTTGGTTCGTGTTATATAAGATAACGTTCCCCTATTTATAAATCGTGTATGATCGAATTCGTGTAATGTAAACACGTGTTATACGAGGACCGACTGTACTAACAAACAGCTGAGATTCTCGCAGCAAACATGCATTTCAACAAAATGTCTTGGCAAGTAAGAATAAAAGTCAGGACATCAACTTTACTACACTTCTCTATTTGAATGTTACTTTTTGCTTTCTCAACATCGAAAGAAAATTAAATGCTAAAATAGTAAAAAATTGTTTTCACACATCTTGAATCTTCAAATTCAAATATTAATTCCTGAATATCTGAGGCATACTTGCTGAAATTACAATTACGTATGAATCTTGATAATTTTTACATGAAGGAAAATTAGTCAAATCAAAATATTTCAGTTGTCTTTCCCAAATTCCAAGTTTTATCTTAAAGGTTTTAACACAGTCATACATTAACATCACAACCTGATTTTGACCCTGAAGTTTTAAGTTCAGTTCATTTAAATGCCCCATAATATCTACAACGAAAACCAAATCCTGAAACCAGTTCTTATCATTAAGTTGTTCCGGTGACTCTCCTTTCATTTCTAAAAACATTTTGATTTCTTGGCGTAGTACCCAAAATCACTTTAAAACCTTAAGAATTTTATGATTTCTAGTTATAAAATGAAATGTTATGTGTTTTGTTGTATTTTTATTATTTTGTTGAATATTTCCAATTAAATTTTAATCTGTTCAGGTCAAAATCGGGAGTGTTATGGGCCACATGCGGCCCATGGGCCATGTGTTTGACACCCCTGTATTTGATCACAACACTTGGCTACTTTTTCGTAGATCTCATTACCTCTACCAGGGGCATATTCAGGGGTGGGCAGAGAGGGCATATGCCCTCTTAACCAAAAATTTGAAATTAAAGAAAAAGAATGCAGGGGGCATTCTAAATAAAAAAAAAAAATAATAAAAAAAAAAACTCAAAAGCCTGGTCACCATGCCCCCCGCCCCTACGATGATACTTGGATATGCTACTGACCTCTATGCCGCATACTTCTTCTCTATGGCAAAGCCCGCCTAAAAAGTATTCAGTGGTCTATTTGATTAATCTAATGATATTGTCAAAGTAACACTTGCATTCATCTCAAGAGTTCTTGTTTGTTGCAACAGCTGATATTGGCAAGATTTTCTGGTGGTAGTGAGTTTCAAATGAGCATGAAGTTAATGTTAGGCAAAAACAAACTTAAATATAAGGTGTGGCTAAAAAGAAATGAGAAATATTTTTTAAATCATTTATTATTTTAAATATAACAGCTTGAATGTTTATCCTCTTCAAATTACTCTCCATCCGTGCCTGTGCAGTGCTCCATTCACAATTCCTGGGATCTAAAACAGCAGCAGACATCCTCAGAAGATACTGCCTTTAATTGCTGCATTGTTCTTCCAAATGTCTCCTAAGTCCTTAAATCATTTTCCTTTGACGTGGATTTTAATCTTCAGAAACAGAAAAAAAGTTTCATGGCACCAGATGTGGCAAATAAGGGTGCTCCAATGTTTTGATTTTGTTTTTCGTTAAAAACTCTCTCACTGCGACAGAGGAATGATATGGCACATTGTCATGATTCAAAATCATTTGTCTGGCCATAAATTGGGTTGTGTCTTTTGAATTTTTTCATGAAGTCTTCCTGAAATTTCAATGTAGAGTGTCTGATTAACAGTTGTATTGGGCAGTTAAAATTCATGATGAACAACACAATGAAAATCAAAGAAAATGACAAGCATGGACTCAATCTCCGATCGAGACATTCTTACTTTCTTTAAATGGGGAGAAGGAGTTTGCCACTGCATGCTTTGAAGCTTGGTTTGTGTGTGGATCATACTGAAAGATCCAAGATTCATCTCCTATTATCACCGAATCCAAAAAGTTGAGAGGTTCACAGATTTTTCTAAACTTGCACTTCCAACTTCAACATGTTTCTGCTTTTGATTGTCTGTCAATACATGCAGAACCATTCATGCACACACACCTTTCTCATGCCCAACCGCTTTGTCAAAATTGTTCTTACTGTTTCATCAGTGTGTAACTGTTCTGTGATTGGTTGAATGCTCATCCAGTGGTCTTGGTGTACAATTTCTTGAATGCTTTCAATATTCTTGTCTATCATTGAAGTTGGTGGTCTTCCTGTCTTTACTAATGCACCATTAAACCCTTAAACAATGAACTATCTTCCTGGCCCTCTCTGAACTGTTTGCGCCATTTATACATATGTGGCTGACTAGTGGTTTCATCACTGTACACTTTCTGTAGCATTAATGTTTATGCACCATTTTTATAGTTTCACTAAAAATTTAATAACAATTCTTCGCTATAAATTACTACCACTCATTATTTGGCTGAAGGTTTAAAACACTGATTCAATCAAAACTTAACCGATTGCAATGAAACAAAAACTAATCTATACAGGAAACAACAATTAACAGCACAGTATGAATGTTGTTGACATATCCAGTAGTAAGGTATTGGTAAACAACACTTCTTGTTTCATTTTAGCTGCACCATTGTAACTAATAACTACAATGGTGTGTCAGGGTTACAAATTCCCAGTAATGTCAGGAGTGTCATTAATAAAATGAATGAATTTGAATCCCTGGTGAGGACAACTAACACTGACATAATAGGGCTGATGAGAAAAGTGATGTCACCTAGAAGTGGAGGGGGTTGAATCTCGCAATGATACGTACACTAGGGCTGTGGAGCCGGAAGAAAATTTTGCGGCTCTGGCTCCTTTAATTTATCAAAATCCTAATTTAGTTTTGAACTGTTGAAGTGAGCAATGATCATACCCAACTGACAAATGAAAACACTGTTGGAATGATCTTTACATTATAGGCTAAAAATACACAGTTAATTTGACCTTTAGTTTCATTAAACTAAAGGAACATTAACAAAAGATACAAAAATGAATGAATTATGAATTGAAAACAACTTGTTGCGTTATAGGAAAAAAAAAAAAAAAAAACATTTACTTATATTTGCCATATTGAAGCATGCAAATTAACTTTAATTCCTTTAAAAACTGAATTTTCAAATTTTAAATTATGTATAGCAGTTTGACCTTAAGAATAAGATTGCCTCAAGCAAGTCCTCTTTCATTGATTCTCTCAAATCTGATTTAATGATTTTTAGAGCTGAAAATAAATGCTCTACACTGGCTTGAGTAGGAGGCGATGTAACCACCAATTGTGCAACATATCATATGATTTTAATATTGCATCTTTTACTGACATCTTTGATTGACGATCAATTTTTTCAACTTCAGTGAGGGACACTCATGTGACCAAAACAACAGCATCTGGAGCATTTTGGGTCAGCTGCATGTTCCTTGTAGCGGTGGGAACCCCAATTTATGTACACTTGATTGTGGTGGGTCAGTATGTGCCAGGGATTTGGTGCCAGTTCTACAACCCAGTTGAAGGAAGTGCCACTTCTAGGCTTCGTTTGGTACTTTGGCTTTATCAGGTTAGCTGGATCCTCATATGGGAGTGCTTGCTGGAGGTTACACCTGTACAATTCATCTCGTATGTTGTTGGGGTCCAGGTCCTTGTCAGTGTCGAAAATTACTATCAAGGATCCCTTTTTCCTTAAGGGCTCAGCTAGAAAGCCCAGGGTGGATATCTTGGCATTTGTTAATATCATATCAGCGCAGCCTTCAGAGTCAGTTTCTATAATGATGCCCGTATTTAGAGTCTTTCGAATGGATTTTATTTTAGTGTTTCTAATCAGTAAGGGAAGCAATTACAGTCTTCTTAATCTCCTCGCTTGTTTTTGGTGCATCGACTATGGCTGGCTTGAGAACTACCTGGTGTAGGGTTGGTTGTAATGTCTTTCTTTTTGGTAGAGGGTCCATTCTTGTATTTGCCTGTGTTCCTCAGCGCATCAGCAAAAGTTGGGGTGTGCTGTAGTATTTGTGTGCCCATACATTCATGGTATGCCTTGAGTTTGGCCTCATTCCTCTCAGAAGCAAGATGAACATTTCGCAGGACGGTTTCAAGCTTTGGTGTCTTTAGTAGTGATCCTTGCCTTGCCTGTGTTTATTGTTGTGTAGCCGGTGCATTTGTAGATATCCTCAGAGCGTCTGCCTGGGAGGGAGCGTGCTGTTGCATGTGTTTTCTCCTCCTTCCATGTATGCCTCTAACTTGGCTGTGGCCTTTTCAGATTCCAGATATGTTTTAAATAATATGGATTCCAGTTTGTTCCATAGGGTGACGATTTGGCCTCTGAGGCCTGCTGACACTCTGTTCTTTGAACAGGTCCATATGCTGCCCTTCTAGGAGTGCAGGGTCTGGGGAGGTCTCTCTGCTTGGTTTCTTCAGGTTTCTCTGTTTGTTAGAAGCCAGTGCTGCCATCCTGAGTGTCCTTCAGTTCGCTCTGGCTCCCGGTTTCCCTGTCAGATTTTGGGACTATTTGTTTTCTGCTTTTTTTCTTTACCATAGGCATCGGCTTTGGATCTCCAGGATCCTCCTGGAGATGCAAAAGAGAACTAATAAAGAGTTTGCAAAGGCTGTCTGCTGGCATTTTCCTGCAGTTCCCGCATTTTTCTATCCACTTCGGATTTGCAGGTCCGGATAATCGAGTAGCAGTTTATCTATTCTTGTACGGGCTGAAATTCTGTGTAAAACTTCGGCCGTGTCACACAAGTGTGTGTCGCCTCATGAGGTGCTGGCAAAAGTTTGGGCTATCCCCCTCAGTCACTTGGGGGGGCGCTGGGTGTTTAAATGCCCCTAAAACAGTGGGACTACTTCCTTATAGGATTTCTCGGGGCACAGAAGATGGTGATAACATTGAAAATGCTGTAAAACATACTGGAAAAGAGTTTGCGCCACACCATGGAATGTCTATGGCAGAGGAGGAGGAGGGTGTCACTAGATACATGTTTTCACAATTTGTTGCAGCAGTTTATGGCTCAGGATTGCATTGATGGAGTTGCCTTCTCCAGTCAAATGCAAAGTACCAATGTGGCCACCGCTTTATATTTGGCGCCTTTCTATATCCCTGCTGCCAGCCACATGGCGATCAGTGCTAAAATTCCAACAGATTACAAAAATTTTCTCACCTGGGGAATCCTAGTGAAGCTCTTCCAAGTAGAACACTTTTTTGGCAGCAGTAGACATTTTAAACTTATGATTTAGCATAAAATCAGGAGCACAAAAATGCATGGCCGCACAGAACAGTGGCCATATTGGCGATAACAGTGGTGGGCTGATGCATCATTACCAGCATAGGGTCAGTAACAATTTGAAATACACTAATTCACCCAGTACAACATAAAACAAAACTTGCAACTAAGTTCATCATCCTTAAAAACCCTTGTGTGGAAGAATCCAGAAGCTAGCATCTAGTTAAACTAATAAAAACTTTCAAAAATCATGGAGCGATTTGCAGCACTTGTTTCCATAATGATGGCCATTTTAGTGATCAGAAACTGCGGTAAGTGTAAAATGTATTTGTCTCTAACGGCAGTTGGGGTTTCCCCCCATCTCCACATTGCTTTAATTGTGGATGTAACAGTGTACTGTAAAGGCCAAAGATTTAAAAGTGTATGGATAGTGTATATGTGCAATGTTGTGTATTGTTGTTCATCTGGCCATTTAGCTGCTAGACCCCTGCTGGAGCCCAACATTGCCACACTTGGCCTCGTGGAGGCAGACCAGGTACCAAGTAGTTTGAAATTTTATTCTGGCAGGCCCTGCCACCTAATTTTCTGAGATTTCAGTGGTTAGGGCCTTAAAAAAAAAAAAAAAAAAATAGTGGGAACACACGCTAGAATGTAGTTAGGCAGAAAGCAGTCCCAAGTGTGTTAATTTAGACATTTTTATTGTGAGGGCATTTGCTTTTTGCTGGCAGTACAGGTAGAGTAGGGGTGGGAGACTGAAGACTGTGGGGAAAAGGGTAGAAGTATGGGGACGATAGGTAAGGCGGCCCCAAGTATATCAGTGAGGCAGGCCCATGCTTCACCAGAAGAGGGGTTGGCAGGCAGTGGAGGAGACAGCAAGATCTGCCCCCCCTACTCCGTCATTATAGAGGGAGAAAGTGGGCTGGGCAAGATGCCTGATCAGATCGCCAATTGGCATAGTGGCAGTGGAGCTGCAGTTATCTTCGTGGTTGAAGTGTCCTTTCCAGTGTTTGTTGTCAGGCTTAGCAGGGGATGTCTGCAATTTAGGATCAGGGATCATCCATTTGCTTGACGTTGGTTATTTTCTGGTTGGGGTCCTTGTGTTACTAGTCATATTCTTAAGTTGTCACTATCGAGGTTTGTCTTGTTCTGTTCAGAGTTTGCCTGCTCCGGTATTTATATCCTGCCTGGGCAACTTGAAAAAGGTCCGGGTTGTCGCACACCCTCATTTTATTTCTTTTAATTGTTTAGGATGACTGTCTCAAGCCTTCTTCTGGTGAAGAGGTCCTGGGCAAAGCGGCTGAAGGCTTTGTACTCCTCTTCCATGTCCAATAGGTAGTGTTCATGGTTTATTGGATTATATTTTATTCTTGTAATGAGGTGGCATCTGAGGTTCTCATATTTTTCACAATCATGCATTATATGCTTCCAGGTCTCCTACCCTCCGCAGAGGCAGCTGGGGACGTTTATAATACCCAGTGCACTTAGTTTTTATTTTATTGGACCATGACCCATTGGTAGTAGGAATAGTAGTGTTCCACCCTGGGTTGAATAAGTTTTTTTGACAAGAGGTATAAATCTTTGGGTCACCTCACCTTTGCATGAGGCAGACCACCTGTTCTGCCACACCCGCACCAGGTGAGCTGCAAGCTGCTGTTTGCCAAGTCCAGGTTGAAGCCTTCGATGTTCGCTGATATTCCTTTGGTGTGGAGATAATTGAGTCCACAACGGAGCACCTCGAGGTCTAGCAGGAGGACCCCACTAATACTTGAAGTGCATGCGTGCTCACCATGCTGCAGATGATGGTCAAGAGTATGTTTCTCTGAATTGTGTCTTAAGATTTATCTGTTAATGGCCATTTTGGCTTTAAAATACTAGACCAGCGACCCATCGGTGATTGCCAGGATGAAGACTGTCTTGTAATAGAGCGAGAGCATTTTTCCGTTTAGTCCCCAGTCTCTACACGTTACTCTAGCCGTTAGTGCAGTGTACTTTCTTAGTTTTTCCTTTATATATTGCAGCTGGGGCTTGAAGGAGAGGTTTCAGTCCAATATCAGCCCCAGATATTTCATCTGCTTGTCTAACTTAACTGTCTTACCTTCTACTTTTATCTGAGGGGGGGGGTCTCCTTATGTCGAGCCCCTTTGGGAGAACTGAGCAGGTTTTACTGCTCAGTTCTTCTGCAGGGTGAAATCTGCAGTGAGTGTAGTTTGGTCCACTTTTGAAGTAGGTTAATGGCATGGTTTGCTAGCTCCTTGAGTCGTACTCTTGAATTGGCCACACCGTGAGCACCAAATCATCGGCAAAGGCCTGAGAGGAAACATCCCCAAGGTCCATTGAGAGAAAGTCATCAAAGACCATGTTCCACAGGAGTGGCCCCCAAGACAGATTCCTGTGGACAGGCCTAGTTAGCTTGCGGAAGGATGAGGTATTACTTGATTATGTTGTACAAGTTCATTGGGATTTCAGCCTTTCGGAGTCTAACCAGGACGCTTGGCTACCAAAGGGAGTCGAATGCCCCAGCAAAGTCCACTGAGATTGCTAGGAAGTATTTTTTATTGCATTGTGCTACATTTGTCATCAAGTTCTGTATGGCTTCGATGGTTGATGTACCAGATTTAAATCCGTACTGTTTGGCCGAGTTTAGATTTGCTACATTATAGTGGTTTGTAATTTGCTTGTGTAATAGGATTTCTAGCAATTTGCTCAATGTTAGTAGAGCAATGGGTTGGTAGGAGTTGGGGAGCTCTGGTTGCATAGTTGGGTTTTTCAATATCAGTTTGAGATTTGCTGTTTTTCCAAGTCTCAGGGAAGCGTCCAGTTCTCAGACAGGTGTTGAACAGTTCCACATCCAGTACATCCAGTATGTACTCAACCATTTTATTTACCAGTTCCAAGAGATCAGGCCCGGGACATTTTCTGTTCCTCATCTGTGTAGTCACTGTGTGCAGCTCTTCTCTTGTGAATATTGGTTCATTTTGCTGTGTTTTATAGTTGTTGTTTGCCTGGCATATTTCCAGCTGTTCTGTTGTGACATCTGTAGGTGGTTCCAGGAAGATGGCATTTAGTATATTCCTTGTGTCCTCCCACATCGTTGTTAGTTCTTGTGGTGTTCTGGTTGCTGTTCTCACCCCCCCCCCCCCCCCCGGAGAGTTTGTTTGTGGTGATTTTATAACCAATCCCCAAGATTTGCTGTACCCAGCAGTGAGAATAAGGTGCTCCCAGGTTGCCCATTTGCTTTTCTTGATCTTCTCAGTATAATTGTTTCTAATTCTAATTTCTCTGTACCTCTGTCTCAGTGCATTTATTTCAGATGCTGGCCAGGTCCTGTCTCCGTTATTCTTTCTGCCTTTTTTGTACCTCTTAGTCTCTCTAATTCATGCATCCACCAGGGCATTGCCCCTGCAGTTGGAGTTTTTCTTTTTGATTGCCACATTTGCAGCATCAGTAATAATCTTTATCTTCTGTTGTGAACGGTTCAGGTTCGCGCACATACTCCACCCCCCACCCATCGAGCAAACTCCGCTCGGAGGTGTTCTGTGCCGGTTGTCACTTGTTCCTTGTATACTTCACTATCTGCTTTGTCTATAGCAAACCTGTTCCGCATCTGCTTTGGGTTGTTGGATCTTGTCTTGATTTTGTTAATCTGATAGGTGCTTATTCTGTGGTCCATGCATTTTGTACTTCCCAGCTGGTAACATGAGCTTCAATGTTTCTTGTAGTTAAGATTATAAATAAGATCTTTATTGTAAAGTTCATGCAGGTACCATGACTCTACAATACCCTTCACAGCACCATAATTGCTTCCCATAGGGTGTTACAGAAGTTGGAAAGGTTGAACGGTTGGTTTTTTACTGTATAGATGGACTTTTTTTACTGTATAGATGGACTTTTTTTACTGTATAGATGACAACAGACAAACTCATCTGTTATCATTTGTACTCAGTGGTCAAGGAATAAAATGGCTACCAAAAGATAAACTTTGTTAGAAGTGTTTTATGACACACATAGTCATTAGCCATGGAAATGTTGAGCAGCTGTTTACGATTCACTGAACTTTTCCAACTTACTATATGTATGGCGCACTATGGCCATAGTTGCCGATGTACCTAATAAATCCCAAAACAAACAGACAACACTTTTCCAACAAGTTTTTCCAGGTATAATTAACACAAGCCAAAATATCACCAGTGATTTGAGACCAACAAAAATTATTGTTTAGGTGGAAAGTTCTGAGATACTCTATGAATTAGTTCATGGATTTCTCCATTACTTTGAAAAAGGCTGAGTTAAATGTAGTGGGATAATCAGAGGGAGGGATTTGTCACTCGTTTTAGGAATGGACTGGATATGAGTAAATTTCCATGCAAAGCAAAAGATAAAACACCATTGCCATTACGGTGTAAAATGGTGATACAAAGCAGGAGTAAGTTCTCGAGCACAGGGTTTTGAAAACAAGTAGAGAAATGCCATCAGGACCTGGAGGCTTATTGTCATCAAGGTTGTTCAGAATTCTTCTAATACCCTTTTGTCTGATATCTTAGTAAGTGAACAGGTTGTGTAAGGTCATTAGTACCTGTAGAAGCATCAGCATTTTTATCAGCTGGTCCATGCTTCAAGAAAATTGAAGGCATCAGGAGTTATGCACATTAAAATCGCCAAGGAAAATAACTTCACTGTTAGATACAGATTGGAGAAAGTAGAATTTCAAAGAAAGGACGTTAAAAAGTTCTGAGTGATTTGTTGAGATGACAGAATGATCATTTTTAAGTCAGAGGTAATTCCACGTTAGGAAGTCTTTGATGAAGAATATTAGAGTGGAAATGTGTACCACTTCCTTTTGACATGAATGGAATCACAGAGTGAATAATTAAGGCAACTGAGATGTCTGCTGGGTGACTCAACCAAATTTGAGAATGTCATTCTTGTAAGGGGTTGGCAGGTTGGTAGGTGTAAATAGACATCATGGAGATTAGAACTGAGACTGTATATTTATGAAATGAATTACAGTGGGACCTCGTACAGTGAACGCCCCATACAACAAACTTTTCGTACCACGAACCCAGGTTTTAACCTCTTCCCTTACTATTTTTCCTTATTTTCGTGTTAAAAAAATACTAATTTTTTAAATAACGATTTTTATTGCTTTTATGTGTAATAGGATGCTTGATTATGGAACAAATTGAAGTATTCAATGTTGTATATTCCTAGAATTATTATCCCGATCAGAACTGCAATATTCTTCAGTCATTATCCATAATTAATTCTTTATTAATTATCCATAATTTCTTATCCATAATTAATACTTGAAAACGAAACAGACAATCTCGCGCAGCACAGTGCTCAGGAAAGAACACCAGGCGACAACAATATGCGGTATCAGCAGGCATCATCTGACGCTTGTCTCAGATAAAAATATTCCAAGAAACGTGCCCACTGGCGAATGGCCATAAGAGCCATATTGCGATGAATGTACTACTTTACCACGCGGTAAGTATTGAAAGAATACAAATTTGTACACAACCATGAGATATCTCGGGATAATAATTTATGACATTAAAATGCTAACTCGGGATAATCAGGGAAGTGGTTAATACAAACACAACACGCATTCTCTTTTATTCACCATGTCTTTCTTTTGTTTCAAGAAAGTTCCAAATTTGTTTTTTGAAAGTTTCTTTTGAAAAGAGTTTTTAAAAAAAGATTTTGAAAAGAGTTTTTAAAAAAAGATTTTGAAAAGATTTGAAAAAATGGATCCTAAGAAAAGTGTCAGTGTAAGTCAGCCCAAGAAAACAATCAGAAAATCACTATTGAAACCAAGAAAGACATCATTGTCAAGTGTGGAAAAGGAGCTAGGGCAGTTGATCTGGCAATTGAATAAGGAGTTTAAAAAATCCACCATTGGAACCATCTTGAAGAACAAGGAGACCATCAAGAATGTTGAGGTTGCAAAGGAAGTGACCAGATTAAGTTCCCTAAGAAACTCCATCATTGAATAAATGGAGAACTTGCTGCTGCTGTGGATCCACCAAAGGCAAATGGCAGGAGATGCCATCAGCAAATAAGTCATCTGTCTGAAAGCCAAGCACAATTATGCTGACCCGAAGGATAAAAACTCCAGGGCCAAGCTCTGAAGAATCTAAATTTAAGGCAAGCAGGGGGTGGTTTGAGAAGTTTAAGGGGAGGACTGGCATTCACAGTGTCATAAGGTATGGGGAAGCAGCAAGTGCTGATAAAGAAGCCGCTGATAAATTTGCCAAGAAATTTCAGAAGCTCATGAATGATGAATGATGTCTACCACAACAGGTCTTCAACTGTGATGAAACTGGGCATTTTCTGGAAAAAAAATGCCCAGTAAAATCTACATCACAAAGGAAGAACAAGCTCTGCCAGGCCACAAGCCTATAAAGGACAGGCTGACCCTCTTTGCTGCCAATGCTAGCGGTGATCTGAAGATAAAGCCTCTCTTGGTGTATCATTCTGAAACACCAAGAGCATTTAAGAAGCACTCAGTTGTCAAAGGTAAACTTGGAGTCTACTGGAAATCTAATCCAAAAGCTTGGGTTACTAAGCGTCTTTTCACCTACAGTGAAGAAATACCTGGAGGAAAAGAACTTGCCACTGAAGGCTGTCCTCATCATGGATAATGCACCTGGCCACCCACCTGATTTAGAAGATGCCCTGAAATTGGAGTTCAGCTTCCTGAAGATTGTTTTCTTACCTCCCAGCACTACACCTGTAATTCAGCCAATGGACCAGAATGTCATAGCACATTTCAAGAAGCTCTACACAAAGCACTTTTCACCAGGTACTTTGAAGTTGCCATGCTTCCAGCTTCGTGACATTGAGGAAATTTTGGAAGGAAGAATTTAACATTGTGCACGACATTAAACTCATAGAAAAAGCTTGGCGTGATGTGTTAGTCAGTAACCTGAACTCTGCCTGGAGAAACCTGTGGCCAGCCTGTGTTCAAGGAGAACTTGATAATGGAGCCAAAGTCATGAAGGACATTGTGGCAGCAGCTAAGGACCTGGACTTGGAAGTGGAAGAAGATGAGGAGGAGTTAATAGTGGAGCATGAAGTGCAGCTGACCACGGAAGAACTGAAGGAGCTGCATAAACATCAGGTTGGGGAAATGGAAAAAAAAAGGTTTCCTCAGAGGAGGAGAAAGAAGAAAACATCACCAAAGGTCCAATGCCTTCAGCTACTATCAAGGAGATTCTTTAGGACTGCAAGAAGCTTCACAACAGGGTGTTGGAGTGGCACTCCAACACAGCTGAAGTGAACAGAGTGGGAGACCTCTACAGTGACATAGCGCTTCACTACTTCAGGAACTTCCTTAAAAAGAGAGAAATGCAGTCAACACTGGATAGATTCTTCAATGCTAAAAAGCAGAAACAGGCAGAAGAACATGAAGAACCTGTAACCATGAAGAAGAATAAATAATGTATGTAAATGGTGGCCTTTTTTTTTGTGGAGGATCTGGTATCAATTAATTTATTTTCCATAGGATACTATGGGAAATCGCATTTCATACCACGAACTGGTTCGTGGAACGAGGCCTCACTGTAGTGAATTTTTGTTAGGTTTGCATCTTTTCACAAATAAGTTTCTTCCATTAGTTTAACTATTTGTGGTACCTTAGTGAGTGAGATAAGTTTGTCAGATTCTGAGGGGGGGGGATAAGGAGAGCATTATTATTCATGTAGGGACTAATGGTATTATGCCCTAACGATTTGTTGGATAAATGTAGGACCATGCTGTAAAAATGTCACAAGTTA
Source organism: Mastigoproctus giganteus (assembly GCF_048544385.1). Classification (NCBI taxonomy): domain Eukaryota; kingdom Metazoa; phylum Arthropoda; class Arachnida; order Uropygi; family Thelyphonidae; genus Mastigoproctus; species Mastigoproctus giganteus. Next base: position 82,225,818 of record NC_143584.1, read on the forward strand.
ATCAGAATGTATATGTCTCCCAGCCATGACAGGATGGCTTATGTTGAAAGTCTTGTGGATTGACCCAAGGCTTGCGGGATTGTGCAAGGTTTTTGGGCAGTATGAGTCAATGTAATGCTTGTAGACATCTCTAAAGTTCATTTTTGTTGATAAAATAACAGCTGATATTGGCAAGACATTCTCAGGGTAGTGGTGTGTTTCAAATGGACAAGAAACAAGAGAAACAAGCTTAAATAACTTAGTTATGTGTCAGAGTAGTAAAATTTATAAGAATAATTACTCTCAACTGTGTATACAGTAATGTCAGGAGTGTCATTAATAAAATGAGCAAATTAAAACTTATGGTTAGGATATCAAATGCTGACATAATGACTAGCAGAAATGAGTTGTCACCTGGAAATATGGAGATTATGATAGGAGGGTTATATACTGAAAGCCTAGTGATTATCTCAAAAAATTTCCTCTCCCAAGGGCTTCTGGGAGGACATTTTTATCAGCATGGCCAAACTTATAGGTAGAAGAAATCTTTCTTGTAGAGATGGAATAAATTTGAATAAAAGTGGCGCAAAAGTTTTTGTTAGCATCACCAATGATATGTTAAGGGTTCAGGGAAATCGTTAGTTGGGTGGCTGCAGATAGGGGTAATATAGATAGACATTTATCTGATGATATGGGTTAATGTACTGCTTGTATGCATCTCAGAAGTTCTTTTTTGTTGCCACAACAGCCAATATTGGCAAGATGTTCTGAGGGTAGCAACATTTAAAATTAATGGGAAACTAAATTCAAGGGAAGCAAGCTTAAATAATTTGAAGGGTGTGTGTCAGAGTAGTAAAATATACATGAACATTTAATCTCAATTGTATATAATGTAATGTCAAGAGTGTAATAAATAAAATGACTGAATTCAAATTCCTGGTTAGGACAACTAATGTGCTAACATAATAGAGCTAGCAGAAATGTGGTGTCACTCAGAAATAGGGGATGATAAGTTTTACAATATATACTGTATTTAGGAAAGATGGAGAATATAAAAGGAATGGTGAGTTCATGCTTCTTACCAAAAGTAGCCCGAGTGCAGCAAAAGTCTTTGCAGAGTCAGAAGCTACATATCGGTGTGTGGTGCGAGTTAGTTGAAAGCACGAGAGTGGGAGTAATCTATAGACCAGAAGATGGTGAAGATTATGATGAGGGAAGCGGATAGACAAAAGTATGACCTTCTTATTATGATTTCAGTTATCCCCTAATGCAGGGGTCCCCAACCTTTTTCATCAGAGGGCCACATAGAAAATTCATAACAAATGGCAGGCCAGAGTCAGTGCAATTTTGACAGCTGAAAACGCTAAACCAAAAAACACAATTTTAGCGACTTCACCAGGTCAAACGACGAGGTGTACAAGATAGAAAAACTATTAAAAAAATTATAAATAAGGGATATTTATTGATAAAGACATTGTCATATTAAAAATCACATTTGATATTACAGAAATAGCAAATCAATGAGATGTTTGTAGTTTTGATTTAGCAATAATTGAAATGTTAGGTTTAATAGTAGAAGTTCCCAATCTTAAAGTATTGCAAATGTTCATCTGTCATTCTTGATTGATGTTTGGATTTTATATACTGTATTTCATTTTTGAATATGTTTGTTCACATAGGTAAGTGCTACCAAAAATAGAAATTATTCTTCTTGCTAATTTTTTTAATTCTGGAAATTCATTTTCTGTCAAAGTTTTATAAAAGTTAATTAATGTTTCATTTTTCAATGTTTTCAGGTTATCGTTACTTTGAAGATCTATAATTTCTAATTGTAGATCTTTATCTATTTGGGAAACATTTCCATCAAATGGATTCTGAAATAATGTAAATAATTTTCTATTGTTTTCGAAATCAACAAATGCTTCCATCAATAATTCAAGATTTCGGACAAAATTGTCGGCAGAAAATTCGCAGTTGGGCATATTATTACATAAACTTTCACAACACAAAAATTGGGAAAAATTATTTTGTTCAATTTGATTTTTAAATAATTCTAATTTTGTCTGAAATGCTTTAATATTGTAGAACAAGTCATTTACAAGTAGATTGCCACTTTGAAGTGTTTTATTCAATGTATTCAAATGTTCACAAATATCTTTTAAAAATGCAAGTACCCATAACCATTTAGAGTCTTAATTCTGGGACTGGTTTTAATTTTTCGTTCATGAATATGTCTATTTCAGTTCTGAGTTGAAAAAATCTTTTTAACACATTACCACGACTCAACCATAGCACCTCCGTATGATACAACAAATCACCATATTCACTTTCGATTTCCTCCAAGAAAATTTTAAACTGACGATGGTTCAGGCCATTTTTGTGTATAAAATTCACAATGCTAATTATAGTCGACATGATTCAGTTCAAAGACAAAAATTTACCGCACAATGATTGCTGGTGAATAACACTATGAAATTGCATAGGTCTTTCAATGTTTTTGGAATCAAAATATTTATTAACATGGCCGATGAAACCAATATTTTTTCCAGCCATATTCTTTGCACCATCGGTCGTAATTGCTGTCAACAATTCCCAATCAAGCCGCAGGTCTTCAAACACTTTTGATACGCTATAAAATGTTTTCACCAGAAGTTCTATTCTTCAAGCTTTCAAGTGCAGCCAGTTCTTCTGTGACTTCAAAATTTTGATTTATACCGCTTATGTAAATGAGTAACTGTGCTGTGTTGGTAATATATTCACTTTCATCAGTTGCAATCGAAAAATTTATAAAATCTGTAACTTTTTGTTTCAGCTGATCTTTAATATTAGCAGACAAGTCTTTGATTCTTCTTGCTAAAGTTTACTCTGATAAACTTGTAGCAGCGAAGTTCTTAACTTGATCAGGGCATATTTCTTCTGCAATTGATAGGCACACTCTTTTCACAAACTCGCCATCAGTAAAAGCCCTCCCTTCTTCAGCAATGATTTGAGATGCTAGCAAACTAGCTCTAATTAAATTTAAATTCTGATTAGTGAAACATGTCATCTGTTGTTGTTGCCTCTTGAAATCAAAGCTCAGCTCTTGTAATTTCTTGTTTCGCAACTCTCCTTGAAGTTTATCGTAAGTGAGGCATGTTTTGTCGTATCATGCCATTTCAAATTATATTCTTTCAACACAGAAACTGCTTCCTTACATATAAGGCAGGTACATCGGTTATTGTCCCTTATAAAAAAATAATTAATCGACCAAAGTTCATTGAAGAATCAATTTTTCTTTTCCTTGACATCTTGATTCGCTAAAATTAAAAATTTAGTTAAATAAAGTTAAAAATAATATGCATTTATACAAATAGCACTAATAAATTGTTGCGCATGATAATCGGTGCAGCGGCCCGGCGACTATGGTCAATGAGAATAGCTGACCAGGAGAGAGATTAATACGCGTACTCGTCTTTACATTGCAAACTGCAAAGAACGCATTTCATACAGTTCTTTCACTAATACTTGATTAATATTTAGATTAGTGTTTAGCAATTGTTTTAACAGTCGCTTATTTTAACTTTACTATTTCACTTTTTGACAACTCATGTTCACCGGAAATACTCGAGGCTATTAACTTATAGCCTTGGGCACTCGCACTGTTGGGATTTCCGACATCGCAAGAAACACTGCTGCCAAGTGGAAGTGCACAGAGTTGCAACAATGTTACAAAATTATATTTGGACGCATTTACATTATATTTTGATTAAAAATATCCTTATATACGATATGTAGCAACCAAAAAAGATTTCTATAGAATAAATTTCACGAGCCAGATGAAATCAACTGGCGGGCTGGGTCCAGTCTGCGGCTGTTGGTTGAGGACCTCTGCCCTAATGGGTTGGAGCAAGTGGGAAGGAAACTTTAATTAAACATTAATTAATATAAACCAGCCTTTAATTCTATGGCTTTCAGGCCAACAACAACATAAGTAATACATGTATTTTTATTTAAGGGGTCTCCTATGTTGCTTTTAAACACCTTTTAGACCTTTGATTATCAGTTATTCTAAAGGTTTAGATTTTCTTCTAAACATTTGCATAGGCAGATTTAGTGAAGGATTTTAAATTTATATTTTTTATGGTATTTAAAAAGTTTGTGCTTATGCCAACCAACATTTGAGTCTGAAGTTTGTGCTACTGGTTTTCTCTCATTCATTCATTTACGTCTGTGGTCTTAATGATACCACAACTAAAACAAGGCGCCTCCGTAGCCAGGTGGGAAGGAGCAGCAGTGTGCAGCACACGCTTCTTGATTAGACCGGGGTTCGAGCCCGTCACCACCAAATACGGAGGATGCGGAAAGGTCAGGGACTGACCACCGCATATCCCGGAGCAATATGGCCTTAGTTGCTAATGCTCCTAAAAACAACAACAACAACTAAAACAAAGTAAAGGAAAATAATATCTCTGCTGAAAGTAGAAACCCATTGTCACCTGTAGTGTGAGACAGCTTATCTTGAACTTAGATTTATTGCACCCCCCCCCCACGTTTATTCTTTACTTTCATATATGTATAGGTAATAGATAGTTATTGGTTTATTTTTTTTGCTTGTTTGTGTGCTTAATTTACTGTTTTTATTTTTCCACAGAGCAGTTTCATGTATATCTTATGCCAACACCTAAACTTGATGTATTTGGGGAATGCTTGCTTCAAGTCACTCATGAAAATATATATTTGTGGGATATTGCTAATCCTCGCCTAAAACTTATTGCCTGGCCATTAACTGCTCTTCGTAGATATGGTAGTGATCCCACAAAGTTTACTTTTGAGGCAGGAAGGTAGGTAATCAGAGAATTAAAACTTGTAAAGAAATAGCAGTTTACTCAGAATGTTGATTATGAATTTGGCTTCTTGATTGTTTCCATTTAACAATTATGCTGCAGTAGATTTAAATGGATGGCAAATTTCTTCTGATAACAAAATAGCAGAAAGAAGTAAATCTCAAATTTTGTTAGAATGTAAATTTTATATTTGAGTGACATATTTAATTCATTTTAATAGTATATGTTAAAAGGACTACATTAATAGATGTGAGAATGAACATTAGTACTTTCCACTCACTTTTTAAAGTTGGAAAAAGTCTAATGAGATGTCTGCCCTGGAAGCATTAAGTGTGTTTACATGTGAAACCAATATTATTAAAAAGGAAAAGCAGTTGGAAATAAACTGCAAATCAAATGTTAACTAAATAAATGAAGACAATAATTGGAAAATCAGTCAGTTAAATATGAAGTAAAGCAGAGAGATACTGGAATAGGGGACAAAAGAGTTTTTGCATACTGTGTTTTGTCTAAGCAGATATTGAGTGAAAAAATGTAAGATACCAAGTCCTGAAACTAGCAGCCATATTATTTACATAATGAGTCATGTAATCTAACCAGATGTAAACTAAGTTATACTCTGTTAAATCATATCAGCTAGAAACTATAAATTCTTCCTTTTTTTTTTTTTTTTACAGGTAGTTTATGGTAAGTAATTTGTTCTGAGAAAAGTGCCAAAAATCAAAATCAGTTTTCCAATAGAAACATGATGTTAGAGGGGATTATGCAACCAGTGGGCTCATAAGCAACTTTGTGTGTGTGTGTGTGTGTGTGTGTGTGTGTGTGTGTGTGTGTGTGTGTGTGTGTGTGTGTGTGTGTGTGTGTGTGTGTGTGTGTGTGTGCCCACACATACACACAAAGAAAAAAAAAATGATAAAGGGAGAGAAAAAGAAAAAGTATAAATAGTTAAAAGATAGAAGAGAGTTAAAAAAAAAAAAAAAAAAAAAAAAAAGGGGGGGTGTATTTAATATAATACATTTAATCAAGAAGGGACATTGTACAACTCACAATTCCAACATTGTCCTAAGGTGTTAACCACTGGAAAATTGCAAGCAATAATGGCAATATTGTCTCGATTTCTGATGTAAAATACATGCAAATAAAGTACAGATAAAGCATAAGTAAAAATTAAAAATTTAGTTAAAGATTTTGATTAATGTTAATAGAAACTAAAATAAACAGAGGTAAAAGAATGGAGAAATGATTTATCTGGGTGTTAGGCATATAGTTTACAGTTAATGCTATAGAGATAGTAAAATATATATGGAAAGAGAACAAGAAGAGAACTTACCAAAATTGAAAAGGTTCAAAGAGTAACAAAAAACAAGGAACTTCAAAATATATAGTGAGCGTGTTAATTGTAATGTAAACTAGTGATATCTGACAAAAGAAAACAAGAAAACTTCCAAATATAAAACAAACTAGTGACATCTAACAAAAAAAACTGCATACATTGTATAGAAAACATCATACATAATAATATGTAGCCCCATATGCTATGTCATTCAGTGCATGCTATTTACAAAATATACACACCTAGAGAAGTCGGAAATGGTTAGTAAAAATTTAATGCCAAAGTTGAAATATAGTTGTACAGAAATATAAAAAAGAGATTTAGAAATAAATCAGACAATGAAATAAGGTTTTAAAAAAAAAAGAGATGGGGTGGGGGGTGGAAGGATTTACATATAAAAATTTTCTGAATATGTTAAATATAGATTATGAGCCAATATATAACAAATTTATATTATACTGGCACCTAGTGCTAATGCAGAGGTCAAAATGTATGAAAGATTATCTTAGGATACAATAAGCCAACCACAAAAAAAAAAAAAAAAAAGTGTACAACTATTTTTAAATTAGACAGGTTGATACTGGTGAAAAACTATGGAAGTTAAAAGTTTGAATGTCTTCAATATTCCTGGTGTTTATAACACCTCCAAAGAAACAGGCAGAATAATTTTGTTAGGTAAAATACTCATAATGGGTTCAAGAAATTGTTCCCGAGTTTTCCAGCAAGTGTGCATAGCGTTTGTACAAGAGGTAATGAACCTGAAGCTAACAGGTGTTTTATGAAATTTTGGAATAAAATATACAAAAATTTATAAATGTTAATATTCAATTTAAATTTCTTATTTTTGGTAACAATAGTAAGAGAGGAAAAAACAGGTTTGTAGGTATCACTTGACTGAAGTTCTTTAAGGTATCTTATATAGAAGATTTTAAAATTAAAGCATAGTTTGTCAGAAGCTTTATCAACCTGCGTAATAAAATGTTTCTGTACTTTTTGTAATTGAAGTTTAATTTTAGTAAAATTATGATTTAAAAGAATTATGTAAGAATAAATCATAATTTACTAAATTATGATAATTTAAAATAAATTATTTAAAATATAAATATGATTTAAAATTATAAATAAGTTTTATAATAAGATAAAATAAGTTTAAATCATAATTTAGTAAAATTATGATTTAAAATGATTTAAAAGATCTGTGAAGACAGTATTAATCCACATAAGGAAGGCTTCAAACAGGAGAGTTGTTTAAGTCAAAAGGCTTAGAATAATTATATCTAACTTTGATTTTTCTATTTTGACAATCTGTGGGTAGTAAAGAATTATACGAACTTATACATATATTAATAAGGTCCAGGAATTTAAATTTCAGGAGAAAAATAGAATATTCTTGTTTTGAATTACTCAGCTGAGATGTAAGCTTAAATTACAAACGTGATTAATGAGATGAAAAATGTGCAGACTGAAGTGAAAGGTAGAAATAAATCTAAAAAGAGCTTTCAGAATGCTAAACTTAATTCTTAAAAAAAGGTAGATTGTAATTGATAATACATTGATAGGATTGGTATCCCATTCTTAAAGTACCAGAGAAAAATTACCTAATTTCAATTTATTATTATCCTTCTCTTTAAATTTTTTGTAAGACCTTTTGGAAGGAGACTTAATAAGGTATTTGACCATTTGAAATTTGTTGTAAATACAGGTAAATTAGATATATGATTACAGATAATCTGATCATTAAATTTGTTATTAAGACCATAAGGATAGTGGGTTTTGAATTTTAACAAAACTTCTTCTATTGAAATTTCAATTTGAATTCATGGATTTTGTTAATATTAATAAATGTACAAATTCATCTAATTTTTCACTACCCATAAATTGTCAAAATACAAAAATCAGTCAGATACAAATTTTCTAAGCCCTTTGGCTTCTTAGCATGTAATTAGCATTAGTAAAGGCACATGATTGCAAGAAAGCAAGCTTATATAGCATCAGCCAAAAAAAAAAAAAAAAAAACAACCCCTAATTTCACCCATCCACTCGCTTCAAATGTTTGTCTAGTTCTGCCTATTTAAGCTATCAAATTCTACGACTACAGATGGTAGTTTGTTCCAGCAATCAACCATGTGCTAGCTAAAGGCAAACTTCTGCACATCTATCCTAAAAATGTCTTTACTCAATTTGAATTTATGCTCCCTCAGGTGATTAATCTGAGCAAGAGGAAGAATCCCATCAGCATTTAGCATGCTCAAAACATTCAAGGCTTTATACACCTCAATTAGATCACCTCGCAGGTGCCTAGTCTCCAGACACTGTAATTTGCAAAACTTAAGCCTTTCTTCGTAAGAGCAACCCTTTGTTCCATTCACCAATCTTGTTGCCGTTCTCCGTACACTCTCTCTCTAGCAGCTCTACATCCTTCTTAAAATGAGGCCTCCAGACCTGTATACAGTACTCAAGGTGTGGGCTGACCATTGCCTTATACAAGGGGATAATCACCTCCTTTTCCCCTGCTAGAAAAATTCCTGTATATCATTGACAAGACACTGTGAGCTACTCTTGCAGACTGTCTGCACTGCCCAGAAAACTTCATATCTGCCTGCACAATTACCCCCAGGTCCTTTTCGTTCTCTACCACTGTCAACGTAACCACACACTTAATACGTTACTCTTGGGGTACTGCTTCCCATATGCAGTACTTTACTTTTGTCAGTGTTAAACTTCACTTTCCACCTCTCAGCTCAACTGTTCTAGATCCTGTTGCAGCAGCATACTGTCATTAGTGTCATTACCAACCCTGCCAACCTTCATATTGTCTGCAAACTTGGACATTAAGCCTGATGTACCATCACCAATATCATTAATAAATACAGAAGACACAACACAGTAAACCCAACACTGAACCCTGTGGGACTCCACTAATAACTAAAAAGTCCCCGAAGAGCAGTGAACACTGATCACCACTCTGTCTTCTCCCACTCAACCATCTCCTTATCCGTAGCAGCAATTTGCCTCCAATGCCACAGTGCTCCAATTTGTGCCGCAGTCTTCCATGTGTGACAGTATCAAAAGACATTCTAGGATCCAAATATATGATATCAAAATTATTCCCTGCATCCAGTTCCTTTGTGACCACATAGTATCCAATCAAATTGGTCAGACAAGGCTTCCCCTTAACAAAACCATGCTGTGTCCGAGCTATAACTGAAGTCTTGTCTAGATGATCCTGCAGTGCCTCCATTAATTTCTCAGGAACAGAAGTTAAACTAACAGATGTCTGTAATTACGTGTCGCCCTTTGATCCTCCTTTGTGAATTGGGGTCACATTTGCACATCGCCAGTCCATGAGTACCTCCCATGAGTCCAAGGAAGCTCTCGTAATTATGGCTAAGGGTTTGCTTACTTTCTTTGCTGCCTACTTTAATATAACTGGATAGATCCCATTCACCCCAGGTGCCTTTCTTATGTTTATTTTCAATTTCTCCTCCACTTTGCTCTCAGTTATTAAAAAATCATCTAGCTCACTGCCAGAGTTTAATTCACCTCTAGCTCACTGCCAGAGTTTAATTCACCTCTAGCATTCTCCTCCCTGAATAACTCATGTGTGAATGTAGATGCAACATACTCAGTTTGTTAGCTACCTGAGCAGGATCATCAACAGTTGAACCATCTATATCCAGTGGACCAATCTGATTCATTCCCTTCCCTGTAGAGTTTACATAAGTAAAGTATTTTTTGCTGTTTTTCTTTGCCAAAGATTTCTCATAATCTGCCTTTGCCTGCCTAACCTCCTTTGTGACTTGGTTACAGACCAGCTTACATCTATCATAGGCTTCCGTGTCACCCATTAATTTATAAGTATCCCATGCATTTTTATTGTCTACCACATGTCTCATTAGTTCATCTCACATCCATTTAGGCCTGAACCTTGAACAATATTTCTTAGTTGGTGTGAAAAGCCTAGTAGCTTCCAAGATTAATTCTTTGAATACTTCCCACTTTGAATTTGCTGTTGGCAACATCATCAGTTGGTCACACTGTACAGAATGTAAAAACTGTCTGACACCACTGTAGTCACCTTTACTAAAGCAAAAACCCTTCCCTTTACCCCAATGGTAGTTACCTCTTTGAGTAAATCTCACTTCAGCCCACAGTGATCACTGCCCCCTAGTGGTTCCTTTATCTGCAGATTCTTAATGGATGAAGAATCTCTACTGATAATTAGATCAAGAGTATTACTCCCTCTTGTTGCCTCCCGAATATGCTGCTGTAGAAAACAATCATCTAATAAATCCACAAAAGCCTTGCTAGTGTGTGCATGACCAACCCACAGATTTCTGTCAATATCTGGGAAATTAAAATCCCTCATAACTCTCTGATTTACTGGTCCACTCTTATTTCCCTGTACAGTTGTTTATTATGCTCATCAGAGTCATTAGGCCTATAACACACTCCTGCTCAATTTTGATTTCTCAGTGCTTATGTCACACCAAACTGACTCGACGCTGCACTGTCCATCCATGTCGACTGGCTGTACTTCCTTGGATTTTGTGTTTCTTAACTAATTGCATAACCCCTCCTCCCCTCCCTGTAAACATTGTACTCCCCAAATTCCAATTCTGCATTCCCTATATTTGTGTGACACTACGTCTCTGATATCCCAACGATATCTGCCTTTTATGTTTTGACCAACACCTCAAATTTATGAAATTTATTTATCAAACTCCTAGCATTGGTGTACACGCAAATATACATGCACCTGTTCCTATTCTTAGCCACTCTAACAGTGTTTACTTGTACTGTAATGACTCCTAGCAGTCTCTGAAATCCCCTGTATCTTGTTGTCCAGGCTGCTGCTCATTTCAATAGAAGCAGTGCACGAATCACTTTCACTTCTACCAGTGAAACTGTAGAAGTGAAAGTGATTAACGCGGCTACTGTTAATCTATTAATCCGTGTATCCCCCCCATGCTAGCCGTTTTCCGATCTACCTAATACTGCCTCAATAGCATCAGCAAACAGTAATCATAAATCTGTGACCACAAATCTAGACCCTAATACCTTGGTTACATATAATTTTATCTGCAAACATCAAAATTTTCAATCCTTATTGATCTTAACTGTGGACAAATCATTACTGGGAATATGGATATTGTGTCCTACCATGAACTTAAGAAAATTCTTTCCTGCAGTTTTTAAGTTCAGGTTAACTCCTAAATTTAACTTCACCTCCTTTAGAAAACACCTCTATAAAGACCTTTTAGGATTTTGGTATATCTCTTGCTTATAAAAACAACACTGCTGTTTGAAGCCTTCGTTATTAAATTTCTGGATTAATATTGTTTTCTTGGATCTGTTTAAATTATTATTCTAAAACATATAAACTGGTTAAGTATCATAATCTTACGAAAATTGAAGTACAATTATAAGAACTACAGAACATTTTTGTTATTACCCAGACTGATAAAGCTTCTAACATGCTTTAATTTGTAAACCTATATAGAAGATACCTAAAAAAGAAAGAACTTAAATCGATACCTACAAACCTGTTTTTTTCCCTCTCTTACATAATATCAAAAAAAATTACTAGCCATAACTACAAAATTAAAATTGAATATTAACAAATAAATTTTATCTTTGTATATTTTATCCCAAAATTTCATGAAACACTTGTTAGCTTCAGGTTCAACCCCCCTCGTAAAAACAGCTATGCATATTTAGCTGGAAAAAAATTTTTTTTTAACAATTTGCTTGTTCTTGTAGGTGTTAAACACCAAATAATATTGAAGACATTCTCACCTCTGACTTTCAGTCTTTTGATCAGTATCAACCTGTCTAATTTAAAAATAGTGCTTCTGGAAAATATCAGAAGGATAAACATACAATCAAGTGTAATGTCACTTAAAGGAATAATTTAGATAATTTTTGTATTTTTAATAATTTTGTCTTTGATGGTAATTTGGTTTATCAGCAAATTAAAGATACAGCCATGGGTAGTCCAGCTTCTTCTATTGTTGCTAATTTATACCTCTACTGGTCTGAAATTCCCCTTCCACAGGACATACTACTAATTAGATATGTCATTTTGGCCTTTTATATCCTCAGGAACTTTGGAAAAGACTAATTCTTGTAACCATATTGCTAATTACTTGGATCTAAATATTAACATTGATAATAAACAACCCAGTAACAGTCAGTTCTGCTATAATGTGTTAAAAATCTCTGCATTATGTTATTTTGCGCATTAAAAACAACAGGGTGTATAGGAAAGAGGCGCAGCACTCAAAAAAAATGTTCAGTCTGGTAAGGAAAACACTAAAAAAAGTTAAAAACCCAATAAAATTGCTAACACAGGGTTAAACATCTTAAATTTCTAATAAATAAATAAAATATTAATAAATAAATTTTATAAAAATATAAACTATTGAATATGACAGATTACCTTGTATTGGTTGCAGACTATTGTACACTTATGTACATTAGCATTAGCATTAGTAGAGGCATTTGATGCAAGAAAGCAAGCTTATGCAGCATCAGCCAAAAAAAAAAAAAAAAAAAAAAACCCACTTCCACTTCACCCCTCTGTTCGTTCAAAATACCTGTCCAGCTGAGCCTTAAACTTATTTAGGCTATCAACCTCCACCACAAGGGATGGAAGTCTGTTCCACCAACCAACCACCCGCTGGCTAAAGGCAAATTTCCGCACGTCTATCCTACATCTGTCTTTCCTCAATTTGAATTTATGCCCTCTCAGGTGATTTTTCTGAGCTAGAGGAAGAATCCCATCAGCATTGAGCATGCTTAAACCATTCAAGGCTTTATAAACCTCTATCAGATCACCTCGCTGGTGCCTAGTCTCCAGACACTGTAATTTGCAAAACTTAAGCCTTTCTTCGTAAGAGCACCCCTTTGTTCCATTCACTAATCTTGTTGCCCTTCTCTGTACTCGTTCCAGCAGCTCTACATCCTTCTTGAAATGAGGCCTCCAGACCTGTATACAGTACTCTAGGTGTGGCCTGACCATCGCCTTATACAATGGAATAATCACCTCCTTATCCCTGCTGGAAAAATTCCTGTATATCATTGACAATACTCCATGAGCTACTCTTGCAGCCCGTCTGCACTGCTCAGAGAACTTCATATCTGCCTGCACAACCACCCCCAAGTCCCTTTCATTCTCTACCACTGTCAGTGTAGTACCACAGAGTTGATACGTTGCTTTGGGGTTGCTGTTTCCCATGTGTAGTACTTTACATTTGTCAATGTTAAACTTCATTTGCCACCTCTCAGCCCATCTGCTCAACCTTTCCAGATCCTGTTGCAGCAGCATAGTGTCAGTAGTGTCCTTGACAACCGTGCCAACCTTTGTATTGTCTGCAAACTTGGACATTAAGCCCGATATACCATCATCAATATCATTTATAAATACAGAAAACAATAATGGACCCAACACTGAGCCCTGAGGGACTCCATTAATAACATCAGTCCACGATGAGCAGTGTCCATTGATTACCACTCTCTGTCTTCTCCCCCTCAACCACCCCTTTATCCATAGCAGCAATTTGCCTCCAATGTCACACTGCTCCAATTTGTGTAGCAGTCTTCCATGTGCAACAGTATCAAAAGCCTTTCTAAGATCCAAGTATATAATATCAAAGTTATTCCCTGCATCCAGTTCTTTTGTGACTGCATCATAGTATCCAGTCAAGTTGGTCAGGCAAGACTTCCCCTTAACAAAACCATGCTGTGTCTGCGTTATAACTGAAGTATTGTCTAAATGATCCTGCAGTGCTTCTTTAACCAGTGCCTCCATTAATTTTCCTGGAACAGAAGTTAAGCTCACAGGTCTATAATTACTTGTGTCAGCCTTTGATCCTCCTTTGTGAATTGGGGTCACATTTGCACATTTCCAGTCTATGGGTACCTCCCCTGAGTCCAAGGAAGCTCTCATAATTATGGCTAAGGGTTTGCTTACTTCCTTTGCTGCCTCCTTTAATATAACTGGATAGATCCCATCCACCCCGGGTGCCTTTCTTGTGTTTATCTTCAACAGTTTCTCCTCCACTTTACTCCCAGTTATTTCAAGATTCTGTAGCTGACTGCTAGAGTTGAATACACCTCTGGCATTCCCCTCGCTGAATAACTCCTCATGTGTGAATGTCGATGCAAAATATTCATTTAGTTTGATAGCTACCTGAGCAGGATCATCAACAGTTGACCCATCAATATCAAGTGGACCAATCTGATTCATCCCCTTCCTTCTAGAGTTTACATAAGTAAAGAACTCTTTGCTGTTTTTCTTTGCATCCCTTGCCAAGGATTTCTCGTAATCTGCCTTCGCCTGCCTAACCTCCTTTGTAACTTGGTTGCATATCAACTTGTATCTATCATAGGCTTCTGTGTCATGTGTTAATTTGTATGTATCCCATGCATTTTTCTTCTCTGCCATACGCCTCATTAGTTCATCTGACATCCATTTTGGCCTAAACCTTGAACAATATTTCTTAGTTGGTATGTAAAGCCTAGTAGCTTCCAAGATAAGTTCTTTGAATGCTTCCCATTTTGAATTTGCTGTTGGTAACATCATCAGTTGGTCCCACTGTATAGAATTTAAATACTGGCTCAGTCCATCGTAGTCGCCTTTACGGAAGCAATAACCCTTCCCTTTACCCCTAATGGTAGTTACCTCTTTGAGTAAATCCCACTTCAGCACACTGTGATCACTGCCACCTAGTGGTTCATTTATCTGCAGATTCTTAATGCATGAAGAATCACTGCTGATAATCAAATCAAGAGTATTACTCCCTCTAGTTGCCTCCCGAACATGCTGATGTAGAAAACATCATCCAATAAATCCACAAAAGCCCTGCTAGTGTGTGAGTAACCAGCCCCCAAATTCCAGTCAATATCTGGGAAATTAAAATCTCCCATTATAAGACACTCTGATTTACTGGCCCACTCTATTTCCCTGTACAGTTCCTTATTATACTCATCAGAGTCATTAGGCCTATAGCACACTCCTACTCTCAATTTTGATCTCCCAATGTTTATGTCACACCAAACTGACTCCACACTGCACTGTCCAGCGATGTCGACTGGCTTCACTTCCTTGTTTTTTATGTGTTTCTTAACTAATAGCATAACCCCTCCCCCCTTCCTATCCTGTCTATCCTTTCTGTAGACATTGTACTCCCCAAATTGCAGTTCTGCATCCCTTATATCTGTGTGACACCACGTCTCTGATATCCCAACAATATCTGCCTTCGATGTTTTGAGCAATACCTCAAATTCATCTAATTTATTTACTAAACTCCTAGCATTGGTGTACACGCAAGTATACCTGCACCTGTTTCTATTCTTAGCTACCCTAACACAACCCGTGTGTTTACTTGTACCGCAATGGCTCCCAGCAGTCTCTGAAATACCATGCATCTTGTTTTTCAGGCTTCTGCTCATTCTAATAGAAGCAGTGCAAGAATCTCTTTCACCTCTGCCAGTGGCTACTGTCAATCTATTGGTCTTTGTCTCCCCCCAAGCTAGCAGTTTTCCGACCCACCTAACACTGCCTCGATAGCATCAGCAAATATTCTTGCACCCTTTCTATTTAAGTGTATCCCATCCCTGTAGAAGCAATCTCTCCTGTTAACAAGTACAGTCCAGGCTGAAAAAAATTCTACCCCTTGAGCCTTGCACAATCTTTCCAGGGCCGAATTGATCGACAAGGCTCTCATCATATACTCCCTCCTATCGTGTCTGGGCAGAATTGCAGACACTTTCAAATTCAACCCTAATTCTCGGCTTTTGTTGAACAGTGACCTGTACTTGTTAAGTAATTCTGCCGGTCTCCTACTCTTAATATTATTAGTGCCAACGTGTACAACTATATCACCTTTTGTGCCCTTAAAAGATGATATTCGCTCTACAACGTCATTAACCTTTGCCCCTGGCAGACATAGCTTAATTAATACTGTAATATATGCATATTAATTGATATTTCAGGATTTCTAAGAGATAAGAGGTTATAATGATTTATGCACCAACGTCGAGCCATGATGATGAAGAGGTTGAAGAAATGTACACCGAAATTGAGTGTCTTCTAGACGAGCAGAAAACCCACTACACTATCACTATGGGGTACTTCAATTGTAAGGTAGGAAAGAGGCAAAACAGTGCAGAAAGGGGAACTATAGGAAATTTTGTAATTGGTGAAAGAAATTAGAGGTGAAAGACTTATGGAATTTGCAGAATCTCAAGGATTGTCAATAATGAACACTTTTTTTTTTTTTCAAGAAAAGGGTGAACAGAAAGTAAACATGGAAGAGCCCAAATGGTTTAACAACTAATGAAATCGACTTCATCCTCACTAACAGAAGATATAAGATATATCGTGAATAATATACAAGGTAAATGTTGGAAGTGATCACAGAATGGTAAGATGCACACTTGATATAGATGTAAGACTCAAGTAAATAATACTAAGGTCTTTGAGGTAACAGAAGAGGAGATAAGCAGTATGTACTGGAACTTAAAAACAAGTTTGAGCATCTGCAGACTGCTCAGGACCAAGATATCGACGATGAATATTACAACTTTCTGAAAGTGATAAAACCCAAGAAACCTATAGGTAAAAATAAATTCAAAGAAGAAAAAATTAGTCAAGAAACACTTGTGATGATGAACCGAAGATGACAAATAAAGAGCAAGATAAACACTGACAAGAATAAAACTGAGTATACTCAGTTATGCAAAGCCGTTAAAAAGAGACTCAGAGGACATAAGAAGATTTAACACAAGAAAAGTAGAACAAGCATTAAGCGAAAACAAAGGACTTAAATCAGCAGCCATGAGCAGTAATACAGAAAGACAAATGATACTGAAACTGAAGAATAGCGATGATGTACTTATAAATAGCAGAGAAGGCATAATTCAAATAGCAGAAGACTACTATAGAGAATTATACAAGGAGCGAGGGAATGATGCCAGCAGTGGGGAAGATGGATTGCAAATTAGCAACACATACAACATACCTGATATTCTTCCTGATGAGGTAGAACATGCATTGAAGAAAATGAAAAATCAGAAAGACCCTGGAGAAGATGAAGTTACTGTAGAGTTGTTAAAATTGGGAGGAAGAGACATGAGACAAAAACTGGTAACTCTTCACAAAATGCATTAGAAAAGATGTGATGCCTAAGGATTGAGAAAATGCAATCATAGTTTTGCTGCATAAGAAAGGAGATAAATCAGAAATTGGAAATTATAGACCAATTAGCTTGTTATACCACATCTACAAGTTGTTCACAAGGGTCATTACTAACAGATTAGAATGAATACTTGATGAGAATCAACCGAAAGAGCAAGCTGGCTTTAGAACAGGATTCTCAACTATGGATAACCTTCGTATAATATCACAGCTAGTGGAGAAAGCAAATGAATATAAAACACCATTATGCCTGGTATTTGTCGATTAAGAAAAGGCATTTGACTCAATACAGCATAAGGCAATGTTTCAGGCACTAGAAAGACTAGGCATAAATACCCCATATATTATGATTTTGAAGAAAATATATGAGAATGCTACCTCCTTTATTAGATTAGACAAATACAGTAGCATATTTAAAATTGAGGAAGCTTTCAGAAGATTAGACTGGTCGCAGAAAGGAGTCAATGTGAATGGAGAGTACCTAAACCATTTACGATTTGCAGATTACATTGTGGTCATAAGCCACAATCCCAAAGAATTAGAGGAAAATCTTAATCAGTTATGCAGACATAGTAAGGATTTTGGTCTAAAGATGAATATTCCTAAAACAAAACAAGTATGCCACAGAAAGGGATATAATGATTGAAGAAGCAGAAATTGAAAAAGTGGAGTCATACTTATCTGGGACAAGTCATTAGCTGTGATAATGATAAATGGCTGGAAGTCAAGAGAAGAATAAATTTTGGGTGGATAGCATTTAGGAAATATAGTCACTGAAATGTAAAATAATCAACCAATGTATACTCCCCACCATGACTTATTGAAGTGAAACTTGGGCACTCACCAAAAGAATGGAAGAGAAGCTGAGAACTACACAGCGAAGAATGGAACGAATTATATTAGGAATCAGACTGTTAGATAAGAAGAGAAACACATGGATTAGGCAGCAAACTCAAAGGACATTCTTATCAAAATAAAATGGCCTTGGGCAGGACGCATATCTCGAAGACATGATGACAGATGGGCTAAGAAAATAACAGAATGGTACCCTAGAGGAATTAGAAGAAAACCTGGAAGACAACAATGGAGATGGACAAGTGAAATTCATGAGTTTTTGGGTAGTAAATGGATGGCCATTGCACAAAACAGAAGGAACTGGAAAGTTGCTGGAGAGGTCTTCATCCTGCAGTGGATTGAAAATGGCTGATGATGATGATGAATTGATATTTCTGTTTACTGACTCTGCTTATTTTTTACTGTTTTGAATTTTACAATCCAAAAAAAAAAAAAATAATAATAATAACGATGAACATGGCACGCACAAAAAATGGCACGAGTGAGATATAGAGTAACAAGTTTACGAAGCTATTTCTATTTTTTAAAAATAGGAATGAAGAGAAAATTCTGAAAATTTATTTAAGTTGTTTGTATGATTTCCTGGAAGGGAAATTATATTTCACCATAATAACGTAAAAGCCCACACAATCCCAGCTATTGGTATTATCGGAAATGCAATAAGATTGAGTTTACTTCCCATTTATAATAGATTGCACTAACAGAAAAGCCCAATAAACTGGGAACTGCATATTGTTTTATGGTACTGACCTGACCTCTACACATGTGCTCCTCTACCTACAGTATCACGCCTCTTGAATTTTCTGTTCGAACAGAGAAATCTGAGCTCCTGAAAACATGAGTCAGCCTACACTATCACTTGTTATCTTGTGAATAAATGACCACAGTGTCTCCGACCAATATAACTACAGTAAATGGAAAATATAGCTCTCACACATTTGACATTTTTTAAGCTTCATAAACTTGTATGTATTACTGCACAGGTCGTGACTTCATCTTGGTGCCGGATTTTGCGTTCACCTGGTGTTATTTGCAGACAAATTTGCGTATAAGCCAATGCAAAAATCTCATCATGCTTGCATTGTTCCCTAATATATCAGTCATGTTGGAGCAAATTCGCGTTGTGAAAATGCATGTTATAGCAGAACTGACTGTATTAATCTTTATAATAAATGTGATTATAATAAACGTGATTCCTTCAATTTTGAAGTAGTTCATTGTACTCCTTAGTTATCAAATATCTAAAGAACGTTCACTCGTATACCATCATTTCCCAATGTGTCAGGTTTGCCATGATTTGGCAACTCTTTTCTCGTATCTTATTTGATCTATCATTTAGGTAAAGCTCTCGATACTGTTAATTCAAAAAAATTATTTTTCCATAAATATATTGACCTACAGCAGTTGTGTGTGTTGTGATTGGCTTATTGTATCCCAAGGATATTTCACACATTTTTGGCCTTTGCATTAGCACTGGTCTAAAGAAATTTGTTATCTATTAGCTCATAATCTTGGATGTATTTAATATATTCAAAAAAATTTTTGATAAGCAATCTTTTTTTTTTAAACTATACTTCATCTGATTTATTTCTAAATCTCCTTTATATTTCTGTCCAATTATATTTCAACTTTGGCATGAATTTCTACTAATTTCATTTCTCATCATCTATGTTTGAAATTCTGTAAATAGCATGCACTGGATAGTGTATGGCTACATATTATTATGTATGGTGTTTTCTATATAATGTATGCACTTTTTTTTTTTTTGTTAGATGTCACTAGTTATGATATATAAGCAATATATTTTGAAGTCCCTTTTTATTTTAGTTTCTTCACACCTTTTCGATTTTGGTAGGTTCTGTTTTTCTTATCCCTCTATCTATTTACTGTTTCTGTAGTGTCAGTGTAGGTGGTAGGTAGAGGCGTAGCTAGGTTTTCGGCACCCTTGGAAAATTCGTGGCTACTCGCCTTTTTTCGATAATTGGTAAAATCATAATAAATAATAAGTACAGTCGGACCTCTGTTTAACAAACTTCTTTATAGCGAATTTTTATATTTAGAGATAAATGTTTTCTTTTTACCTAATTTTTTTAGAATTTGCTAAATAGAATTTTATTCTTTACAGAATTTTTTTATTTCTTCGTTTTATGGAAACGAAAAATTTCCATATAACGACTGCATTACGAGACTTAACTGGGTACGCATCGTTCGCACCTATGGCCTTCAAGCAAGCAATAGTGCTGTTGTTACGCCTGAATTAAAAGATAGAGATTGCCATCTGCAACTCAGTGGAACCCGTAAAACCTATCCAACTACCTGTCCCACATACCGAGAAGTCGAGCTGGTCAACTATTTTCTGTGTATCCACAGCCAGTGGGCAGACCAAGATGTATTAAACTATTTGGACAATAGGCTCTGGTCAACCTTCTATTGTAAGCACTCTGTTAGAGATTTAGAAGAGTGGTTTCCTTTATTCCGACAAGTGGTCATCTGTTGTTTCATGGAAGTGAAACGGCACTGTTTCAAAGCTATTGGCCTATCATCGAGCACAATGAGATACAGAGGAAATGATGCCTCCCACACTACTATCGTAGTTTTTTCTTAGGAGTTACCTGTGGTGTATCCACACCGATATTATATAGATATAAAACTCTTACTCTTAACATATTATTGTTGTTGCATTTAGTTATTTTAAATTATTTCACTTCTTACTTTTGTTGCTAACAAATTAATAAATTCATTCTGAATTTTTTTAGATAAGTAATTAGTGTGGTGTTTAATATGGGATTCCAGAGCGTTTTTCATACCAACGTCAAATTGCTGACAAATTTTATCAAGTTTAAAAATACACCACAATTTTTTTTCTTTGGTATCGATATTACTAGCATGTCCACGAAATGCCAAATTATTTTCAGCACAGAACAGTATACATTTCAATATTATTTTCAATATATGATGCCATTTCGAAATTTTGCTTCTTAGAGCTGTTTGTGCAGCATCGTCAATTAGTCCACCTTTTTTGAAGACTTTTCTAATAATTTCCATTTTGTGAAATTGTTTGTGTTGTAATGTATTATCATGAAAAAGAATGTTTGGGTTTAGATGTTTCCAATCCTTAAATCCATCTGAGCTGCAAAATGGAACATTATTTGTGCCAGACACAAATAAGAGGTATGGAAAACAATATATTGCATCTTTGTTTTTGCAATAAAATAACTGTTTCCTCTCTTTTTTTTAATATCTTCATTTTTGTATTTCCACGAATTATTGAAACAACGGCCATTAGTGACGATACATATTTAAGACTGTTTGGGACCATGTTACACCACAAGAGATCTGTTTTTGTGGGTATTAAAATTCCATGTGGTCGGATCATTAAAATTCAGACTTACATGTCCATGTTAATATTATTGCTGCCATCATTTTCTTCTACCAACTGTTGTTGGTTATTGTCCACACTTTCTAATTCTTTTAAAATAACTTCAACTGTTTGAGCTTTTTCTTGGACTTCCATTTCAGTGGCATCATTATTTGTTTCATCTTCATTCGAATCGTATTCATTTTCTTTGTCACTTTAAGGTTTGGAGTGGCTTATTGTAAGCCAGTGTAAACTAGTAGAATGCTTTTTCTAATTTCCTCTTTATGCAGTCTTTTTACGCGGTATTGATGTCCACTTTTTTTCTTTTTCTTTTGTGGCATATCTAAAATTAATTTGGCCTTTATTGTTTTATTTAAATTATAAATCACAATATTTACGATTACCTGTTTATATAGCAATCACAAAAACACTATAACGTATAACTTATTCAGTTTGTACACAATGCGTGAATTGCGAACTGCTATGCATTTGAGCATGCACTTATGAAGCGATCGCCTGATTGGTCCCTTCAGAGTTACACTCTAGACAGCAAATACAGTAAACCCCCGCTATTCGCGGGGGTTACGTTCCTGAGAAATGTCGCGAATACTGAGTTATGGCTCCCATAGTAATAAAGGGGTTCTGTTCCAAAGTATGAAATATATAAGAAAAACTAGTCTAAAATTTTGTCTATGTATGTATTATATGTATCTTCATAATATGACTATGTACATAGACAGTACATAGTGAAATGCAAGCATATGGCATCGAAATGAAAATAAGAAACAATTTAATATTAAATGTAATATTTATTAGAAATTTCAAACAAATCTTTCAAACCAGCGCCTTTGCTTGCTAGCAAAAAAAAAACATCCGGCCAGTGCTATCACCAGTTTCGCTAAAGTGTTGATAAAGGAATTTTGCCTTTTCACGAATAATGGGTGAACTTAACGGAATTTTATTTTGAGTTCGGTCTTCTATCCACAGATTTAAAGCTTTTCCATTTTTTCTAATTTAACATCACGAGTTACAGAGCAAATGTTTGAAGCAATTAGCGCGTTTTCACGGACACTATGGCGGATTTTTTCTTCCGATTTCTTGATTGATCGTACCGTTGAATCATTGATTTTATAATGTTTTGCCACTGAGGAGACACTTTCACCATTAGAAATTTTGTCTAATAACTCAATTTTATTCGCTAATGTCATCACCTTCTTTGATATTTTCACATTTCTCTTTTTATTCATAGCCATATATTTGTAAGGGTTAGAAAGAACTTGTCCACAATACAGTCACTTTCTTCCGTTAACACACTGAAAATTAATTTTCACCCTCCCTGTGCTGTCATCTTGATTCAACATCATCGAGGGATGCCATTTCATCAGCTAGCCTCGGGTGTCAAAATAGCTTGGCACTGTACTGATGTGGCCAGTCTGTGGAGTCCTTTTGGTGCCCTTGGCATCTGCACCAGTGCCAAGGCATTCCTACGCCACTGATAGTAGGCATGTCCAATTCATGCCTACCACATAAATCATTATTCCCTTTCTCTATCATTTTATTTTAGTTTCTATTAATATTAATCAAAATCTTTAATTAAATTTTTATTTATGCTTTGTCTGTACCTTTACTGGCATATAATTTACTTCAGAAATAGAAACATATTGCTGTTATTGCTTTTAATTCTGACAGTTGACACCTGAGGATAAAACCAGGATTGTGAGTTTGTAGCAATATCCCTTCTTCATTAAATATATTATATGACTATATTCTTTCTTAATTAAATTTACGTGTGTTATTTGAAATCCATTTTTTTTTCTTTCTCTTCTATCTTTTAACTATTTATAAATTTCTTTCCTTATTTTCCTTTCATTTGCCTACTTTTCTTGCTTCACCCCTTTTTCTTTACACACACACACACACACTGTAAATGCAGTTAAAGAAGAAAAGGAACAACTTTTCCTTTGTGGATATTTTGTTATAATTTCTTTTGAGGAATTTTTTGGAGAGTCTGAAGGAAATTTGAGCCTTCTTAAAGAATGTATCCAGAGAAATTTGTTTAGCTGTTCTGTTCTAACTAAAAATTACTCTGTATCATTCGTAGACTTTGATTATCATGTTGTTAATCTTTGTTCTGCTTTCAAAGTTGGGACCCATTTCCTCTAACTGCCATGGCTGCTTCTAAGTGTTTAAAGGTCTCATTCATCTGCTTGGTTGTGGCACCCTGTGATGAACTCTCTTGAACTGAGGTGTAATTATCTGAATTGATTTGCTTTTCTAGAAAAAGAAAATATTCATTGGTGAGTTCCTGAGAATGAGAGGAAAGCCATCCCAAATATCATCCAGTTAAACTTCAAACTGCTAGTCATCTCCAGAATGTCGGCATTGAATTCTTTAATCCACTTTCTCAAGACTCTTTATTATTCATCACTCATAACTTCTTTTCAGTTACTCTGTGTTAAAAGATATGAGGCATATTAGCTGAAATTTCCCTTTGATCCATGGGCTGGAGCAGTGATGTTTTGTTGGGGAGACAAGAATAACCTTCATGATAGGGCTGCATAAAGAAGGAATGTTCCAGAAGTAATAGTGCTTTAAATAGCAGGTTGTTCTGCTGAACATAACCCTAGAGTTCTTTTGGGTTTTCAGTGTAATAAACAAGTGAGGGTTTCAGCTTGAATCACTTGCAGCATTTGAAGCAAGAAAATATTGCATTTCGTTTACTGGTTTTAAACTAATCACTCGTATTTCTTCAAAGCTAGCTAATGTATGTTCTTAAAGGCATTGTAAAAAAAAAAATCCTAGTTACTTTGATATTGAAGACTTGCCTGGAAGACTAGCCTTCTTTTTCAGTGAATTGTGCCATTTGCTTAAGAAAAAACTACAGTAAACAGATAAAAAGTGCATAAAATTACATTTCACATTTGGGATTTTTTTTTTTTTTTTGATTCATTGAAATTAGTAATCGACTCATTTGTTGAAATGTGAGAATTACTTTCAGTAAATTGCAAAAATTTTAAAAAGGTAGATCACAGAACCATTAAATGCTAGCCAAACTTAGCAATTCTCTAGTGATGCAAGTGTGGATTGACGTAAGGCAAGGACTGTCTATAATATAATATATTTATTTATATTTCCATTTATATGTATGTACAGGTAATCCTCGTATAATACGGTAAGTTGGTTCCTACAAAATTTCGTGTAATGCGAAACTTTGTTAAATGGGACTAAGAACCAGTACAAAAAGGGGCTACATTCCAAAAGCTAACAAAAATACACTTTTTTTATATAAATATTGGAAACTTTATTTTTATAGTAGTAATAACTTAATATTTTAACTTTATTTTTATAATAGTAGTAACTTAAATAGTAATAACCGAACAAACATGTTATCTTACAAACTGTGATACTTATATATCAGATAATGTACGTTCATTTAATTTTCTTCCTCCTCATCGCTGCTAAACACAATCTCTTCTGCAGCAACCAGATTTCATGTACCTTCTACTTTCTTTAAACGTATGGCGCCTCCGTGGGCAGGAGCAGCAGTGCGTAGCATACGCTTCTTGATTAGACCTGGGTTCGAGCCCGTGACCACCAAATACGGAGGATGTGGAAAGGTCAGGGAATGACCACCGCATATCCCCAGAGCAATATGGTCTTAGTTGCTAATGCTCCTAAAAACCAAATAACAACAACTCTTTAAACGTTACGAACTGCATGCTTCAAAGTAACAATTTTTTATGGTCTGAACAGGCACAAGTTCAATAACCCAGAGATCTCCCAACAAAATACAGTGGAACCCCGCTTTAAAGATATAGACCGGGCTAGCCGGGTGGGTAAAGTACCTGCCTGGCAATCCAAAGGTTGCGGGTTCAAATCCCGCCTCGGACTTGGATTAGAGTAGTGCAAAAAAACTTTGAGAGGTGCATTATAGCCACAGAAGCCGATGCGCTAACAAAAAAAAAAAAAAAAAAAAAATCTCACCCCAGGGGCTTACATCTGGTGAGTATGGGGCTTGGCAAACCCAGGGTCCCGAGCTGGATATCATCGTTCTTCTTTCTTGGTGATTCCCTTCAACTTCTCTCTCTCTCTCTCTCTCTCTCTCTCTCTCTCTCTCTCTCTCTCTCTCTCTCTCTCTCTCAGGGTAACACAGGTTTTTTTTTTTTTTTTTTTGGGTAGTGCAGTATAAGCTTCAGGCTTCCTTGCACCTTATGGCTAATAATAATAATAATAGATTTAACTTTATTAAATTTATTATTTAATAAAATTATTTATTAAATTTATTTATTAATTAACCAATTAAGAGTTAAATGATATGGGAAAATCGGAAGAATATTTTCCAGTTAACAAAATAAAAATAAATTTTCACTTATGTACATAGCTTAATTAATACGTACTGTAATATGTACATACTAACTAATTGATATTTCTGTTCACTGACTTGTTTTGGTTGTAAAATTTAAAACAGTAAAAATGATAAGCAATCACAGCACGCACAAGTTGCAACAAACACGATACACACAAGTGAGATACGAAGTAATGAGTTTCTGAAAATTTATTTGTTTTTTGTGATTGAAGATTTCATGGGGTGGGGGGGAAACACATTTTACCATAATAACGTGAAAACTCACAGAATTCCAGCAAATGCAAGAAGATTGAGCTTACTAACCGTTTATAATTGATTACACTAACAGAAAAGACCAATAAACTGGAAACTGCAAATTGTTTTTATTGTTTTATGGTAGTGACCTCCAGAAATGTTTTACCATAAATAACGTGAAATAACACATTTTACCATAATAACGTGAAAACTCACAGAATTCCAGCAGATGCAAGAAGATTGAGCTTACTAACCGTTTATAATTGATTACACTAACAGAAAAGACCAATAAACTGGAAACTGCAAATTGTTTTTATTGTTTTATGGTAGTGACCTCCAGAAATGTTTTACATAAATAACGTGAAATAACACATTTTACCATAATAACGTGAAAACTCACAGAATTCCAGCAAATGCAAGAAGATTGAGCTTACTAACCATTTATAATTGATTACACTAACAGAAAAGACCAATAAACTGGAAACTGCAAATTGTTTTTATTGTTTTATGGTAGTGACCTCCAGAAATGTGCTTTGGAAAAATATTACGAAGGCGATATCGAGTCAACAACAGAGATTTACAAAAAAACTAGCAAGTCAACAACAGAGATTTACAAAAAAGGAAATGTTGAAAATTACATCTAGCATAATAGCAGGGTTTTCCCAGCACAAAATCTCAATCTCAAAATCTCAAAATCTCTCCGTAGCCAGGTGGGCAGGAGCAGCAGTGCGTAGCACACGCTTCTAGATTAGACCGGGATTCAAGCCCGTGCCCACCAAATGCAGAGAATGCGGAAAGGTCAGGGAATGACCACCGCATATCCCCGGTGCAGGATGGCCTTAGTTGCTAATGCTCCTAAAAACCAAATAACAAACAAACAAAATCTCAAAAACCGTTTTGTAGACGTACCATGTTATACGGGGGGTTGCCTGTATATATATTATATAATATAATTAAAATAATGGATTATGGATCTGGAACACTGCTAGTGATAGCAGAAATGCCTAGCAACCATAATGAGATATAGACAAATGGATTAGATAAGTGTATGGGTAGGAGTGCTGACCTGACAGGTGTAGCTACAATGGAAAAAATTAAAAGTGCCTGAAAAATAAAAGCAGATTACCTAAAAAATTATATAAATAAAATTGAATGAAAATATATAAATGATACTTAATGCTGCAGGTCCTAAGATTTTAACTACATCATCATCAAGGGCCAGCAGCAAAAACCAAAGGAAACATAGCAGTAAGCAAGGCCTCTGTTTCTGTTATGATGTATATGGGGCAGACAGAAAAAGTGAGCAAACATATGCATCATAGCCGACCCAATAGAGACCAAAAAGAAAAGGAAATAAAAAAAACAAAAACAAAAAATACTATAATACTAAAATAAATAAGTAAAATGCAAACTTAAGCTAAAACCAATTGATTCCAGTTAAAGAAAAAAAATTAATAAATAGCAAACTGCCCTACCTGAATTTTAACAAAGAAAGCGAAATATCAGGACAAAAGCAGAGTCAGTATATGACAACTTACTGAGTGAAGAGAACATAACAGGGCTGTAATGGAGACAAAGAAGCAAGCCGATAGTTCCCAGCAAATTTATAATTCATTGGGAACTATCAGCTTACTTCTTTGGTCTCTGTTACAGCCCTGTTATGTTCTCTTCACTCGGTTCGTCGGTAAGTTGTCATATCCTGACTATTTGCTTTTTGTCCTAATATTTCTCTTTCTTTGTTAAAATTCAGGTAGGGTGGTTTTGCTATTCATTAATTTTTTTATTTAACTGGAATCAATTTGTTTTAGCTTAATTTTGCGTTTTACTAATTTTAGTATTATAGTATTTTTTGTTTTTTATTTATTTTTTTCTTTTTTGTCTCTATCAGGTCAGCTATTAATTGCATATGTTTGCTTGCTTTTTCTGTCTGCCACATATACATCACAACAGAAACAGAGGCCTTGCTTATTGCTGTATTTCCTTTGGTTTTGGCTGCTGGCCTTTGATGACGTAGTTAAAATCTTAGGACCTACAGCATTAAGTACCATTTTTATATTTTCATTTAATTTTATTTATATAATTTTTTAGGTAATCTGCTTTTACCTTTCAGACACTTAATTTTTTAATTTTTTCCATTGTAGCTACACTTCCTATATATATATATATATATATATATATATATATATATACAGGAACTCCCCGACTTACGTAAGTTTTTGCATCCCATAGGAATAAATGGAGGTATCGTGAAAATATCATAATAACCCAATAACACATTTATTAATTTATTTTTTTAATTCATTCCGAGTCATTGAAAGCTGGAAATTTCGCTATATTACTAAAGCTATTTATCTCTCTAAAAGGTCATATTTATAATGGAAATTGAATTGTTATCAATTGCTATTCTTTTATTATTATCATATGTTCCCGTTATAAGAATCAGTTTTGAACACCTTTGTGATATTTTTCTAAAGCACTTTCCGGTTTATTGGGCTTTTCTGTTATTGCATTTGTCATAATCCCGATAACTGCAATTGTGTGGGTTTTTACGCTATTATGGTGAAATGTGTTCCCCTACACTGAAATCTCCAATCGTATAAAAAACAAATTTTCAGACACTTCTCTTCATTCCTATTTAAGTATTACAATGATGAAGGGAAAGCAACCAACGAAAAGTGCAAGTGGTGGTAGTATCGGGAAACAAAACAAAATTGATTTAAAAATGAAGATGAAAATGATTAAGAAGTATGAAGCAGGACAAAGTTTGTCATCTATTGCACAGGAATTAGGTCTCGTTGCTTCAACAGTGAATACTATCTTAAAGGACAGTATACATGTAAAGGAACATGTCAAAGGATCAATGCACTTAAGATCGACAGCATTCAGGTGCTATACAAAGATGGAACAGCTGTTAATTATATGGATGGAAAATCAGATTCAGAAGCGAGTGCCCCCGAGTCTAATGACCATTCCAGCAAAAGCAACAAGAATTTTATAAAGATATTAAGGATAAGTAGGGCGAACCCCAAGCCAAGTTCGTGGCAAGCAACGGGTGGTTTAATAGGTTCAAGCATCGTGCTGATTTCCACAACATTAAAGTATGTGGTGAAGTTGCCAGTGCCAATTCTGCAGCTGCAAAGAAATTTTGTGGTGTTGGAAAAAATTATTGATGAAGGCGGCTATTCAACACAGCAAATTTTTATAATGTTGACGAGACTGCTCTGTATTGGAAAAAAATGTCGGATCGAACATACATTGCCAAAGAGGAAAATACAATGCCAAGTTTCAAGGCCACGCTCTTGCTTAGGGCAAATGCAGAGGGAGATTACAAGATTAAAACTACTGCTTGTGTACCATTCTGGAAATCCTCGTGCATTTAAGGGCATCAATAAAGCCAACCTGCCCGTGCACTTCCAGTCGAACCAGAGAGCATGGATAACAGTATCTCTTTGAGGATTGGTTTAAATGCTGCTTCATTACCGAGGTTGAAAAATATTGTAAAGACAATGACATTCCTTTCAAGATTTTGCTTCTATTAGATAATGCTCCTGGACATCCTATGCATCTAGATTATTTCAATTCGAACGTGAGAGTCATATTTCTACTTCCAAATCGAATTTAATATATACTATTTATGCACAACATTTCCTCAGGCGTTGTCTGCAGTAGATGGTGAGAAAAATTTTACATTAAGAGACTTTTGGAAATCTTACAATGTTTACCACGCCATCTTAAACATTAATAAGGCCTGGCCGGAAATTACTGAAAGTTGTTTAAATGGTGCATGGAAGAGAATATGCCCACGGCACGTAAAAGGCTTCGAAAGATTTGAAAAAGACGAATCATATGAAGAGGTTGCAGAGCTACTTCAGTTAGACGTTGATGCCAAAGATGTGAAGGAGTTAATAAAGGAAGAGAGGAGTTTTCTAATGAAGAACTTATTGACTTGCAGACAGTGATAGTGCAAGAAGGAAATGCTGATGAAGCTCAGGATGAACCAAATGAGGAGCTGAAATGCTTCATCACCAGAGAGATGGCAATGGCATTTCTTGAAATTGCATCGGCAATGGCGAGATTTTAGAAGATGGATCCTGACAGTGAATGATTCTTAAAAGTTAATAGAGGGGTGAATGATATGCTTGTTTGCTACAAAGAAATCTACGATGAAAAGAAAAAAGCCACCGTCCAGTCATCCATTAATATGATCTTTTGTAAGGTTGATTGGCCCCCCTTCTAAATCTCTTCAACCTCCGCAGTGGCATACTTATCAGCTGAAGACGTCAGTTCTGGCAATGATGCTCAAGAGGTAAAACTTACTGACGTTATGCCTGTCTCCTTTCTTTTTTTGTAATTTTATAATTTTGAAATGTTTTTTAAATTGCACGCTTTGTAATTTTTCCCACACATGAGATAAAAAAAATTGAATAAATACAATAAATAATTCTATTCACATGTTCGTTGAACATTTCTTTTTTGATTCAATCAGTTCAGTGAGCACAGTGCTGCATAAGCATGGGATTAATTCCCCCAGTTATGTAGCATTCCGCGAAACGCAACCTTTACGTAAGACAGCGAGTTCCTGTATGTATGTGTGTATATATATATATGCACGGGTAGCCCTCAGTTTACGTCGGGGTTAGGTTCCAGGCACAAATGGAATCCTTTATATAATGGAGTCAATCAGAAATCACAGGGTTAGGTAGCCGACCTGGCTAGCCGAGTGGGTACAGTACCTGCCCGGCAACCCAAAGGTCGCGGGTTCGATTCCCGCCTCGGGCTTGGATCAAAGTACTGCAAAAACCTTGGGAGGTGCAATATGGCCACAGAAGCCGATGCGCCAACAACTACCAAATCAAAAAAAAAACAAAAAAAAAAACGGGTTAGGTTCCAGGCACAAATGGAATCCTTTATATAATGGAGTCAATCAGAAATCACAGGGTTAGGTTCCGGGCACCAAAAATTTTACCTACTACTTTGCATCGATTGTTTTATTTTATTACCATTCTTCATAGTTGTAGTAATAGTCGTTGGAGGCATATTCATAACCTTACACACATTAGGGCGACTTTCGTCAGATTCTATCCTCCGAATATTGCACTAGGATTCAATTAACTACTTTTACCAGACATGGCGTATCTTTATTCTATTAAATTAAAAACTTTATTGCACGATTGGAAAAAAAATGCACATGGCTATCACTATTATTATTATTTAATTTATTAATAGCACAATTAATAAAAAAATATTAACATAATAAATTTCCATCACGTGTAAATAGCGTAAACAACAACCAACTGAATGCTTCAATGCATGGACCTTTACTACCCGCATCCACGAGTGGTTACTTTGAGGGCAGGAATCTTTCTCGTCTCTGATACGAATGTGCTGATTGGCTCGGATTGTCCTAAATCATGTGAACAGTGCACGATACATAGCACAGTATGATGCCGATAAATTTTGTCTGGCGATTTTAAACTGTAAATTTATAAAAAAAATTGCACAAATAAATAAAAATAAAAATGGCATTGTGGTTAGTGATTCACACTATTGTGAATCGGTGCAAATCGGACCAGTGCAAAATGAGGGCTACCTGTATGTATGTATGTGTGTATATATATATATATAGCTTTTGCACCCTCTCCTGCTCATTATCATAACAATTTTTCTCCCTGGCTTTCACAAAAAAGAAAAAAATTATAATAAAATTATGTCCTGCCATTGAATTTGCAATTTTTTTAAAAAATTGCAAATTTTTTGGTGCTAAGCTTAAAATATGAAAACAGTTTTTTTTGCAGAATCAGTTGATAAAAGTACACACACACACACACACACACACACACACACACACACACACACACACACACACACAGTCTAATGCTTTCTTGCTTATAGTGCTGATTGGGGCCAGTTATTAGTTTTAAAGTTTGCTTCAGATTTTTGTGTACCTGCCTTATGTTTTTTATAATAAAAAAAAAATTAATTCTAGGACAGCACATTTTATTTAAGACTTGTGAAAAAAGAAATGGTTATTGGGCAATCTGGAGACCTTGTTTAATTTTAAAGTAGCTCATGGTGAAAAAAGGTTGTTTGTACTGTACTTTTTTTTTAATTATTATTATTATTATTTTGCATAAAATAATAATAAAAAATTATATGTGAAACTGTATAGTACAGAGAAAAAATATAGTGAAACAACTAGAGGTTGTTTTAGAATAGTTAGAAATAGTTTCAGTTGATCTTTTTTGCTTCTTTTTAATGTCATACATAGAAGAATCAACATTAAACTCAGCCATGATAATATTACGATTTTCAGCAATTGTATACTTTAGGTCCTTGCAGAAAAGTTTGCCATAACTTCCTGAAGCAGTGTGCTTTCCAGTGGCAATCAAACTCTCGCTATGATATGATTGGATGATCCACTGATGAATTCCATGATGTAAGTCTCTCATTGGTTGCTACTAATGAAAAGTGAGTTTCTCTCTCTCTCTTTCTCTCTTTTTCTCTCTCCCTTTGTCTCCCTTATTTGCAACACAGGTATTTGGCCAACAGATCAAGGAGAAATCCTGCATTTAAGAATGAAAATTAAAGCATTTTTAAAATTTCTTTACATATATATGTAGGGATATCCCCTTAGGCTGTTGGTCAAAATTTGAAAACAGAAAGCTCATAATTGAGAAATACATAAACACTGAAGTTCTGAATCAGTTAACAGTGTCACATTCTAAGTTTAAAAAACAAAAAAAAAATATCTTGCTTTGCAAATTTGAGGTAGTTTCAGTGACAATAGCTGTAAATTTTGATCGAGAGCAACCAGTGAGAGACAGTATATTATGGAGTTTATTACCGACAAGTCATTCAGTCATATAGTATGAGATGGATTAGCATCAAGCTTATAATTTCAGATGAATGTTAAAGAGATGAAGCATTAAAATTCAGACTGAATTACAGATCAAGAGATAAAATTTATTTAGGTAGAAAACTCCATAAGATATATATGGTATTAATGCCGATTTAAACAATCACTGTTTCATCCTGCTCATCAGTTACAGATTGGTGAAAGCCACTGTATTAATGTAGTTTACAAAAAAAAAAAACAATCTAAAGGTTTGGGTGGTAAAATGAATGTGTTATGCCAGCCTTATACTTTGTGTAAGAGCTACAGGACAAGACCCATGAGTTTTCCATTACAAATTGTCATTGGTTTCTAATCTTGTTAAGATAGCAACATACTTGAGCCTTTCTATTGAACTTTTGCCATAAATTACACATTGCAGACATGCCTTAATTCTAAAGTAATATATGCAGTATGGGTACTATTCTTTCACTTTAAATTTGAATGCAGTAAGAATTTTTATGCCTCTGAGATAATCTCCTTGCCCATTAGCAATCAAAAAAAAAAAAAATCTTTTTTTTTTTTTTTTTTTTTATATTCTTATGGTGTGATTTTGTTTAACTAGTGCAAGAGCATTGTTTCTATTTAATTTTAATGTATTTTGACAAAAACATTTTGTGAAAAATGCACATTCTGCATTCCAAACAGTTGATTTACAGATGGCAGTCACTTAAGTTGGGACTTACTGTAATTATAAAACTCTGGCATATTGAACCAAAATTGGTGGACAGTAGGATAGCTTTGATAAACTTGTTATTTCTATTACAGTTTATGTAATGTATTGACAACTAAGTCCATATTGCACTTGTACAGATATACATGTATATGTCTGTACAAGTGTGTTCACAGGTTGTGTGCTTTAAAAAATTCAAATATCTTCCAGAAAAAATAATTCGTACTCTTGGCTAGCTGCAGCCGTGATTGAAAAGGCCTTTAAGAATATCTCCGGTCTCTAATGAGATTCTTACCCAACTCCCCCCCCCCCCCAAATAAATAATATAATTGACTAGTGCCAAAAACTACTATTCTATGTGGAGGACTTTAGTAAGCCAGAGGAAGGAAAAAGATCTGTAGTGTGTAGTAAGGTTGGTCCATTTAGCTGTTGGATTACTGGATCATCAAATACTAAAATAATGGATTTTTACTGTTCTTTATACTTGTTACGGACATGTGTTAAAAAATTGAAATATCTTTATCAGATGTACCATATAATAAAAATAGAATAACTCTTAATGTAATTTTTGTTTCACATACAGTAGAACCTCGCTAATTAAATTGCTTAGCAATGGCTTATTGTCACAGTACTCACCTCAAAATCTGTAATGAAAAATTTGAATTATTATAAGGTTATTGTAAAAAAAATTTTTTTTTTTTTTTTTTTTTACTTTTCTCATATATGAATTCAAATTTTTAATTATGGATTATGAGGTGTATATATAGCTACTGTATATACAGCTTTCATCACTTCATGCATTTGTTTTGCTTCATTACCTTGCAAATGAAGAAATTTTAAACAGATCAGAACACAGCCCTCAGGTTCTGTAATCAATGGATTTAGAAAAACAAATACATTAACTAGTGTGTGTGTGTGTGTGTGTGTGTGTGTGTGTGTGAGATATTAAATCCCCTAACTGATATTTCTAGGTGGAGGTACAGTGGCAGACAAAAAAAAAAAACTGCTTACTTGTGAATTTTTCAAATAATGTGCTTTGCACTGCATTGTGGGTTGCAGAAATGTTTGAAATGCATTTGTTAGATGGGATATATATATCTGTGAATGAAATCCAATAAAAAAGACTCCACCTGACATACCTAATTGCCATAAATATCTTCCCAAAGGATAAAATGCATTATGACAACCATACATACATTTTATTGCATTTACATGTACAAATTTAAATGACAAGTTAACATAATAGTATTATGTACTGTGAATCAGCAGAAATAAGTCCTCAATATTTTGGTGTTCCTCCTTGAGCTGCATTTACAGCCTTGCAGTGATCTGGCATAGAGTTAATCAACTTCTGGATATATGGTTGCCCAATTTCGTGGTACCACACCCTTATAATGCTTGCCTGCAACTAAATCTTACGTGTTGACTTCTTCTGAACAATTTTAGATGACATTATGTACGAACAGTTTTCAAATCTAGACTGTTGCCAGACCAGTCCAACACTGTAATGCCAGCATTTCTGAGGTATGACTGAACCTTAAGGGAGAAAAATGAGGGAAAACATTGGTGTAAGTATGTTTTAAGCCTTGTGAGACAAGAAGACAAATTAATCATTAAATCTAAATAGCATAAAACTTATCAATTTTGCTGTGTGGCAAGGTGCTGAGTCCTGTTGAAAAATGCAGTTTTGAACGTCTGTGTGGTGATCCCTAATAAAGGATTTCAGGCACTCCAAGATAGCAGTGTAGGTTTCTGCATTCACTGTTCTGTTAATAAACTTAATTCACCCCACCCCTTTGCTTGTTATGCATCCCCAGACCATCTGACCGGCAGGGAACTTTACAGTCAGTGTTATGCAGTCAGGATGGTATGCTTCCGATATTTGCCTTGCATGCAGGTTGAATTTCGATTAGTCAGCAAAGATGACTGTTTTCCATGAAACATGCATTTTAGCCCAAGTCTCTTCTTCCTCATTTGTTGGGTTAACAACTTGGGCCGATAGGCATGCCGGCCACATTCCAAAAGCTGTCTTTGGACTAAAGGCAATCTCAGAGTCTAGTTTTAGATCAGGAGCATGAGCCTGGCAATTACAAAGGCATAGCCATTTCAAATATCGATCTTGGGAAGGCTAGTCACTCTCTTACGGTCTGATCCAGGTCTTCTCTTCACATCACCTGTTTCACGCTTTAATTTCAGCACTTGGGATACTGTTAATTTCAGCACTTGGGATACTGTTGACTGGTGGCAGCCTATTTTATCAGCGATAGCACATATAGCTATTGCTCTGTCCCTTCCTGGGCCAGAGCAACAGCTACACTTTTTTTTTTTCTTGGTGTCAATTGAACATATGGAGCCATGATTACACTCTGCAAAACAGGATACTAATGAGCGTGTATACCTTTCCAACACCGTATTAATATAAACGGCTGATGCAACACCTTGCAATTACTGTCTGATGCAATATCTTATACATTTCACTACAAATGTTACTTTTTTTTAAGGTGATGCAGTTTTTTTTTGTTTGCCACTGTAAATACTTATTGACCACCCCTCATGCCTAAAACAAACTTAATTATACTCACAAAGGAACTAAAATACAAGATTTGTCATACGGTATTGCTACAAAATTTAATGAGAATGAACCAAATAGAAGATTGGAATTTGCCAAATGGGTTTTGTCTATGAGTATTGCAAACCTCAGATATCATTCATTTCATAGTGTTTTGTTGACTGATGAAGCCACATTTAAACTAAATGGAACTGTTAATCGCCATAACTGTTTTTTATTACTCTGTTAACAACCACCATTTATCCTTTAAGAAGGATTTAATTGCTCCTGGCCTTTTTTTCCCCCCTTTGGGGGAACCATGACATGAGAAATCTGAGACTGCTAAAACCCTGCAATCTGATCCCAGGATGATGGATCGAATTGCAGGGTTCCATTGAATGGACACTGTGTTCCCTGGATTTAACACCTTTGACTTTTTTGTGGGGATTCTTAAAGGATACAGTATTTAGTAATAGGTACAGGCCCCTGTTGGAGCTGCAGTAGTCAATAGTTAGAAAATTTGAGAACATTTTTGAAGGATTTTTGTGCCTTGTTGTGTGTGTGTTACTCCAAAGACTGAATTTTGTCAAGACCAATATGTCAGCCATATTGAACAGACTTATTTAAGTTTATGTATTCCTTCCTATTGTGTTAGCATTAATTAAAATATTTAAAATAGTGTTGTTATCCACAGTCAAACATGTTTCCTTACTTATGAATTGCCTTGTAAAATCTATTTTTCCAAAATTATCTGATGCAAAAGTGTAAGGTAGCATATTTACCAAACAAAGAATTAACCTCTCATAATTAGCATTAGCATTATAGGCATATGATGTAAGAAAGCAAGCTTATGCAGCATCAGCAAAAAAAAAAAAAAAAACTTCCATTTCATACCTCCGTTCGTTCGAAATACCTGTCCAGCTGAGCCTTAAATTTATTTTGGCTATCAACTTCCACAACAAGGGATGAAAGTCTGTTCCACCAACCAACTACCCGCTGGCTAAAGGCAAATTTTCGCACATCCATCCTACATCTGTCTTTCCTCAATCTGAATTTATGCCCTCTCAGGTGATTATTCTGAGCAAGAGGAAGAATCCCATTGGCATTGAGCATGCTCAAACCATTCAAAGCTTTATACACCTCTATCAGATCACCTCACCGGTGCCTAGTCTTCAGACACTGTAATTTTCAAAACTCAAGCCTTTCTTTGTAAGAGCAACCCTTTGTTCCATTCACTAATCTTGTTGCCCTTCTCTGTAATCGTTCCAGCAGCTCCACATCCTTCTTGAAATGAGCCCTCCAGACCTGTATACAGTACTCAAGGTGTATACAGGTCTGGAGGTCTCATTTCAAGAAGGATGTAGAGCTGTTGGAACGAGTACAAAGAAGGTACTCGTTCCAGAAGGAATTCATAGAGCCTGCATGGTGTTCCTCAGAAATAACATTAAATTTGTTATTAAAATATAAGAGCATGCATATACACACAGTTACTGTGAATATGAAAATTTATTTTTACAATAAGCATAAAATTGTTGGGCAGACACCTGCAGATTAATATTCAATGATAAATATTTACATGAAGTCATGTTATAAACATATAAAGGTTAGGTTGCAGAATCAAAAGGTGGTAGATGACTTTCATCAACCGGTGAAATACCACCACTTTGCTTATTGGAGGCTTGAAGTGGTGAAACCCATGTTTAGTCTCCAGAGCAAAGTTTCCGGCATCCCCCTCCCCCCATACTTATCCTTCAACCCATGCACGGTACTAAGTACTATAGGTTTCGATACCTTTCGTGTTTGGGGTTTTCATAAAAAAAAAAAAAAAAAAAAAAAAAAAAATCAGCCTTCAGCCAACTACTTAAGTTAGAAAATTGCTTAAAAAATAAATAAAACCCTATTATCATATTTTTTAGTTTATTTTTAGGAAGACTATTTTTAGTTCTCCCTGGCTAAAACAAGTTGTGGCTGTAATTAGCCTGCCTCGGGTAGAGGGAGTATTCCAAGTTTTTTTTTCAACTTGCACAACATGCAAATTGACCTGTGAGCAAGCACACTTTTACTGACAGCTACATAATACAGGTAGAAGTAAGTGTATGAATTATTTTGAACAGGGTAAAAAAAAAATCAATGAGAAATATACATATACACCGTGTTATATGCTAAAAATTGGAATGTCTCAGACACCCAAAACAACGCATGTCTGAAGTAGGTTATTGTATCTGCATATTCAACTGACTTAGATGATTTTGAGAGAAAAGCTGCACAACTAGCTTCCAATTGCTTTTCACTACATAGTAATGAAAACTGATTGCAGTTTTTTTCTGCAGTCACCTAGAAATACTTTCATAAGCAGCTTGCAAGGTTTAATGTGTTAAGATTCAACCCTGAAAAGTTTACCAGGAATATTGGCTATAATGTTAAATTTCGGCTTCAGTTACATCACAGACATTAGCTGTATTTTATTTTTTAACCCTGCAGTATTAGACCTATGAAGTCTAACTCGAAAGTAGCGAGTGCGTTAACTGTTAGGTGAAGATAAAAATCTGTGATGATTTTCTGTACCTGCAGGCAGATTTTTACTTGGTATGTGTTTTGATTTATTATTAATTTATATACAGTGGATTCCAGTTATTTGGGCCACTGGTTAATCGGGGCAGCCGTTTATTTGGGGCAAATCTTAAAAAACAGAAACCAATCAAGAAAATAGCGAGGGTTTACTTTGCTTAACTGGGACAGCATGCCGATTAATCGGGGCAGGAGACCGCAGCACTGGAGATTACCCTATGATTGTCTCCGACGGTACCACGTGGTTCGGTCGAAATTCTAGAGGTCACAACCATAAAACACTAAAAACAATTAGCAGTCACCTGTTTATTGGGCTTTTCTGTTAGTGAAATTTATCATAAACTGATAGTAAACTCAATCTTATTGAATTTGCGATAATACCGACAGCTGGAATTCTGTGGGTTATTATGGTGAAATGTATTTACATTTCCATGAAATCTTCAATCATATAAAAAAATTAATTTTCAGATCTTCTCTTCATTCCTATTTTTAAAGCTTTGTAACTCGTTACTCCGTTCTCACTTGTGCGTATCGTGTTACTTGCAATTTGTGTGTGCCGTGTTCTTTGTTATTGATTGCTTATCTTTTTACTGTTTTAAATTTTAACCCCCACCCACAAATGTCAGTGAACAGAAATGTCAACTAGTTTGTGATTCCGATTATCACGTATATTCTTCCGATTTTCACATATCATTTATTTTTTTTTAATTGGTAACGTAATAAAGGGTAAATTTGTGCTTAATATATCTTTGCTTTTATAGCCTGTGGATAATATGCCTCCTATTTTAGCTAATTAGAATTGCTATTTAATAGAATTAAAATTCAATTCACAAACGTGATCAAAATGACCGGTGCTTACTGCACATCGTATAGTGAACAGTACTTTACTGTGTTGAGTTCGTCGTAACGTGATTTGATTGTGCAGTGAACCAATTGTAAAGGGGGGGTACATTGTATTTTTAACTATTTACGTGAAACTTCGGATAATTTGGGCAGCCCCTTAATCGGGCCAAAATGCACTAGTCCCGATGTGTCCCAAATAACCGCAATGGACTGTATTTGGCAAAAGGTGTATTATTTTTGAATGATCTCTTCCATTGCAGTATGAATGCATATTGGAGAACAGTAAGAATAGAGAAAATATGATAATGGAAGAAGGTATATATAAAATATAAGTTTCAAATAAACAGTAACAAAGAATTCTTCAGTGTCTAGTATTAATTTTTTTTTCATGTGCTATGAAAACATTCAAATTCACACCAAATTTTGAATGTGTTTTACATAAATTTTACATGTCTTTAAGCATGTAAAATTTGATATAAACTTTTGGGGGGGGGGGATTGAAAATGGAAGTTAAAAAATATTAGATATCTTTTTTACTATTAAAATTATTTGTGCCAATATGCACATTTGAGATGTCGTGTTTCAGTTTAAAATGGAAGAGAACAGTTTCATCTTTATGTTAAATTTATACTTATAACATTATTTTTTAAAAATAAAAGGTGTGAAAAACACTGCTTTTTTTAAATGTTTAATATATGTTTTATTAAAAACTAAACTTCCATGCAGTAAATAATCCAGTAAATAATCAAGAAAAAATGAAATAGTCGTATATACTCCAAGCAGAATTCAAAACCCATAAATTAAAAAGAAAATTTAGAAATTTTATTCAGGTTGTGTGTGACCATTTTTTTACAAATAGGGGCTACTACTGCAGAGTTAAATATAGTGAACTCCCATTATAGCACTTTCAAAAGGATTGGGCCATCTCAAAGAGCACTATAAGATGGAAATTATGAGCGGGCCCTCCACTCTTTTTGAATGTGTTTTTCAATGGTATATTGGTAGGTAAATTTGATTTTTATAGGGTTTTTTTTTTGCAGTGTTTATGAAGCATTGGTTTATGTGCAAGACTACACTTGGTTGTTTGTAGCACTTTCGACCTCCTTTTGTTAAAAAAAAAAAAAAAAAAAAAAGAATAATTTTCAGTTTAATGACTGATAAATGAAGTATTAACATGTTTTCGTTAATGAAATTTATTGATGCCATGTTGTGAACATGCATGACTCAAGTAAAGTGGACAACTAATGTTGAATTTTTAAAAAAAAAGAGGCCTGACAAGAATGTGCATGTGTAACAAATGAACAGCTAGACACTGATTTATAAAGAGTGGCATTTCTACTTTCAAAGGTCAGAGTCAAATAAAAAAACAAATGTCACCTGCACTGGAAACTAAGGTTGTGAAACTGTAACTGGACCTGAATTTCCAGGGACTAACATAACATAAGTTGAAAATTTGGTCTTAATATGACTTTATTAATATGTATTTTGTTCTAATACATGAAATATACTTTCATTTATTTCTGTGGGGGAGGGGGAGAAGAGGCTATCGGATCTTAAAAGCTTTCCAGGGACCAAAAGAAACGTGTGCTGAGAAATGAAAATGTCAATTGAACTTGTTCTTATTAAGTAATGTTTAAACATCGAATAACATACTTCCATTACAAGTTAATCTACACAGTGCATTTTTTTTTTTTTTTTTTTTTTACCTCTTTCTATGATTATCTTCTTATCAATTAGTTACTAAGATTATAACTTTACGGAACACTTAATAAAACTCTAGTTTACATTCTCGAAACTTAGCCATTCAGTTTAATTATAACTGTATAATATTTAATGCTCTTCTCCTATTTAAATCTCTTTTCTCTTTATGTATACTTGTTGTTATGTAATAAGGCTCATGAACATAGTGTTTATGAGCCTTACAATATGTGTGAAGTGTTCACAAACTGTCTAATGCTTACAATACTGCATTTAATCTGAGTTTCTTTTTTGTTTTACAAATTGTATGGAAAAAAGAATAATTGTCTGATTTTAATAAAACTTGATGGCTTGACAAATCTTTTTGTAGGAACCAGATATAACATTTTTGTGAAAATTTGCCCACTGGGGATTGAGTTATATGCAGATGATGGATATGAAGACAATAGGTGCTTTTACATATATGCTAACTTGACTAACAGTACTGCATTAAATCAGGGGCTTAGAGGGGAACAGGTATCCTGTGTATCAGACACTCAGCCTAAAACACTGATGGATCCAATATCTCTCTATTACAGAAGATTTAGGAGAAGTCCGGTTGGTCTGCCTCCCTAAAATCCACTCATGCACACCTTCTCAATGGTAAGCCCTGTTACGTCACTTAGGTGGCAACGAACGTGTAGAGTAGTTCTCTTCAAGACGCCTGGTCAGCGTGAAGAGGAAAAGACTAAACCCTCCAGCATATGACAGCACGACAAAGGAAATGGCCCTCAGTCCCCAGCAGCTTTCACTCTCCCTCTTATGACAGCAAGAGGATCAGAGTGGAAGCAGAGGGTGCTAAGAATCTCTGGGTACGACCAGGCTGCCATGCACGGAAACTGAACTTGGCCTGTTATAACGTAAGATCACTCATCGGTGAAGACAGTATATTAGAGCTGGAAAAGGAATTAGAAAATGTGAATTGGAATATCATCGGTTTGGCTGAAACAAGAAGAAGAAATGAATCACTTATAAGTTTATCAAGTGGAAATCTGCTGTACACCAATGGAAACAGTGAAAGGAGTGAAGGTGGAGTTGGGTTTCTGGTCCATAAAGATTTTAAAAACAACATTTTGGAATTCAAAAGTACATCACCAAGGGTGTCAAGACTAATACTCAAGATTTCTAAGAGGTACAAGCTAAAGATTATAATGATTTATGCACCAACATCGAGCCATGATGATGAAGAAGTTGAAGAAATGTACACCAAAACCCACTACACTATTATTATGGGGGACTTCAATGCTAAGGTTGGAAAAGGGCAAAACAGCACAGAAAGAGGAACTGTACGAAATTTTGGAATTGGTGAAAGAAATGAAAGAGGTGAAAGACTTGTGGAATTGCACAATCTCAATTACTGTCGGTAATGAACACTTTTTTTCAAGAAAAGGGAGAACAGAAAGTGGACATGGAAGAGTCCAAATGGATTAACAACTAATGAAATCGACTTCATCCTCACTAACAGAAGATATATTGTGAATGATGTTACCATCCTTAATAAGGTAAATGTTGGAAGTGATCACAGAATGGTAAGATGTACACTTGATATAGATGTAGGAAAGGAAAGGAAAAAACTGACTCGAGTAAATAATACAAAGGTATTTGAGATAACAGAGGAGGAGAAAAAGCAGTATGTACTGGAACTTAAGAACAAGTTTGAGCTTCTGCAGACTGCTCAGGACCAAGATATCAATGAGGAATACTACAATTTTCTGAAAGTGATAAAGCCCAAGAAACTATAGGGAAAAAGAAATCCAAAGAAGAAAAAATTAGCCAAGAAACACTTGTCGTGATGAACCGAAGACGACAAATGAAGAGCAAGAAAAACACTGACAGGGAGAAAATTGATTATACTGAGTTATGCAAAGCCATTATAAAGAGACTCGGAGAGGACATAAGAAGATTTAACACAAGAAAAGTAGAACAAACATTAAGGAAAAACAGAGGATTTAAATCAACAGCCATGAGCAGTAATACAGAAAGACAAATGATACTGAAACTGAATTAGCGATGGTGTACTTATAAACAGCAGAGAAGGCATAATTCAAATAGCAGAAGACTGCTATAGAGAATTATACAAGGAGCGAGGGAATGATGCCAGCAGTGGGGAAGATGGATTGCAAAGTAGGAACACATACGACATACCCGATATTCTTCCTGATGAGGTAGAACATGCATTGAAGAAAATGAAGAATCAGTAAGCCCTGGGGGAATATGAAGTTACTGGAGAGCTGTTAAAACTGGCAGGAAGAGACATAACACAAAAACTGGCAAGGCTCTTCACAAAGTGCATTAGAAAAGGTGTGACGCCTAAGCAGTGGAATAATGCAATCATAGTTTTGCTGCATAAGAAAGGAGAGAAATCAGAAATTGGAAATTATAGA
Source organism: Mastigoproctus giganteus (assembly GCF_048544385.1). NCBI lineage: Eukaryota > Metazoa > Arthropoda > Arachnida > Uropygi > Thelyphonidae > Mastigoproctus > Mastigoproctus giganteus. The sequence continues at coordinate 82,269,614 of NC_143584.1, forward strand.
CCAATTAGCTTGTTATCCCACATCTACAAGTTGTTCACAAGGGTCATTACTAACAGATTAGAAAGAATACTTGATGAGAATCAACCGAAAGAGCAAGCTGGCTTTAGGACAGGATTCTCAACTATGGATCAGCTTCATGTAATATCACAGCTAATGGAGAAAGCAAATGAATATAAAACACCATTATGCCTGGCATTTGTGGATTATGAAAAGGCATTTGACTCCATACAGCATAAGGCAATGTTTCAGGCACTGGAAAGACAAGGCATAGATACCCCATATATTATGATTTTGAAGAAAATATATGAGAGCGATTAGACTAGACAAAGACAGTAGGAAATTTAAAATTGAGAAAGGAGTTCGACAAGGAGACACAATATCTCCGAAGCTGTTTACTGCTGCCGTTGAGGAAGCTTTTAGAAGATTAGACTGGTCGCAGAAAGGAGTCAGTGTGAACGGAGAGTACCTAAACCATTTATGATTTGCAGATGACATTGTGGTCATAAGCCACGATCCCAAAGAATTACAGGAAAATCTTAATCAGTAATGCACAGTTAGTAAGGATTTTGGGCTAAAGATGAATATGGCTAAAACAAAAGTAATGATGAACAAGTATGTCACAGAAAGGGAAATAATGATTGAAGGAGCAGTAATTGAAAAGGTATATACTTATATACCTAGTATACTTATCTGGGACAAGTTATTAGTTGTAATAATGATAAGTGGCTGGAAGTCAAGAGAAGAATAAATTTTGGATGGATAGCATTCAGGAAATATAGTCACATACTGAAGAGCAATATCCCAGTTTGTCTGAAACATAAAAATTTTTTTTTTTTATGTCAGTCCCAAACACGAGAGGTATTAGAACCTATAGTACTTAGTACCGTGCTTGGGTTAATGAATGAACCAATGTATACTCCCCACCATGACTTATGGAAGTGAAACTTGGGTGCTCACCAAAAAGAATGGAAGAGAAGCTGAGAACTACACAGCGAAGAATGGAACGAATTATATTGGGAATCAGACTGTTAGATAAGAAGAGAAACACATGGATTAGGCAGCAAACTCAAGTAAAGGACATTCTTATCAAAACTAAAGAACTAAAATGGTCTTGGGCAGGACACATAGCTCGAAGACATGATGGCAGATCAACTAAGAAAATAACAGAATGGTACCCAAGAGGAGCTAGAAGAAAACCTGGAAGACAAAGGCGGAGATGGATAGATGAACTTCATGAGTTTTTGGGTAGTAAATGGATGGCCAGTGCTCAAAACAGAAGGAACTGGAAAGTTGCTGGAGAGGCCTTTATCTTTATCCTGCAGTGGATTGAAAATGGCTGATGATGATGACGACTGCATTAAATCTATGAATTGCTTTTTCCCTACAAATTGTATGGGGAGTGAAATAACTGTCTAATTTTAATGAAATTTGGGATGGCTCAACAAATTCATATACAGTGGAATTGTTAGTTATCCGGAATAATTTGAAAGGCTGGTCTTTCTTCTTTTTTTTACATTAATGGTAGTACAGTAAGCGCCGGTTATAATGATCGAGTTTACTGCCCATTTATAACAGATTGTACAAACAAAAAGCCAAATAAACCAAAAAACTGCAAATTGTTTTTGTTTTATGGTTGTGACCTTCAGAAATGTGCATTAGAAAAATATCACAGAGACAACTGGGTTCTCTCGGAAACCATGAGTGAATTTCAGATTAGTTTAGCTCCAGATTCGGTAAGAATAATATTGGCCCGAAACTGTGTGATTTTTATTTTTTTTAATGTTTTTTTGAAAATGTGAATGAAAAGAAAAGAAAACAGTTTTAACAATTCAACAAAAAACGGAAATTATTAATAGAATTAGAAAAGGTGAAAATTTAAGAAATCTCTCCAAAGAGTTTAATGTGGGGACTTCAACAATTTGCAACATCAAGAAAAATTCCAAAGCTATAACAGAATTTGTGTCAATTATGGGTAGTAAATGCCAATTTAGAGAGTGCACTCACTTTACTTTTTTGTTTTCTTCAGAGCAAAGTTTAGGTGAACCAGTGTCTGGCCCAACGTTGTGCGAAAAAGCACAATCTTCATTAACTCTTAATCGAAAATTAAGAGGTAATCAAGATTAAGGCAAACACAAATGGCTGAAAAATTAAACTGACATGGTATACGTGAACTAGATATTCAAGGCGAGAAACTTTCTGCAGACAGATCAGCAGCGGTGTCCTTTAAATGTAAGTTTGCTTCAGTTAAGCAAATTTACAAGAAAGAAAACGTTTATAATGTTGATGAGATGGGCTTATTATGGAAAGCATTGTCAAGAAAATCCCTAGCCACAAAAAGAGAAATGCCTGCACCAAGTTTTAAGATGAGAAAAGAGCAAGCTACAATTGTTGTGTGTAAATGTGATTGGGTTGCACAAATTGTCCGTGCTCGTTATCGGTAAGCCGAAAAAACCGAGCATTTAAAAATCTTTCTAATTTTCCTGTTTTGTATAAAAATGCCTGGTGGAGGTTTCTGTTTTCCGAGATTAGTTAATTTTTTTTTTATTTAATTTAATCGTAAGGTAAGATTAAATTTATTTAATCTTACCAGAAAATTTAGCTATCCGGAAGAGGTCTGGCATCAGTTAATCTGGATAACTGATGCTCTAATGTGTATATATATATAAGAAGTTATGTGGAAGCATATGAGGAAATGGCAAACAGAAACAGATAGCCTCAGCTAATTATTGATGGGATATATTGAGTGGAGCTATCCTAGTTAACGTTCCATTCAATGTATCCATATATCTATAATTAGCTACATCATTTTAATTTTACTATTTTATTTTATTATATTCTATGTGTTTATTTATAGGATACAACAAAGAAGTCCAACTTAGGTTATCTAAATACTTGGCCCTTTGACCTGATGGATATAGTTTTCACCCCTAATACTTATATTCTAAATTCTCCAATTTATCCAGTTGGTATTATATTTACAAAAAATTAACGTTTTTTTATGTATATATATATATATATATATATATATATATAAATTGATGTATTGATTAGATTGTATGCTGTACCCTCCTTTTTATTTTATGATATATTCTGTTTCCAACTATTTCAACATTATTTAAATATTTGTATAATTATATATATATATAGCAAATATAAATTTCATGAAAAACTGTCCAATAGAAGTCATTACGTGTAGACGGACAAACATGGTGAAGATAGATAACAGAACACATATGCTAAAATGTGCCTAAAAAAACTGGAAAAATATGGTAGGCCTTATTTGATATATTTTTTTTAGTAAAAATTTAGCTACAATTTATAAAAAAATTATAACGGAACAGTACAGTTACATTAGTTATATATGCATATAATATTGCACTCAAAATTAAAATTTATACATTTTAAGTATAGCGTAGTACCATTCCTACACCTATGCTTTATATTTAAGATATTCAACAAGCAATTTGTTTTGTCGGGCAAACACTCGTAAAACAAATCCATATTGTTAGAGCTGTAACCTTTTATAATTTCAGAAATTTTTGCAACATTCATTACAGACCTTATCATTAATGTTTGACATTTCGTTACAAACGTTTAGAGATTTTTTTTTTTTTTACTAGCCATTCACTCTTGGATGGCTACTTAAAAGAAGGTTCTTTCCTCACCACTGAAAAGAAATAAAAAGGAAAACAGAATTATTAATACACATTTTGGTTTATATCTGGATAACCTGTTTCTGATTAATTTCTTACTGTTACGGGATTGGGTATATTCTGCCTACTTCTGAATTATATCTTTATTTGCTACTAGAATTGAGTTTTCTTCAGAGTACTATCCTGAGAGGATGTAAAACTTTCCTTAAAGCATATGCCCATCTACACCAAGAATGAAATAGTAAATAAACAAAACAGGCAAAGCTGAAAATGTACCAGTTGAATTCATTACACCAATTTACATGACAAAATCTTATTACCTTCTCATGTGACAGGTAGGTACAGTACTTCAACTTTTGATTTTTGCTTAGCAATCAGGAGCTTTTGAAAGAGTTAATTCTAAACAAGTAGAAATACAGCAGTTGTATTTCACATCCGACTTATTGAATAGAATATCACTTGATTTTTGTGATCTGGGTTGAGGAAAAGAGAGAGAATGTCTTGTGAATTGATGTAATAAACATACTGACATGCTCCCTACCCACTTCACCTTGAATAGTTTTATAGATCTGAATCATTCACAAGAATTTTAAAGTAATATTCCTCAGAAATTTACTTAGGAGATTGTTGGAATTTGAGATATCGAGGAATTTGACTTAATGTCAAGTTCTAGAGAGTTTACTGAATACCTGCAAGGTGTAGCAATAAACTTTCCTGACTGGTGCAGTAAGAACACAAAGTCAAAGAGCTCAAAAATGGTTTTATTTTTATTTGAAGTAATCACAACTTTAATGAATGCACTTATTACGCTGTTCTAAAAGTTTCTGAAAAGTGTCCAAAGAGGTGGTTTAGTTCCACAGTTAAATTTTTCTTTATACCCTCAGTATCTTGAAATCTCTTTCCCTTGAAACAGCTTTCACCTTGGTACAGAGGAAGAAGCCACTAGTTCTAGATCTGGAGTTCTAGAATGGTTGTTCTGCACAGTGCCATCTTTCATCAGAAATGGCTTCACAACCAGCTGGCTTTCTCTCAAAATTGCAGCCTCACCCAGGAAATGCACCTCAATAATCTTTAAAGCCCCTGTACGTAGAACAGAGCATTGATTTTTCCCCTTCAGTTACAAATTATTTGTGAATCACACCATTTGTCAAAAAAAAACTTGATTAGCATTGTTTTGATCCTGGACTTACATAAATGAAAATTTTTGAGCCATGGTGGTGATTTTGAAGTCCACTGCATGCTCTGCTGCCTTGTTTTTGGTTGTACTGAAATACTCAACACTCGTATTTTGCTTATCTGTGAGGCTGTATAGCACAAATTTTGCGCAGACCTTCATTCCTCCTAAATCTTCATGCACAATTTGATGAATCATCTCCTTGTTCATATCCAACTCATCAACCATCATTCTGAGGGTCAAAGCACAATTTGTTGCTACAATTTCAGAAACTTTTACAATTCTGCCTCTCATTTTGAGAGGTTGGTGGATGCCCACTTCTTGGATCATTGTGAACATCCTCATGTCCGTCTTTGAACTGCTTATACCAATCATACTGGTACAACTTGGTGTTTTATCACCATAATTTTTTTTACATTTCGTACATTTCTGTTGCATTTTCTGGTTTAAAGCAAAATTTGATATTTGTTCATTGTTCCATTGCAAAATCGTGACACAGAATGTTAATGCTACTAATGAAACTGGTTGTTACTTGCAACCTATCAGCCTACCGGACAATCTTTTTATCACCACCTGTTGGAGGAAATTGGGACCACAACAGCACCAATCTTGGTACTTTATTGCCACACCTTGTACATAAACATGGGCATATTTTCAGGACCTGAGAATAATTTAAAAATTTTATATCAATTTGAGTGGGAACAGAGCTATGTCTGTGGAGTTTTCATTGGTAGAAATAATCAGATGATACTTGGTATGCTGCTTATTATTTATTTATTTCTGTTATTTTTTTTTTTATCATAGCCTTCTTTTAAAATTCAAACAACCATAACTGTTCTTTTTCAATTTGTTAAGAATTATTGGTATTGAAGTCATGTTTATGTCTAGCAAGTTTTTTGAATGAAGACCAAACTAGGCAAAGATTATAGGATAGACATCTACCTTCTGATTGCTCTAAGGGCACAGAATGTAATGAGAAACTTCTGCAAAGCAAGCATGAGTTTTAATCTTCATTTATATACTTTTAACTTTCTGTTAACTATGAATTTGATGCTCTGGGCTCAGGGTTATTTGAGGGCAGGAGATGCCAGTTTATACTTCCAAAATCTTTGACTGTTTTTTGTTATCATTTAGCAAAATTGTAAAAATTGTTTCTTAAGAAATTCAAGAAAGAGAATTAAAAATATATTTAAATTTACTTGTTGCATGCCTTAGTGTTTTTATATCCCTTTTAGGCATTGTGCCACTGGTGAAGGAATGTTTGTTTTTCACACATTGGAAGGAGAGAAAATTTATCGCAAGGTACATCAAGCTACTTTGGCAATTGCAGAAGCCCATCATCGAATGAAAAGGCATGGAGAGAGCTCATCTAGTGCACAATCTCAGGTAAACTATTTTTTTGTGTGTGTTTATGAGATTGTATTTGATTATGAGATTGTATTTGATTAAGTTTTTGTAACAAAATGAGTAAGATAATGTTAAAAAAAAAAAAAAAAACAGCATGAATAAAGAGTTATTACCTTTATTAGAAGTTTGATCTAATATATCTTACATGTTGTTTGTATGAGCAAAAAAAAGAAAGCCATATTTTAACTTCATTTAATCATTTTTCTCTTTCCTGGTGATTCCCTTCTATTTCTCTCTCTCTCTCAGTGGTAACTCAATTTTTTTTTTTTTTTTAGCTGGTGCAGCAAAAGCCTCAGGCTTCCTTTCACCATATGGCTAAGAATAATAATAATAATAATTCAGTTTTAGCTGGGATAACATCACTGTTTTCTTCAATTTAATTTTATCATCATAATTCTGTTTAGATGCACCAGTTCTGTTGATATACAAGAAATTCTCTTTTCATTTTACAGGAATCTACATCTCATAGAGGGTCTTCATCTCGAAGCTTGTCTTTTCCAATGGGATTTCAGGAAACAAACTCATACCAAGCTGTTGAGGATCTTGATGAAACTGTTAATCAGGAATCACCATCACCTTCAGGTCTTGAGGCAGTTTCTGAAGCAGAAGGAAGGCTAGGTGCAAGTGAAGAAATGCTTGTTCATCAATCTATTCATGGACCAAAATCAAAGTGTAGTCTGAGGTCTCACCTGCTGCAGTACAGCCAGTGAATAACTAAGGACTGTTTTTCTGCCAGATAACACTTTGACTTAAATTGTTACTACCATATACTACAGAAAATAACTGAAGTCTCTTTCTACAAAATTAAATGTTTCTGTGCTCAATCTGTGAAGATAATAGCTGACAGGAAGATAAACTGAAAAGTTATTGATTGGTATATCAATTTGGAGCACCATGTGAGTCTGCTCACATTAGTTTTCAACAAGATAATCTCCGTCCAAATGTGTAAAACAGTGCAGGACAGTAAAGCTTCGGTGCATGTTTACATTGTGAGTGCAATACCTTCATAAAATACATAGTGTATTACTTCTACCATATTTTCATGTTATTCTTCTATTTACCATGGCCATGCTTTGTTATTAAACATTATTTTTATCTTCAATTGTGTGGCTTTAATCAGGATGCCACAAATAATACATTTAGATCATTAACTTTGATTATAGTTCTGAAAACTTACTACATTGTGCTCACAGTTCAATAATACAGGCTGCTCAATCACTGCTGATTCCCCCCCCCCAGTCCATTACCCCTTCATCACGTTTTTTTTTTTTTTTTTTTTTAAAGATCAGTGCTAGTATATTTTTCATGTTGGTGTCTCAGCAGCTGCTGAACTGTGATTAATATTTATGAAAAGAACTTAAAAGCAGTATTCAAAAATAAAATTGCATGGAAAAAACCTTGTAAGATCAATTTTTATAGTTAGTGCTTTTCTTAAAAATATACAATGTTTTCTGGGATTTTTTGCAGATGCCACCTCATGACAAGATTGGGTGGTTCTATTCTCTTGTTGTTTATGACATTACCCTCATATATGTTGTCATTTGCTTGTTCCCAGAATTTCTAAAATTTTATTCAGAGTCATGGAATAACAAGTGGCAGTAGTCTAGCAAGTAGTGTTTTCTAGCCAGAAACAACTGGGTTTAAGTAAATAAACACCTACATTAAACAGGTGATAAGTATTTGTATTACAAGAATCCAGTAGCAGTGTGACTTAGATAAAATGGAGAAAAATGAAAAAATATTTAAAAAAAAAAAAAAAAAAACTGTGATAAGGTTTTAAAGATACATTAATTTCACTATCATCTGTCACAATTTGATGTTTACATAGATTTGTGACATGAATGGTTATTTTGATGGACTGCATTATTGGAAATATTGAATAAAAGCCCATGTATACTGATCTCTATTTTAAAAATACTATGACATATTTCTACACCTAAGTGTGTGATTATTTTAGTGTGGCACCACTCTTAATTTTGACAATATTACATTGACTTACTAAATGCATTTATATAGTCTATGTAAATTTGGGCAAAACACTTTCATAAAAACTCATATTATTGAATGTAATGAATCCAAAGGTATAAAAAAAATTTCAGATGCAGCAATTTAGATATAATTGAAGTTTTTAAACATAATTTGTGTCTGGTTTATTCTATACATTATAAGTCTGTAAACACTGGATATCCTCCATGGCAGATTGGAGGAGGGCAGGGACAATATTAAACTGAACTTTTCTGCCCAAAATGAGAAGTCTATAAAATTCAAAAACATTTGAAGTAACTATTTTCTATAATCCTTGCAACAGAATTAGGTTAGGTTATATTTTGAGAAGACAAATATAATACCTTTTTAATGACAAACATTTAAAAATATATATTTTGTTTATTTTCCTGTAGTATTTCTAAGCTTCCAGCTTTATCTAAGAATACAAAAAGATTTAATTAGGATATGAAAGAGGAATAAAGGGATGAGAAGTCAAATAGATATATACTAGACCAGTAAGCCATTTTCATGTAGAATACTAGGAAAGAAAATTTAAAAGTTAATTATTAAGTACTACAGATGTTAACCAAATTTTGGATGAAGAGTTGTTTAGAAAGTAGTTAATATTTTAATTATGATTTGTATATTACTTGTTTTATGAACAGTTACAAAGTATGTCAAAACTAATATTCATATGTTAAAAAACGCATCAACTCTTGCAGTTAAGTCATTTTCTCGTTAATTTCTCGAGCAATTTTGAACTAAATGAAAGAATCTCTCTACTCTATATTATTGTTATTATATGCCATTGCTGCATTTTGTAAATTGTATATAAATTGTGTTTTTGTACTTTAATGTACATCTTTGTAAATCAGAGAAACAAGTTTAAAAACTTGCAGAAAAACATGCAATGGTTGAAATTGATTACCAAGCTTTTGTCACTGTAAAATCCCATGTTTCACACTGTATATCTCTGAATCTGTGTATGCATGGCTTTAAATTTTGAACTATTATTCTAGTAAAGGACCAAATTATTTTTATTTTTTAATGTTATACGCAAAATGTAATTTATAAAAAAAAATGTTAATAGTATGTATATGTATAGAATAAATAAGTTTTTAATAGTGAGCTTATATATTTGTGATGTGGTCCGAGATGCAGAAAAGTTATAAACTATGATGACATTTCTATGAAATGCAAAACTGTTTGCTGAACAATGTTTTATGAAAATTGCCAGAGGTACTGGAACATTTTATTATTTTAGGTATATGCCTATACAAAATTTTTGATTAAGAATTTTGTTTTAATTTTGGGTTGAAGGATAAATTTTTATTTGTTAAGAACTTTGGAATTGAAACCCACAAAACACTGAATCTAATTAATGATTACTGTGATTGTAACATAGTTTTGAGTGTAATACTCAGTATTTGTTTATACATTTCCATATCCTATTGTGTACAAATTTTGAAGCCGTATGTATATTTATCAGTTAATAAGCATATCAATATTTTAAATAGGTTGCACAATGAATGTGTTTATGAAAGAGGGGAGAAGAGTATTGTTATATTTATCTTTACTCTTAATTCTTCTGAATGGCTGTAAGGTGTTCCTAGATTGAGAATAAAACTGGTTGCAGTGATCAGTGTTTTTTATGTTAGTTTCTAATTAAGAATGTCAAAAGAACAGTAATTTACATGAAGTAATGAGATTGTTAATGAGCAATGTAAATTGTAGTTAGACATCGTAAATGGTTTTGATTATTAAGTTAGGCTTTTACCCGATTTTCTTTACTCAGG